>NC_050520.1:19565199-19575610 GCF_002922805.2 Oryzias melastigma
AATAAAATGGTAAAATTAGTTTTATTTAAAGATCACATTAAGCACTGCATCTGTATACTGATACTGGCAGAACCGTGGCACAGAGTTTGGGTTCGGTACCCATCCTAAGAACTGCAAAAAGTCATAACAACAAATGTTGCGAGACTGACGGAACACAAGCTGGTTCACTCGAGATCTTGCTGTTGTTTTGGTGCAGAGAAGAGTTACTCAAAGAGGCTCAGTGTGCTGTGCTGCCAACTAATGGTTGGGGGTATAAGTGAAAAACCAAAAAAAATCCTAAAGGACCCTCATTAATAATTATTTCAATATTGTCTTGTCAGCATTTTAAATCTATACAAGTATTGCTAAGCAATATTTCGACAAATCGATTTTTTCCTACACCCCTAGTGGACGGCCATTACAAATGAAAAGATCAAAAATATGTATTTCAAAAAGTTTCATTATTATTAATAAAACAGCAGTTCTTTTAGCTGAGGTGCTTAAAGAAAGCCTATTAATGTTTTTTTGATTTCTTAGTCAATCCTCAGGTTCACCCTCTGCCAAAATGTATTTTAAGAATATGTGTTATTGCATAAAAGCCAAACCTACAAATGATACCGGTAGCTTTTATTCTCAGCACTCACACCATGGCTGAGTCTACAACAATTGTTTCAACTACAAGCAGCAGCTGAGCAGTCTTTCAATATTAACAGAAGCAGAACAAGGCTGCTTTTAAAGTATAATTAACTGCTTCTTCAATTCACAATACAAATTAAGCATCAGTGATAACGCACAACAATGGAAGTAAACAAACACACAAATGTGACCTTAAACTCTTTCAGGAGCTCTCACTAATAAATTCATTACTGAAAAATATATCAATAGTATATTTTTTCATTATCCTGTTTAATATCTTTTTTTAATGGCAGCTTATTTCCAATCAGAAGATTTATTTTTTCTATCTTAACACATAAGTTCAACCATGTAACATTAAATCCTTAAAGCTGACATCAAAACTTCCTAAAATAAATGTAGGACAACCTTCTAACTAAACCATTGGCCCTGAACTACACTGTTTTGCCCCACTTATGGCAGGCTCTCTATATGTGAACATCATCTAATGTTTAAGTTAATGAAAATATTTAAATATTTAAAATAAGCATTTTGTAAAAAACCTGACAATCCTAATAGAATTTCACATAACGATAGGATCAATAATTTGTTTGGAAGAAAATACAAATAGTCTCCATACAGTGTCCTGGAAGCTGTTTAGAAGGCTTTGGATGCACAAGTTTCTATTTGTAGTCCTTTATGAGTTTGTGTTTAGCATGACATAATATAAAAAAAAAATGGAAATCAGCCTTTTTCCACTGACTTCTACTTTTTTCTTATTTAATAACTATGAACATGTGTATTATTGAACCATAAGCACATATTTAGTCATCAAAATCAAATCAAACTTTATTTTTATAGCACTTTTCTAACTTATGTGACTTAAAGTGCTTTGATAAAACATTTCCTAATTTTAAAAACCAAAAGAAAGATAAAAGAGGTCCCATTCAAAAATACAATGATCCCAATCAAAGGTGGTGATGTCAGGGAGGCAGGTGGTTACTGGTGGAATAAAATAAAATATAACAAACATAAATTCTATTTGGAAGTGATTCTCTACCACATGACTAAATCTTGTGAAACTTACAAAAATTCACTTTTGAACCTGTAAACTTTGGATCTATTCTATTGACCAGAGACTCCAGGATGTTATTGTTTCCTTTAAGGGCACTAGGACACATTTCTGTGGGTTTATAAGGAATGATGCCTGAATTAGTATTTTTGACAAACAAAATCCTTAGATAAATGTTGTCTTTATTCTAAAAGTTTAGTGTATGTTTTTAACAAAGGATTTGCATCATCTGCAGATGTAGCAGTTGTCCCACCACAACCATAAACCCCAAATACTGAAGTGGCTCAAGCATCTACGTTCTCTCCATCTGGACTCAGGTGGGGGTTTAGTGGAGGTAACAAGGAAAAGGTGGAGGTCAAAATGAAGAACAGGGCGCTCAGAGAGGACTACACTCATGTTGGTTTGTAGTATCAGCGTGTTGGCAGACCCTCCTGAGCCTCAGCATTTCCTGGCAAACACGTTTATAAAGTCAGCTCCAAAGGGTTGCACAGTGGTGGAGCGGTTAGCACTCACAGCATGAAGGCCCTGGTTTGAGTCCCGGCTGTGACTTTTCAGTTGCATGTTCTCAGAGAACTCCAGCTTCCTCAGTACAAAAACATGCTTCAAAGGTTTATTGTAGAGCTGTGAACATTAACGAGCTAACGTACATAATTAATCAAGAAGAATTAGAGCATTAAGATTTATTAACGCAAATTAATCAAAGAAACAGTCCTTCCCTTTAACCTAGCAGTTCAGGCTTCCACGGCATCCGTTACAACTTTTTGACAGGTTACTTACAAAATAAATAAATATTCAATCATTTTTTGTACTTTATTCTTGCTATTTTCTTTTTGTTTAGATCACTTTTTCACAAAAAGCAGACCACTTGATCCATTGTCCAGTGCCATATTGTACAAATACATTTTACCTGGTAAAGCATTGTAACTAATCGTGCGATTAATCCAATTTTTTTAATCCACTGACAGCACTGAGTAAAAATAAATGTTCTAAATGTAGACTTTTTAGTCTGATTTCATATTGCGATTATTCACAGATAAAAATATGTCGGCAAATACTGTAAATAAAAAAATGTTTGCAATTAATTGGTGATTTTTTTAATTGATTGTCTGTGTGGCCCTGCAGTGGACTGGCGAACTGTTCAGGGTGTACCCCACCTTGCTCTAGCACCCCTGTGACCCTTAACTCGATTTAGCGGACAAAGATTATGATAGATTATTTATAGATAGTCAGTGCCTTCAGAACGCAAAATACTGGGGAACAGTTGCTGAAACAAAACAAAATGTAAAAGATAGTTGAAAAATCTGAGTTTTTATGGGGAAAAACAGTAAATATATTGCAGAACATCTGTTTTAGATAAATTGTTCTAGTAGTAACATTTTTGAGGTATTTTTAAAGAAACATCAACAGACAAGTGAGGGGGAGCGTACAGAATGACAGATAGGATTTATGAGGTACACGAGACAAAAACCTCCATTCTGCAAATATTTTAGCAATGAGATCCTTTACCTTTTTTTTTTTTAAGGTAGACTGTTTGATCATCTTAAACCAACCAGTAAAAGTCATCTGAGGAAAGCAGAGCAGAAGTTAACCTTTCCTACTCCAGAAATGTCACAAAGTTTTTTTAAAAAAAAGGAAGCGGTCGGCTTAAATCATACATGGAAGTTCCTTTAGCCTTTAACTGCTTTTTCTCTGGAGGGAGGGTCCACAGAAGATTAGCAAAGGATCTTCCCAAATGTTCGTTTTGTCAAAGTGTGGGAACAGGAAGCCCTCAGGTCCTGATTTTAAGAGCAAAAATTCATAAAAGCTGTCCTCATCCTTCATCTTCTTGGAGTCTTAAACTCACTGCAGGAACAGAGAGCCAGTAACTTGGTGATCATTACCTCCAGTGGGTAAATGCATTAACATACCGGCACTTAAAAAGGCCGGGGTCTCACAAACGTTCTTTTTATGAATCGATGTCGGGTTTCAGATCTTTTTAAAAGCGTTTTGTTCTCTCCCGTGTTTCCTCGATTGTCAGTGATGTACAGCTTTGATGTAAGCTTTGCACATAAAGCTTTAGCAGTGTAAAATGGGACGGTAATCATTTCTGATCCTCAACCTGGTGTAAAAAAAAAAAAAAATCCATTTGTTGAACGCCGGATTGATGATTCTGTTTTTCCTCTGGCTAAAGTGTGCATCCATCATGTAGGATGTGTTTTGCAGGGCTGTTTCATCGTCATCCATCTCGTCCTCTCTCATGTGCAGAGGGTGGAGAGGAGGCCATGTGGGCTCATTTACAGGCATTGGTTTAGAGTGATTTGGGTGCAGCCTCACTGCAGCTCTGACTCCCTCCAAAGCTTTTTTTTTTTTTTTTTTTTTTTGCAGCACAACAACAGTGATGCCAACGGTTCCATCAGCACCACGAGATGCACTGAAACACATTTGGGCAGCTCAGGCTGCAACCATGGTAACAGAAGAATTTTACTAGTTGGTGGCAGCCAATAGTGGGGCGCTTCCCACTCGGCTCCATCCAGTAGCGGAACAGCCTGCAGACCAGCCCACCTAAAACCGACACTGATGGGCTGGTCCACGAAGGGATGCAGCGCTGGCTGAGGAGCAAACAGAAGAGTAAAAGTGTGTAGGGATGTGTGCGGAGGCTGCTGCATAGTCTAAGGAGGATTCCCTTCATATAAATGTATGAAAGACAAATTCATAAAAACCATACAGTGCAGCAAATCCTCACTCTTCATTTTGCCATAGTTTGAGATGATCGCTCCAGCTTCCATCGGGAAATAAAAAAGCATGAATCACCGTTAGCTGTCAATAAAGTCATTTATTATTTCACACAATGGATAACATGAACAACTTCAATTGTAATTCTTCTTAATAAGTGCTCAAAGCTGCCAGCCAATGGAAGGATAGCAAAAGAATGAGCCTTTGTTTTTAAGGAAAGAGTAATAAAAAAAAAAAAAAACCTACAAGATCATGAAAGATAAACATGACCAAAAGCATGCCAGAAAACATGGATATACATATATATTACATGTATATATGTGCTTAAGACATATACCTGTATGCTGGCAAATGCAAATACAAAATATATGTGTAAATATACACATACATACTGTGAAGGATATATGCATATGCATGCGCATCTAGTATTTACTCTATATGGCAAATATTTGCAGGTTTTTAATATTCATACAATGTACAAAAATGCTTTATGAATTAAAAAATTCAATACAAAAAGAAACATATCAAACAATGTACAAGTCTTGCTTCAAATTCAGTTGATATTCAACTTTCGGCTCATCTAAAATATTTATGCATACAATCAAATTGGGCATGCAAATAAAGGAAACCCACTCTAGAAAAAAGTTCAAATACACTATGTATACAAACTAAAATATGTCCACACTGTCAGAGGAGCTCACTTTGTGCTCTACAGAAGTACATTTATTGTTTTTTGTTTTTTTATCTGCACATTATAGCTTAGGATGGTAGCATACGCTGTGAGGATGAGCACGTGTACGTTGAAGAGGCTCTGCGTCATGTGACCCCTCACCCCGTGTGTAGGACACTCATGCTACATAGGGATTTAGAGAGGGGGGGGGGGTAAATAAAAGGATGGCGTTTCATGTTGACTGTGTGATTAATTGTACGGTTAAAACGCCACTGACACGAATGTAAGATCAAACACTGCTGCACTGCCCTTAGTGCCAGAACAAAAAACAAGGATGCTTACATAGGTGTTGAGCGGTACCCACAGGTCCAGGATGGCTGCTAAATATACTACAAGGATAGAGACTGTAACCCCCTCCCAACTACACCCCCCTCTGCAGTTCCTATGTAAAGTGAAAGCTCTGGATGAGGACAATACTTGTCAGTGTTAGAAGGCACCGGAGCATTGGCTGGTAGGAAAGATAGAAAGGACAGACGTTACCTGGGGCCGACAGCTGCCTGACCACGGTACGGAGATGGCCCACATCTCGCCTTCGCCACAACAGACTGCAAACCCACTGAAAGTCATCTAACACCGCAAGGTTACGCACACTAGTGTTAGGTTGAGGGTATTTTTGGCTAATTCCGTGGAGAACTATCCCAACATGCTCACCCTTCTCAACTAGCTGCAGGCGAAGTTTCTAACAGTCAGTCGGGAGATTTTATTTTTGGTCAAGCACACTGCAAGTGGGCTCCAGGAAACGCATTTCAACATTCTTTGGAACTGGCGATGAAGTCTCGCCAGTCACCTGGCTCGTCGTTGCTGTCCATTTTGGGTGGTCTCGATCGGTCTTGATGGAAACTGGCGGCGGGTTTTTGAGCACAGCCGGTACCCATAATACTATTTACAACATCAATACTGTAGGTCATCTGTTTAAGGCTGTACTGCATAGAGAGGCAGTTACTATAATTTTTGTCAAAATGATAGTCACTTTCTGCACAACTTATTATTCCTTGAATGATTTCTCATTACATTAACTAATTTAGTTTAGTAAATAAGACCACTTATTTGTCATCGAGTGGACCCAGAACAGAAATTCATTTTAAGGTCGTTGCCAAGTACAGCCCAATGCATAGCAAACAATCAGGAGGATGTGGTTTCCATGACAACTGCATCTGTTCCTACTTTGAGAGGTATTTAACCGATAATGTGTTGTTCGCTTATACACCTAAGACGGTGAATACCTCTGGATAGAAGCATGTCTGACATGGTGGGCTTTCTATTCCCACTGCTGCTCAGCAGTATCTAGGTCGGGGCAGGATGTGAGTCTAATACAGTAAGTCCAGCCCATCTAGCTGTCATCGGAATATGGGTCAGAGAACTGGGAGGAACCCGGGAGACAGGCTGAGCGCCCGGTGACGGGATGCCAAGAACGGAGGCTGTGATGGGACACAGGCAGCGCCAGGGTTCTGATGACTAAGACACATGCGTCATATACACAATCATGAGAGTTTCAGGGCTTTTTTTGTGTGTGCGTGTGTGTGTGTGTGGGGGGGGGCACTCTTTGCCACTTTCTCAATCTCAGGTCAAATCTATAATCGATGAGAGAAAGAAACATAAGGCACAAGCTGAACTGCTGCAACTGGGAACTCCAACTCATCCAACAAAAACATTTCCTGAAGGAAAAAGCTGCCAAAAATACTATCTTTTCACTGTGGGGGTGCACAATACTGGACTTTTGAACAAGTATGGCAGCGTTTACAAAAAGCAGTTTTTTTGTTTGTTTTTCTTTGACACTGAAGAACAATTTTTCATTTTCTGCTGCAGGTAAACAAGCTGATGAGTTCAAACTTAGCCAACGCTGATATGCAGATGATGTGACTTCTGAGAAAGCTTTTCACACACGTTTCAACTCAAAATTCACAGAAACTGGATAAACTTTAACAAAGACTTGACACAAAAACCCAATAAGGCTACATTCTACAGTGGATGGTTTACATTGTTGACATGGTGGAGATCTTGTGATCGTTTCTTTACATCCCTCTACTAGTGAATACTGAGACTTTGGTTTCTAAGTCTGAACACTGCTTTGACTTTCCAAACACACTTTTACAAGTTCAGTTTGGAAATATAAAAAAAAAAAAGATGGATGAGAAGCTTGAAAAAACACTGAAAGTGAGCCCTCCTCTGTTGAACTGTCCAATTACGATTCAGACTTAGGATTTAGTTTTACGCTTTTGGCTGCACAGCCTGCATATATGAATTGATAAAAATAAAAGAAAATAAAAGCACGCTCTCTGTATGGGATATTCAAAAGGAAAGAAAAAAAAACCTACAAAGAAGAAGGTCAGAAAACTACATAAGTGCTGCATTTGATTGATGTAAGTGAATGTTTTTTTTTAGTGCATTAAACTAACTCCAAAAGTTATCATCAACACTCCCGACATCCCTCCTGTATGAAATCCCTGTGGATATAAACACAGTTATGAGTGTTTGAATGATTATATGTAGTTCTTCTCTCTTAAAACGAACTTGTCTCGAGTCACAGCCATGTATGTTTTTGGTTATAAAACAATACACACTTTCATTGTCTATGGTACAACATTTCTATTTCATATACTGTCTGCCAGTAGACATCTATGAGCTGGTTTCGCATCAGGCAACAGTGGATTTTTTTTTTTCCTTCGTATGTACAGTCCGGGACGGTCTTATCCACCATATTGCCTATGCGCCTGAGACCAGGGAAAACTTGGGGAGGGAGGAGCACATGACACAAGGTATGACTGGAGGAAGAATGGAGGTGTAGAACATCAAGCAGAGGCAAGGACGGAGGTGATAAATGCTCAAGCAGGGTAGAGCTGCCAGGAAGTTTCAGTTACTTCTCAAAGAGGGCAAGAAGACTGAGGAAGCAGTTAAGGGTGCGGACACAGGTGGGGTTAAGGTGGCTTAATAATGATGGATTATCCCACGTGGGTTTGACAAGCATCTTCAGAAAGGCAAAAATAAGCAGAGCTGCACAGTTTTATATTAACCATTCCCCTTCCCCCTTTGCTGGTAAATATATGGCTAAAGCCACATTCAGATACAGTATTATAAAGTACCATACACAACACTGTATCAGATACATAAAGAATCACATAAAATCCTACACTATCAGAAGTACCACACACTTTTTATAGCATCAGATTCAGTATCAAATAGTACCATATAGTGCCATTGTAAATGAAGGTCCAAAGAATCTTTGAAAGGCCCACGTCTGGTTGAAGAAGATTCCCTCCTCCTGCTGCTTCACCACCCAACAGATCTGGGCGGAGAAACGCATCAAAGTGCACCGAAGAGTCCCAAAATGAAGGGCACTGCATCTGATAGGCTCGACTCTGAACTGCTCTTCATTCCAGTTTTGGAGTCTTTCTCCTGCATCTCTACTGACTGTTTGGAGACCACAACTCGTCCTTTCTGTTCTCGCTGGCCCTGCGTTTCCCCGCTTTGGCCAGTGGAGGTACGGAGCGCGCCTGATGCACCACGGTCTCGATCGCTGCTGAGATCGAGTCGTGATTCGAGAACTCCAGAGGTTTGGGAGTCAAGCTAGGCCTGAGGCTCTGCCTGCTTGGCAGGCTATCACACCTCTCCAGGACAGGCATCCCCAGAGTCCTCCCATCGCCTCTGCTAGTTGCCACAATGTCCAGACCCACACTATCAGCCCAGTCTTCCTTCCTAATGCTAGCTGGCTCTGGTTCCTCTAAGGGTTGTTTTCGGGGCCGTCCAGGTCGCCTTTTGATGACATTATTTCCTGTTTTGGCTTGTCGCTGCAGGCGCTTTGCACGGAGGATCTTCTGCACGTGATTGAAGTTCAAAGAATGCATCTTCTTTACATCCTTCTGAATCTGTTCCACCTCACGCCGCTTATACCTCCTCTTACTGGGAACACCTGCAAGAGGAGAAGAGAATCAGTAACGATGGATTTCACGCCGTAAACAAATTCCAAAGCCTTTAAAGAGAGAGCAGTTTTGATGTAAGCAGAAAAGAGAGGGATAGACGTCACGCAATTCAGCTCATGGAGAGAATCTTTTTCTGCTTCAAGAGCTTCCTGCTAATTTTGAGATATTCATATAAGCTTTTCAAAGCCCAGCTGAGCCATGAGAGCAGATCCTATCCTGTAATTGTCTCCTCGAGAGGAGAAAGAAGGAGATCCTATTCTGAAAGCAGGAAACCCACAAAAATGTCTCCAACTATTTAATATGTTGCCACACAACAACAGCCCAGCGCATCTGGAGCGCAGGCTGCCAAAAAGCCAAACACACACACACACACATCCACAGTCTATTCCACAGAGTAACACAATCACTAATAGAAAAGAGCGCACACACCGTCCGTAGAAATATTGAATTCAGCATTTCAGAATGGCTGAGCAGAAGAAACTGGAGCCTTATTGTTTCCTTCACAGTGATGAACTGGGCAGTTTGCCCTTTACACACTCCTCTATCCTTTCCTGCTCTCACATTCTCCTTTCATCCGGACTCTTCCTGGGTGAAATAAATGCTTCTCCAAATCTCAATGACTACGGTCACACTGCACCTTTAGATTTTTTTCAGAAACCGCTTCCTGATCTGTCCCTGTTACTGCTTTTTCCCCGATTTTCTTAACCCCCCCCCCACTCCCTCTCATCCTCAACCACCTCCCTGTCTGGGCACCGTTCCCAGTGTTCAGAGTGAGTTACTGCCAAAATGGAGGAAAAGCACAATCAACCACTGGTCCCCAAGCGGTGGGCATGCAGCGGGATTGGTCTCTTTTTCTTGAGCTTTCCCTCCATAACCATCTTCTTTTTCTTCTGGTTTAGAAGCTGCTTCAGTGAAGCAGCTTTTTATGGGGCTCTGACACTGGAAAACAAGCGAGTTTTGATGTTTATGTTTTAATAAAACTCAATGGCATTAACATAGAGACAGACATTTACACCATGCAACAGAAATACACATAATTGTAGTAACTGCAGTTGTTTGTGACCAAAAATTGAAAAAAAGCAGATATCCTGATGCATTTCAGTCAAATTATTATTAATTTTGTATTTGAAGTATAGAAATATTTTGTTAATGGGCTGGGATAATTTTTAGAGAACTATTCTTTAAAGTCATACGCCAACTATATTTATAGTAAAATCATCTTTTAGTAATTATTATGCAGTTTTTAGCCCAAATTTTAAAAAAAACGTGTCGTTTTTAAGATACATTTTTTCTGCAGAGCAGCTAGAGCTCATTAGAAATTAATCTCTTAGGTGTGTTCACGAGGAAGTTAGCCTCAGCTAATTTCCCATCAACAATTTGTTTACACTC
>NC_050520.1:19575659-19599614 GCF_002922805.2 Oryzias melastigma
GACGAGCAATTTTGGAGTTATGCAGTCGTACACTTTTAGAGTCAGATGGCAGTTCGGTTGAGGAGAATTAAGACGTTAATGGATCTATTTGTCTGCAAGTGGATGCATCAGAACAGTAGCGGACCTGGGAGACTTGGGTCCATCCATGGTGTCACAAACCTGAGCGGCGTTATGATTTGAACAAAAAAATACTCAGAAACGCTGTTTTAATCTTAAATTATTTTTATATGTTATATGTCTAAAACACTAAAAACATGATTATGGGTCTTTAACTAATATTTTAGTATGTTAAGCATCAATAATGCCATGTCAATCATTCCCCATTGGACCTTTTCATAACATTATACTCCCACCACAGTGAATGCACAGCATAAAAAATGAAGGACAGGTCCAATCCAAAACCCAATCAGTCTATATTTGCTTAGCTGAGTAGAAAGGGGTAAATCGTGCAGCCTACCTGCCAAAGACCAGGTAAACTGTGTATTTTCTGGATACCATCCCTAAACACTGACATTATTATGCAGTCTGTCTGAGCTGCAGCAGACAATCATTTCCACAAACTCTGCTTTAATCTCTGGAGCAGTTAATCATCGCCTGTTCAGAGCTAGTTTGCACAAACGGAACATTGTTCGTGGCTTTAAAAAACTCTGATTAGTTGCTCTGCAGCTCATTCACTCTTAATCAGAGGCTGCAACTAGTTTTCAACCGGAACAGTTTCATCTTCGTGAACATTTGGCAAAATTCTTCTTTGGTTCTTCTTTTTTTTAATTCTTAAAAGAAATTTGACATGTAAACAAGAGAAATCTAGTTCTCTTGGATCATCTCACAACGAAGTTAATGCAGTTAATTAAAGAGTACATTTTAAAAGTTAATTTATTTATTATTATTTGGTTTTTAGAGATCATTATTGCATAGTTTTACCTTTTTTTCAATTCAAACAAGAGAATATACTCTTCTTTTATGAGAATATAGTGCAATTGCAGATATATTAAGCTCTATCATAGATAAGTCTCTTCGCCTGTGATGCAAACAGTAAAACTCTGAATACATGACACTATTGTGGCTCAAGATTTAAGAACAGGCAGTGAAATTAGTTAATGCAGAAAGCACTAAGTAGCAGTAGTTTACGAGCTGCATGAAAGTGAGCACACTCATACTCACACATGCACACACCATAAAGTAGCAGAAATTTATGAGCCCCATACACGGAACATAAAACTGATGACCTTCAGCAGTTTTAGGGGCCATTCAGCACTGAGGACTTGTTCCTTTGTTAAATAGGAAGTCATATCTGTGCTGAAATACCCACTTGTGTAAAAGCTGGGGTCACTGCTGAAAACCAGGATAAATTCATCCTTTAATTGCAGAAATTGGAGGGAGCATTTTTCTGGAATTACGTGTTTGGAGTGAGTCATGTGACCTGTCTGTACTGGACCCCTCTTCCCTCTCCCTTTGCTCCCTCTGTTTCATTCCAGATGTTTTTGATCTGGATTGTTATCCTTGAGGAGATTTCTGCCCCTCTTGTCTCCGCCTGTCACATGTGTGCATGTTTTCCTTGTCTCCCTCTCATGTCTTTGTTTCTTTCTCAGAATAATGTAAAAGTTGTGCTTGGGAGGAGCATAACTCTAAATTTTTATAGTTCGTGGAAATTAGTATTTGAGAGATTTTTTAACGTAAATATCTTTTATCAACTCTTTCGATTGAATTTTTTGCACAAGTTTAAAAGACGATTGTGTTTCTGTGGTTTGCAAAGAAACAGGATACCTGAGGGAAATATTTGTTGACAATTGTCAAAGTAAAAGGTTGAAATAATCCACCTTTTTTCGTGTATGAGGCACAGTAAATGCAGATCTATCTACTCTGTGGGAAAAAAAAAAAAAAAAAAAAAACGGCTGTGTTTTAATTGGACTAAAGCTGTGAAGTGAAGCAGTAAGTCAAGCTAGAGAAAGAGTCGGGGGGGTAGAGAAGGTAATCGGTGAGCAAAAAAGGGGGTGGGGAGACGAGGGGAAGAAAGCAGCTAGGTAAAGAGAGGGACATCGTTCGTATGGATATGAGAGGTGTCAGAGAGTTAAAGGAAGAAAATAAGTGGGAGAAGTGCAGCTGCAGCAGAAATGTAAAGCAAAGGATGTGCATGGTAGGAAAAGGCACTATTAACAATAATATGGATGCAAAAAGGGTCGGGTGGGGGTAGGTGAGCTGTGTATATGAGTCATCCGTTCTAGATCCCCTGGGGTGGGGGGGTGTATTCTAACGGAGCTGCTGGCTTCTTCTCCCCACCACTGGACTAGGCCCCAGTCATTAAACCCCTGGCTGGCAGCCAGCTCTTTTAACACAGGCAAGGGCCTTTTACGGCGTGTCTGTAGAAAATAAATCACACTGTGTGAATAATATATATCTGGCAAAGGCATTGGCAGGAGAGAAGGAAGGAAAGGAGGGAGGGAGGGAAGAAATGAGAGATTGGTGAATTATACTTGTTTCCATCCATGCATTACGTTCTCTTTATCCCCAACCAGATGTGCTCAAAGAAGACAGAATACACAATGGACCAAATTACAAATTTCTCCGATAGGGAGGTTTTAAACTTAGCCCTTTTCTTTGTCTGCTGTGGGTTTTCTGCACTGCCTTTAATAAATAGGGAAAACTTGAATAAATTAATTTATAATTATTTTCCAGAACTAGAAAATGTTATAAAACAAACTCTAGCTTCAATGAATGTCATGCAATTGTGATTACCTCAACCCAGTTTGCAACCAAACCTGGTTCCTTCATTCTGCAGGCTGTCTATTAAATGCACTGTTACATCAATAAGCAGGTGCTGGAAGATAACTCAGCTTTCCCTCCTTAGTGAGAATAGTGATTTACATTAATGATTGTATAAAGGAAACACTTTTCCTTGCAGCCGCAGTTAAAAATAAAAATTAAATGCTTGCTATTGTGAATGAGGTCTATGTTTCCCAGCAAAAAGGTGCTCTTAAGAGCGTCTTACCAGTGAGGGATGGACTGGAACACTTGTTCGTCTGACCTGGCTCCTGTCTGGTTGTTTGGAATGACATCAAGCTCTCGTCGCCAAACCCTGTGAGCCTCATTCTCCTACTCCTTCCACCACACTCGTCCTCTCGTGAGCCCAAAAACAGTTCAGAAATAGTCTCTGTCTGCTGCGAATGGTTGCTGTAGCTGTTCATGAAGCTCTTGACTGGCGGTGTCGTCTGATGGGACAGAAACTGTCTGTCAGCAAGAGAATGCTGGTCCGAATCAAAAATCCCCATGCTGGATGCCAGGTTTGAGCCCCTGCTGTTGGTTCTTTGCTTCTCCTGATGCTTTGAAGAGCCCTGGCTGCTCAAGTCCCTCCTCTCATTCAGCAAGCCAAGGCAAGGATTGGTCTTAGCTCCACTGAACAGTCCACCCAACTCCTGTCGGTCTCGTGGTGACAGGAGAGGTTCATCCTTGTGCTTATGCTTATGTTTGTGCTTCCTTTTATGGAGACGGACCCCAGTGAGACCCCCTGCACTAAGGGGTCCTGGACCCTCTCCTCTTGCAGTGGGCCCCTGAAGCGAACCACTCGAGGTGCGAATTTTAGCCCCACCTTGCAGTTTTGAGAGTCCACCAGGATGGAAAGCTTTAGGTGGTGGGACAGCGGGCCTCATGAAGGGAGATGGAGGGGCAGGTCCAAATGAGTGGTGGGGCAGGTAAAACGGGGGAGTGTGGGGAAAATAGCCCAAACTCAGAGGAGGTGCGTAAGGCATCGCATACGGTGCTGCATAGTAATTTCCCCCTCCCAGCGGATAACCATATCCTTGAACAAAAGGCAATTTTGATGTGATTGGCTCGCTGGCTTTGGCTGGCCGGCCACGTCTCCTCTTAGCCTTCAGATCTGCGCTCCTGCGATGGTAGGAGCTGGAGTCACAGGGGTAGGAGTCGTAGCTAACAGGGTAGTAATGGTGGAAGTTCAGGCGGAAAATGGAAGGATATGGATGCTGGGGGTAGCAGGTGTATCGTTTGTGAGACACTCGTAGCTGCTGAAGCTTTACCACAACCTAAAGGGAGATAAAATCAACTTTTAATAAGAACATTCATAGATTATTGCTGGATTAAAGACTAAACAAATTCATCAGATCGTAACTTGCCTCCTCCAATTCAGAGAGAAAGTGCAGATGGTCCCGGCTCTGAAGGCACTTCCTCTTTCTCCTGTGATGCTTTTGCTTCTTCTCCTGCTGTGTCAGAAAGTTGTCGATAGCAGTAACTTGCCGATCACACCGCGTTCTGCTGCCCCTGTTGGACGCATCAAGAGCTGCAGCCTCCGCAGATTCAAACCCACACAGATCGAAGGAGTACCTGCATGGACACAATACAAGATCCTGTTAACACTTCCACTTGTGTGAACAACCTCTCAAACATAGAGCTACTAAAGAAGACTGCACCTGCGGCGAGAGGCATGACCCTTCTCAGTTTGATCTGAAGTGCTGTTGTTATCCGTCCCAATTCCACTGTCACTAGGGATGGTCTCCTCACTGTGGGACTCGCTGATGGGAGACAGAGTCACCTCTTTCACTGACGCACCCTCTGACAGGTGGGAGGGTGAATTAGCCAGAAGGCGAGGAGGAGAAAGTTTCCAACCTCCTGAGAGAAACCCCCTGCCCAGGGGCTTGGATGGCAGCGCTGAGATGGGCTGCAAACTAGGCATGGTGGCCTCAGAGCTGTTGGTTCTTGAGGTTAGAGCATTAGAACTTGGAGATGAAGTGGCAAAAGGCACTGCAGGGTTTTCATAGATGCTGGATATTGAGACAGACATTGGTGTCTTGTCTCTAGATGTTTTGGAAGGGATGAAGGATTGAGTTTCTGCCCTAGGCTTACGCCCTCTTTTTTTACCAATATAGATGGTTCCTCTCTTGCTGACATTTATCTGTTTCCCCAACCGGGCCTCAATAGTCGAGGCCATGGCACTCATGGCTGAACTAACAGGAGCAGAGGATGACTTAAGAGTCAGGGGGCCATTTTGATTAGAACCAGAAAGGATCTCATTCAGAATGCTCTGCATTTTTCCAAATTTTGTCTTTTTTATTGACCTGGCGTTGCCCTTTGCACGCTTCAGTTTTAGGCTGTTGGAACTAGCACAACTGGTCATTTTAGCTAATGTGTGGAGTGTATTGGTCTTTCTCCTGCAGTTCAGCCCTGCAGTCATTTCCTGTGAAAGGGGTCTTGGGGGTGAAGTGGATGTGCCCTCATGAATGGTCTCAACTGTTAAGAGTGGCTGCTTCTTCGGGCGACCTCGTTTCCTCTTAATGGGAGCATGGACAGTCAAGCTGTCTGTGTTGCTGTAGAGTGGACTAGAGGGGGTAATGGGAAAAGCAGAGGGGGGTTCCGCTGATGCCAAGGAGCTACCCACGTTTTCTCTTTGGGGTGATGTGAGAGTAACATGGCTTTTAGCTTTCAGGTAAGACCATCTATCATTGGTCTTAGCTGACCTGGAACTGGATGGAGAGCTGGTGCAATGGATGCGACTCGGACTCATGTCAGAATTGGGTCCAGGGCTTGGGCTGGGGCTCATGTTACTCCGGGGTTTGGGGCTTGAAATAGGACTGATACTAGTCCTAGAGCTGGGGCTAAGATTTAAGCTTGAGAGTCTGGGGCTTGTTCCTAAACTTGACTTGATTCGATTGTAGGTAGGTTCTCGGAGTTTGAGGATATCTTTTCCACTCTTCGGATGACCTGCAGAAAACTTCTTGACCCTGTTTATACTCAGATCTGAGTCCCTGTCAGGTCCACATGAGACCACATCTGGTCTCTCAGCTTTGTCTATCCTCTCCCCTTTTTCTCTCTTATCAATTTTATCTGCTCTCTCTGCCTTTTCTGTCCTCTCTCTGCTGCGATCAGTTTGACTTGTTGAACAAAAGTCACTTTTGGCAGACTCTGCCTTGTGTGTTGCTTTGGGTTCTAGGGGCCCACTCTGGGGCTTCTCAGTTGTATTAAAAGGCCATTGCTGTGATTGTTCCTCCACAGAAAATGACCCATCAAAAGAGGGCCTTCTCCTTCGCTTTCTTCCTTTTCCTTCTTCCACCAGCACAGGTGTGCCACTTTCTTCTTCATCTCCTCTCTTCCCAGAGACAGTTTTCTCTCTTTCTACTTTTCTTCTTTCCTCCCTTTCTTCCTGGAACTGCTCAGGTGTTTCATCTCCTCTGTACTTCTGCCTTTCATCCAAATTATTTGGGCTCTCTGATCCTCTTTCTTGCTGTCTCCCCCAGTGTGGATCTGCACTGTGGGGATTACTGAGCATCTTCTGGGAGTCCCTCCTGCCGTACTTCCTCTTGATGTTCCCAAACAGCTGCTCACTGACCTCTTGCAAACCCTTCCCCCTGGAGAGGTGCACAAAGAGATAACATTAAGCAGAACAGAAAAAAGGAAGACTGTTTTGAATCTCAAATAACTTCTTTGGCAACCAAAAGTCTAGCATCAACAAACAACTGTACCTGCTCAGGGAAGTGAGATTGAGGATGCTGGCATCTGTAACAACAGGCAGCTGTAGGTCCGGAGTGAGGGATCTCTGAGGTGAAGGGCTTTGTGTTGTGGTTTGTATGAGAGTCTGTGTTGGATCAAGCAAAGAACCTCTACTGGCACCTGCTAAATCTCTGGTCTGCTCAGAGTCTGGAGCATGGGCTGGGGATGCAGGAGGTGCAGTCGATGTGATCCATTCGGGATTTATCTGGTTTTGGTGAAATTTCTGGGTGAGTGTGTGCTGTGTTTGCTCTGTGTGTGCAGGAAGAAGGGAATTGCGAGGCGACTGTTTGGGTAGACTGGGATCTCCCAGCAGTTGCAGAAGGCCTCCGTCTCTCTGCTCAGGGATTCTGAACTGTCGCTCGTATGTCTGGGGACGACAGAGAAGTGAATCAGAGCGGTTACCACACACAAGGTGCAATCACATTACAGCTTTATACAGCTTGCAGGGACAGACAAATGACATGATAATGATAGTGTTTCCAGTCTTTATAGCATCAGATTGTCTTCATGGAGATAATACAAGTGGAGCTCAACAGTCAGCTTAGCATACATTTTCATTTTGTCAGCACGTATTAAATCTGTGAATTGTTGCGCTCTGATACAACATCCATCTCTTTTCACAGCAGAACTGAGGATTTTAATACATCTTTTGTGCATGAGTAAACAGTGTGCACCAAAACAAAAGGCTTGTTTACAGAGCAATTAAATTCCTGTGGCAAGGACAGAGCATGCTGTGAGAGCTAGGGGGGAGGAGTTAGGGATCCCTGAACACACACACACATACACACACTTTTATGCACAGTAGCTTAAACCAGCCATTTTCCTGTCTTTAATTTAGAATTTTTATTTGCTGTATATAGTTTTTATTATCTCGAATTTAATTTGCTCTACTAACAAAATACATTTTCAAATAATAATAAATCCCCATTTTCCAGAAAAGCACCATGCATTTCAGTGATCCATGCATGGTTTTAAGTCCCACTCCAACTATATTTTCATCTTGTAAAATTGTTCCCAGTGGTCTTTAAATTGTGATTACTTTGCTTGCAGCCAAATGTTTTTAAGACATATTTTCTGCAGAGAGTCAGGAGTTCATCAGAAAGTCGCCTCATAGTTGTGGGAGGGACTGTTCGACTAGAAGCCATTCTCTTGTGATATCCCATCATCCCTTTGTTTCTCTGCTAGCTTACAGCCGCTCACAACCCATACCTAACATTAGCGGTGAAACAGAAATGGCGAGCTATCTGGCCATGCAGCTTAGGAACAGATAGCAGCCAAGACGAAGAAAATCAAGACATTCATGAATCTATTTGTCTGCAAGTTGATGCATCAGAATAGAGTGGAGCCGGACGACTTTGGCCGGCACATCTTAGTTGCTCTGTTCCAAGTGAGAGTTTTTGAAACTGCAAGTTTTCATCTACTGATCCATCACTGTTTGAGTAAAGAAATACTTGGTAACATTCTTTAATATATATGTCTTTCATCATGAAAAAATGCGACAAGAACATGTTAAAAACACCAAAAACCAAATTTTCATTGGAGTGGGTCTTTAAAGACATATCTCAATCCACTGCCTAAAACCTGATAATCCTGCAGCATAATCAGAGTTCGGCTTGAAGATGAGAAAGAGAAAGGCGGACAGCTTTTGTGGTTTCCCCAGTTATTAACAGACTCAGTGTAACTCAACAAGAGACCGCTCTGCAGCAGGGAGATGTACCTTAACCACAGCCTCTGAGCCTCCACACATGTGCATACAAACACACTCACACAATCACACTGTAGATGCAGACAAGACTCCAGTGTCAAGTAAAATTGTCAACATCATTTACATGTTTGCATGTCTTCTACTGCATCACTTGTTGTTGACTTGTTCACAGCTCACTTTTCGCAGGCTTCTTTGGGCACAAACTATTCACAAGCCCGAGAATGAGCACTATCAATAATTAATGAATCCATTTTCCTAAATGCAAAAGGGTCTCTTTAGTTTGTCTCTCAAATGCGACACATTGGTGTGCTCTGAGGTATGAGGTGGATGTGAGTGACACCAGAGAAGAGAGTCCACAGAAGGATAGAATGACAGACACCTGATCCACACTTGCTTTCTCATTTAACCTGTCCAAGAATACCTGCTGTTCCAAGTTCAAGGAGGGCACAGAAGACAGGCTGACAGGGAGACAGGCTTAAAGTGAGCCACACAGACATGCAAACACTGAAAGACTCCCTTATCGCACACCACAAAGCAACCCACAAACAGATAATGAGGACACAAGAAATGGAAACCTTTCCCAGTAGAAAAAGGGGTGTAAAAGAGAGGAGAAAAAACATAGTTATCACCCCTCACCAACCCTTTTCCGGTTGAGGCTGGGTAATACTGGCACCATTTCAGCTTTTGTTTTAGTTTCCTCCCTACAAGCTTTTTTTCTGTCACCCTTCCTCTATGCCTCACATTGAGGCATTTCCAGGAAAATGTATGAACAGTCTAATATTCCTAAAAACTATGTAAATACAGGCTAGAAAGACTGTGGACCTCACATCTGTTTTTTCAGTCAACAGTGTGAAAGAACATTGCCCTTCCCTTTCCCCAGACAGTGTCTACCTTTTCAACACTTTGACAGGTTTTCATGTAAACACTTCCACATCCATTTATCTTGTTCTCCGTTATAAATAACTGTGTCGGATCCATCTCTGTTGTTCAGGTGCTTGCTGTGTTTTCTGTGAACAGGCCATCGTCTCAGTGTGTTACTGCTGGGCTGCAGCAGGGGGCGGGCGGTCAGGAAATCAGCACAAGTGTGGACTCTGACCTCTTGCGCAGTGCACAGACACAAGACCTGTGAGACTTCAACCTTTCCCACACAATCCTTCTTTCTACAAGCCCCAACCAGCCCCCCAAAAAGGAATAAGACTCTGTGTTTAGTCCTCAACCCTTGGCGTTGATCTTGTGCTAGCACACGGCCTTTTCCAAGACCTCTCCCATGTTCGGTCACATGGATTTAGTTACCTAAGCACCTGAACGCAAGCCTTTATGTAGCTGCACATTCTTTGCAGTTGTGATGAAACTATCAGATGGCTGGGGGGGGCACCGTCAGGGATAATATGTGACAAAGTGCTGCAATAACCCAACTGAAAGCCACTTTGCAAATGAGTCAGCATAGATGCCCTGGCTAATACCTCTGCGTGTGTGAGCGAATCTCAGGTCTAGACGCTGAAATACTGCCCACCTCTTTCTGAGTTCCACCTCACGTGCACACATGGATGTAGAAAGAGCGCCCTGGCTAAACCCTTAAACTGGGAAAGAGCACCCTAAACAGGCACACCCAGATCTCACCGTGCACCACACGCATACATCAGAGCAAGCATGTACACAACCTCCATGCCCAGACGCACACAAACACGCTGCCCTTCAAATAGTTTTTCGCAGCCTTTTATTTGGCTGCACGCCCGGTGGTTAGAGTGTTTCATTTTTCCCTGTGTATGGAACTGGGCAGCTGTCCAGACAGACACACAAAGAGAGAAGGGAGAAAGGGCTGGGGTGGGGGGTGGATGATGTGGTGGGGTGTTACTAAAAGAATGAAAGCTGCAGCGAGGGAGGGAAAGAAGAGGAACAACAGAAAAACAAGAAGAGAGGTGCCTGGACTCGTTTACCGCTCGTTCCCCTTCCGAACCCTTATGATTGATCTGATCCTGTCTTTTTCCCTCAGTCTCGCCTCATCGGATTCTCTCTGAGTTTTTGGAACTTCACCCCCCCAAACACTGCCCCTTTGGCCTTGTGTAAACCCCCCACCTTCCCACTCTGCTCTTCATCCTTTTCTTTTTTCTGGAACTGACCATTCTCCTTCTGTGGGAACTACCACCCTCATTACACCCCCTCCACTACCCCCCCAAAAAAGCCAGCTTCTCTCCAGCTCCATTCAAAGCTCCCCATCCCTGTGATCTGTGTTTTTGACAGCTCTACACACACATACACACACACACACACAGCTCCTCTGCAAACAAACACCATGAATACTAACACGGCTTTGTGTCCACAGCACTTACAACGGCGAGGAAGAGGAGGGTTTGGGGGGCACGGAGAAAAAGGAGGGAAAAAGGGATGGGGGGGAGGAGGAGGGGGAAAAAACAGGGCGCTATGGCACTGTGTTGATCTTGTGGCCACTCTCACAGACCCCCATTTCGCCCATTCACCCCCTCATCCCTGTTTCTCCTTCTTCCCACCAGCTCTCCCGGGAATAAAGACTTCCATTCATGCGCCTGAGGAGACCCGCAGCATGGGGGAGAAAAGAGGGAGGAGAAATGGGTAGAATGAGGGAGGAAGGGGGGTAAGGTGGGACACTTTGTGAATTATTGGAATCAAATCCTAAAATGTTGAACGCATGTGCCTGTCTGATGAATGTTTTCTCCACTTCTCCAAAGTCTCTCAGATTTGCTGAATCAACTTCAGAGAAACTCTTAAAAAAACTTTTTTTTAATCAACAAACAAAAACTTTTCCCCGGGAACACACGCTTTCCTATCACACGCCCATTCTGTCTGCCATAAAAGTGCATCCACTCTTTGGAAAGTCAGATTCAAAGCCCAGATGCAAGTCTGAAACAAAGTAGTGCCTCGGTTATCGAAAGCAGCAATTTTTCAGATTGTAGTGCTTCTAAAGATAGCAGCAAAACACTCGAGATTCTCCCCTCTTTAGACACGCTCAAAAGCCGATGACTCAATTTCTACAATTGCCCCTGATTGGCTGAACCGAAGCATGTCATTATGGAACTGGAGGTTTTCATTTGCTCAGTAATGGCAAACACATTTACATATTACACAGACTATACATCTAATCCCCACAATCAGCGTTTATGGCGAGCTCGGGCTAACGCTGCTAAGAGCCACATCAGAGCTGTTTCACAGAGATTATTACAGCAATTATGTATCAATTGTTCCTTTAATGGATTCGTCCGACAGCATCACACATGTCAGGCCGCACGTGTGCTCATCACACGCACGAGCATCCCATAGAACCCGTACGCCATGAGTCAAAATAGTTTTTTTTGGAGGTAAGAAAATTACAGACCAGCAAAGACGGATTCACAGCACATGGGATAAAAACAAACATGATGTTTATATAATCTGTGCACCACATGAGCCAATCGTATCACTTCTGTACAACAGGAAACAATTAACAGCCAATGAGCTGCTCTAAGGGATAACTTCCTGTAATGAGAGATGGGTAATTCAAGACAGAAGCTGTGCTGAGATTAAACGCTTCCTCTCTGTGGTGTGTAACAGCAGAGACCCACTCACTTAGTTCCTCACAAATAATGGCCTCTATCCATCTGTCTGTCTGTCTGTCTAGTAGTGCACAGATGGAGATGATAAGACTCAGACAAGTGCTGCACCAAGTCCTTAAACTCCATAACCACATCTTTGAGTTTGTGAAGTCTTGGTTGGTTTAATATTAATATTCATTTCATCAGTCTAGGTCCATGTCGACCCACTGTGACCTCTAAGGAAGTATTTTCTCCAATTGTGGGAAAATTCTCTTGTGTACTTGGTTTTTCGTGACTTGAACGCACCACAATCAAATCAGAATTTGAACAAAAATGTCGTTTAATGTATGAATACTTTTTTTTTTAGCATGACCAGAAGGTCAAACTTTTTCAAAAAGTTGTGTCCAAAAATAGAATTGTTATTGGAAATGTCTCAGTGACTTGACGAATGATTAGGGTGCTAGTTTTAAAGCGTGAAGTAGCAGTTTCACTTCCTCGTCACCACGTTTCGGCGATTATCTCAAGTCCTCGGATGATCTCCGGCTCGCGATGGATGTGAAGAGCAAAGGACTTAGAGAGCCACTGTAATGACATCCTCAGTGACAAAGAGAATGGGCAAAGTGAGACACAATAGTCTTAACCAATCAGTCTGCCTGCCTCCCTTCAGGCCCCCTTTTACCAACAATAATGCTTTTGTGTGAGGCTGCACTCCGCTCGTGTGTTCGCAGACACACAGACCAAAGCACAGCATCCTACACTTTCTCGGCCCGTCACAAAGAGAGCTGCAGAAAAGAGATCAGCACATTTAGAACACGGCTTACAAAACTCCCCGAGAGTCAGACTCTGTGGATTTAAGCGAACGACCTGCCTCCGTCTGCGTCTGAGCACTTTTCAGGCCACATGACTGACTGACTGAAGCTGCTCCCTCATTTAAGTTAGCACCCCTCCCTGTGAAAAGCTTACAGCATTCCTCTGAGTTTGAGAGCGAACAAGCTTTATGCTGAACAGAGGGAGCAGATAAAGAGCGAGGTCAAAAAAAATACACAGGGTCAAAAAACACAGGGCAGGTAAGGGATGCCAGAGCGCAGGTCATGCTTGTGTGCGTGTGAACACCAGGCTGTGTGTGGTAAACTGAAGACATAAACACCAAACTCTTGTGGATTCTTCCCTGCTTCAACATGACTGTTTGTTTAGTCCGAGATGCCCTCAAGGGACAGACGGAGACATAAAAACAGACAGAAACATTTAAGTCATCATCCTGGCATCCATACTTTAGAAACAGACTGCTTAAAGAGATGTTTTTAATAATGTCTTTTTGTAGGAAAAAACATGTCAGACAATTTTACAATGATTTTTTTTAACGAAGAAAAGCTTTTAACTGGCAACTGAAAGTCCAGAAAGATGCCCATTTGCCTGACCATTGGACAAAATATGAACTATCAAAGATAAGAGTTAACACACCATAATAAAAAAATGTCTGTCCTCTTGAAGAAATAAATAAAACAATTAATGAACATGATCACTACTAACTTAAACACAAATCTAGTTTCAATCTTTACAGTTTTAGTAGAAAGAATTGAAAAACCTAAACTTTAATTTGGCTAAAAATCTTAGTGTCTTTCTCCTAAAAAGTAAAAAACATGCGAAGCTTTTTAACAAGTCTTTAAATTAGAGACTTCCTAAATATATTAAAGAAGATTAAACTAATTAATTAATTCAAAATGTTATTCAAATATATTGATATTAATTTGAGCAGGGCAGCACTACCAAAATATATTTATTAGATGTTTCAATTTATAAAATTCAAAGATCAATAATTTTTTTAAACAAAAAATGAAAATTTTAGTTGTTAATAACTGTTTTTCATCACTAACATTGTAACAAGTGATCAAAATGAGCAACGCTTGTGCTTTTGTTATTAAAATTATACATTTTTACAAACAAACCAACAGAAAAACAACTTATTATTTCCTGAAAGGATCTTTGAAAGTAAATGTGTCCATGGATGTAATACATTACATTACATTTTGATTAAATAAATCCATTGTTGATCAACTATCAACATTCTGCCAAACTTCTACTTATGTTCTAAGCTTTCAAAAAGTTCACTTCAAAGAAAAGTAAGATATTTTGCTTAGATTTATATTTCGCATAGAAAAATCTTTCTAAATAGAACACAAAACAGTCACCAAAAGAATAAGCAGCACAAGTTACAGCACCAGGCTTTCAGTACAACTCATGCAATAAAAAGATAAAGTGAGTAATTCAACACTTGACACTCCTTTTCAGGCAGCACTCTCGGACAAAAGCATATCCAGATAAGTAGACACTACAGATAATCCTTGGGGAAGTGTATCCTTGAGAGTCTGGGAGGTTATAATGAAAATCAATTAGTAGATAAAGTTAAAACACTGGGCAGGTGTCCGTACAACATCACACCGACCAATGACAAATGAAACAAGTGCACAAAAATAGACTGCTTCAGACTGACACATCAGATAAAAAAAGTTTCCAAAAATGTTGAAAAAGAGGAAAGAAACGAGATTTCAACAAAAATCCATCACAAATCAGAAGTTAGGGATAGAAAATTACAAAGATGGGGAAACCACTATTGGTTCAAATACACATCGATCTGTAGAGGGAAAAGCACTACGGCTCAGCACTATGAGAGTATCTTTAACCTTATCTCCCACTGAACAAATAGATAAAGAAAAGATGCAGAAAGCCAGCCATTATAAATAGATGAGGAAATGCAGACTATCAGCATGTTCCAGAGTAAAAGCACAAAATCTCACACGTGGAAAGAATGTCTGCTAAAAGGGAGTTTGTTTTTTCCACCACCTCACTTACGAGCGCACTTGTTAATAAATCGGAAACGCTCAGAGTTGGCAGTCAGGTTACAAACTAAACACGTCTGCAGGGGCAATCAGAACTATTGGAACAAAGCCTGAAACGGACCAAAACTTTCCATCTGAGCTCAAAACTCAACAGTTTATATTAGAAGAATACTGGTCTAAAAAAATGTAAACAAGTGTGACTGTTAGGTAAAAAGCCATAGCTTAAAAGTGGATGATGGAAGATACAACCAACATAAATAACTGTACAAAAGTTGCTTTTACAAAGTGAAAAATGTACATTTAAAGATAAAGGTTGGAATAATGTCAACAGTAGTCCCAGATTTCATTTCTTTAAAACATATATATGAACAACATTACTGTATTTTTCTTCGGCCAGTAACTACATTCATTGAAGTATGTGTAATAGTATTCCAGATCACACAGAGACACTTATTGTGGCTCACATTTTGTATCTGCCTGTTCTCACTCAAATTAAACTTAAAGTAAAGAATTGGAAGACTTTAAAAACAATTGAAAAGTAATGCTGCTTTCTTCAAAAATAATGGTGGTTCCTCAAGATCAATTATACAGTTTTAGGCAGATCTAGTAAAATGTGGCATTTATGCTGCACACTAGGAATGTATCGATTTGATTCATATCATAATTTGTGGTTGATGATCCAATTCATAGTCTATATTGGTTTATGTTGAACGATCTGATTCATGGACCTAAAATTAGTTCAGGACATCTTTAGCCAAAAAAGTAAAAGTAAACAAGAATTAATGGCAAATCCATTCACATTATAGTTTCCTAAAGTTCAGCCCACTGTCGTTTTTCCACATCAAAATAATACAAACAGAACAATACTAGAACATTATATAAAACTGTATGGTCACATGTTCTAAGTGTTTCCACGCATTGAACTACAATGATGGATTGATCATTATTTGCTGCCATCAATCAAGTGTGTTATCTGCTGTGATGGCACTTGGCCGTTTTTACTTTATACTAAAATAAATCCAATCGATTGATGTCATTTTGAAACAGTTTAGGTCAATTCAATTAACAACTTGCCGCAGACAGATCAATCTGGTTGGATTGTAGGAATAGAAATCAATTGATCGATTAAGTCAATTTATCGTTTCACCCCAACAGCACGCGTAACCAAGTTCCCTTAAGTGCTAAAGAAAATTGTATTTTGGTACTAAAATAAAAAAATAGATATGTGAAAAGATGTATAAGAATAAAGTACTGTAAAGATATTACTATAGTGGTTGTTTGTCTTGCTTTGGGACCTCTTTGGTAAAAGACAATCAATGATGTCAAATGTGATGGAAATTCTGATGACTACAATACTGAAAAATGTTTTACTAATTGTGAGATAGATAAGTTGAAGGTCATGGAGAAATCAGAAGAATAACAACCTAAAGCTTTCATGTTCCCACAGTAAATGGTGTAAAAAAAAAGAAAACATTAAAAAATGGTAAGTAGAGAGTCCCAGCTTCAATCTGTTCAAAAGAGCATTGAGATCTTCTTGTAAAGATAGTTTATATAACTAAATAGTCTGAAATAGTCTGTTATCTCACTCAAATGTACTTTTTTTGTCACACACAAAAGGTGCACACTCACATCCACACAGGCATGCTCCAGACAGCTGATGTGGCCATCAGATTTCACTGACAAACGCACTTAGTGAGACATAGTGAAAGTCAATACTCTGCTTTCCTTTTCTTTGACTCCTCAACCTCTTTCCTGCCATCCCTGCACTGGCTGTGTAATCCTGCTGGATCTCCTCTCTGACATCACACAATGAAGCTCTCCTCAAATACTCCCTGACTAACCACAGACGTATGACAGAGATAACAAAGCAACTTCGCATGCTTCTGGCTGAGTCAACACCATCTATGACCGCAGAGAACATCAAGAAGGCAGCCTGCAATGAAAAAAAAAATCATTTTTTGCAAAAAAAAAATAAATAAATAAAATAAGCCTGGAGTCATAACAACGCTGATTTATCTACGCAGAAAGGGGTCATTTGAATATGGGCTTCTACATCGTTGCCTGTTTGTGCAATAATGTTCTATCTCTGTTAGGATCAATAAAGTGTTTTTCACTTGAGTAGAAATGAAGAAGACTGACAACACAACAGGTCTGTGTGCAGCTCCGGCTGGTTTCTGTCTCGGCTTTTGGCATTTCTTTAAATGCAAGTAACTGCCCCAGGGCTTTATTAAAATGTAGCTTAAGCCGGACTGGCTATAATAGCCTGTCTGCATCTGCCTGATGAAGAACAGGAGCCCACTGGGATAACACACAATGGAAAGAGAATAGAGCTCGACCTTTCGGGACACACCGAGAAGACGGTATGCGTGTGTCCGATTGAGAAATTAGCTACACTTCCAACCAAATGGTCACACCAAGCCCTTGCGTCCACACAGACATCAAATCCAGCCCCGGGATGAGAAACCAAAGGCCAGACTCAAGTTGTCTCGACCCTGACCTGCTCGCACAAACAAACAATACACCAAACTCACACATAGACACACTCAAGCACAGACACAGAGGCTTGCAAGGCTCTGCTATCACCTCAACTTTTCAATGTCCACCAGGTCAAAGTTCATCTCTTCTTCTGCTGCCCTTTAGCACTCCATTGTGCGGCGGTGTGTGTGTGCGCCTGTCCATGTGCATGCTGGGAGTGACCTTGCAGAGTGATTCATTATTGTAGGAAAGCAGCAGCAAGAGCAACACTGCTGATTAGGGGAGTGTTGCTAAAAGTGTGTTTGTACTTCTGATTAGTCCTTTCCAAACAGGTTTGTGTGATCTCCTCAGACTTTATGAGGATAAAACAGCAAATATGTCCTCATCTCCACGTCTTAGTTTGAAGAGTTAGCTTCAGAACAGAGTAAAGTTTGACTTCCAGGAAACCGTAACAAGTCAATGTGAAAGTGTGAAGCCCGAGAGCAGCGTGTCTTCTGACTCAACCGTTTGACAAATACCGAAAAGCAGATCAGAGGGGAGATGCTAAGAAGCATGAATGTGTGTGTCGGTGTGCGTTTTATGTGTGTACAGAGTGTATGGGGGTCACATGCAGATGGACAGCTGGTGTTTCCGCGGTGCTAAATCACTCACCCCTCCCCAGCTAACACGTACACATTCACATGTCCCATCCCCCATTTTCTGGAGGGAAACGCCCCTTAAAGCATTCCCAGTTCATACGCTTAAAGGGCGCACGCTGAGGGCTTACAACCCAACACCAAAACAACCCCAACAAAAACCCTGCTCACTTAAGCCACAACAACAGCAGACAGCCACAAAAAGTCCATCATGACAGTTGGGTCAGGCAGTATCAGAAGTGATTATTTCATGTTCATACATATTAATAAATCAGTCAAGGATTGCTCTCTGTGGGCAAACATGATGCATCACACACAAGCTGACATGCACGCTTCTGTTTTTATGAGCTCAACCAGTCCCTCAGGTCACCAACCGTCATCTCAGACAGGGATAAAAAGCTGACATCAAAAGACCTGCCATTTTGCACACACACATGTGCACGTATTGCACGCACAGAAGCTTGGCGTGGGGACTGTGGCTGCATTAATTTCCCTGTGAATGCACTTGACTAACACAAAATAATTCCTAACACTCCTGGGAGACCACCAAGCAACAACAACACACAGCCAGGAGGACCAGCGAGCAGAGGGGCTGTCAAGACAAGATAAGTGTGTATCTACTGTCGAGCTTTTGGATGCATCCATTAATACACACGAGCGTACGCCGACACACATACAACAACAACAACAACACACAACCTTGCCAGGGCTCCTGGAAAAAGCTCTGTCTTATCTCTCCCCACAGATAGTGAAATGGATTAAGAGCCATATTTGGCACGTCCAGGGAACTGGACAGATAACCAGGAAAACGTTCTCCCTAACTGCAATTGCTGCTCAAACTGATTTGTGTGCGTTTGAGCGAAAGAGCAGCTGCACTTTAGCCTGTGCATACTCCACCACGCAAGGGCATTGGACCAATAACCGCACGTCTATATGTTTGTGTGCACACACACACGTCTGCAGGAGTGATGCAGCAGTTGACCCAGCATCCAATCCATTAGAACGCACACATTCATCTTCCTAACACACACAGCATGCCCAGACAAAGAGCTGTGTGTGAGAGGATGTTCAGCATGTGTGTGATGTCAGCTGGAGACAGACAAGAGGAGCTCATCATATCCTCCTAATGTGTGTGCGTGGGTCTGTCCCCTGACACAACGCACACGCTCTCAGCAGCTCCTCTGCTCATATATGCTCTTTCTGAAGATGACGAGTGAGATTCCCTCAAATGCGCCTCATTTTCTCTGCTCTTTTCTTCCTCCCTTTCAATGAGGACTCGACATAATAGATATTCAATAGTTTACTTCACAGCGAGTAGTAAATAAAGGTCATTATGTGTCATTACTGACAGGTGTAGAATTGTAGGGGTGTTACTTTTAAGGCAATTAAATGCGATGCTTTGCATTCTGGGATGCACCATGCACTGCTGATGGTGTTTGGATTTGGAAAGTTATGGGAGAAAGTAGGGACTATTACATTAACGAGTCGAAATTGCAGTTTTACATCAAAAATTACGGTGGCCCTGAAGTGTAAATAACACCAACAAATCAAAAAATCATAACGATAACTTAAAAAAGTAAAACGGATAATAAAAACAACATTACGGTTTAGAAATCAAAGCAAATTAAAAATGAAATGTTCCGGGAAAAAGACGGAACTTCCAGAAATGAAAATTAAATGTTAAAACACAAAACACAACAGAAAACCGGAAAAGGTAGGTAGTATTGGAGATTGCTGATTGGATGATGACATTTGAATTTTGACATTTGAGATTTTGAAATGCATCTTCAGTGTTCGCATACTTATAAAAGCTTTATGATTAGTACAAGGTATATTCAGTATCTCTTCATGCCAAATAAGTTTTAGCTGAAATGATGGACAAACGTCATCATCCAATCAGTGATGTCCAATTTTGTCTTTTGTTTGATTTTTTTAACATTTCCTTTTGATTTCTGTGAACTCTTGCTGTTTTTTAAAATGTTCTTTTTTTCTACAGAAACAAGAGAAGGTAGGTACAATATGACATTACTGATTGAATGAAGAAGTTTGAGTTTTTTCAAATGTGTCAAACTTTTATGAGTCTTATAACTTTTATCGTCTTTTATTTCATTTGTTAATAACTCCTTATGATTTCAGTATTTTTTTTAAATGTTTTTTTCCCAACGGAAACTGTAGAAGGTACGTACAATATGAAATTGCTGATTGAATGATTGAGTTTGAGTTTCTTTGGAATGTGTTTCCAACGTTCACCTACTAATACAAGTTGTATGATTAGTACAGACAACACCCAGTATCTCTTTATATCAAATAATTTTCAGCTGAAGTGATGGACAAACGTCGTCATCCAATCTCTGTTTTCCACTTTTGTTTAATTTTTTAGCATATAATTTTGTTTATTTTTTTATTTTGTTCACTTTTCTTCTCCGTAATGCTTTCTTTTTTAGCATAATCTGGAAAAGGTGTGTAGTATAGGCCATAGCTCATGATGTTTGTCAATGATTTGAATTAAAAGTTATTTGGCATAAAGTGATACTGGATATACTCCATACTGATTATTTAACTTTTACAAGCATGTGAACATTGAAGACCCATTAGAAAAAACTCTAACTTTAAAAATCAATCGTTATATTCCAATCAGCAATGTCCCATATTACTTATATTTTTGTAACTGTTAACTACTTTTGCTTTCTGAAATGTTTCATTTTTATATTGTTTCAATTTTTGGAATGTGTTTTGGTTTCTGAAATCTTCTTTGATTTATAAAATGTTCATTTTTATTATTTGTTTAGCTTTTTTAATTGTAGTGATCTTTAATATGTTTTTGTGTTTAGCGATTTATTGATGTGATTTGTACTTCATAAAAAGTATATAAAATATCAGATCTGAAGAACAATCTATTTTATTAGTGGGTGAATCTATGACATTGTGATATCTAGTTTGCCTAAACTCCACTGTTAAGTTTAGCAAAAATGTCAGATTTTCATGTTTGCCTTCTTATCTGTCTGTGTGTCCGTCTGTCTCACCCCTTCTCTGTCTATTAGAGTCAAATCTCCGTCCTAATGGGTTGCTATTGTATCCTGCCTCCCCCCCTCCTCTATTCATCACACTACCACACTCACATACACACTCCCTCTAAGGGGGCCCCTTAACCAGGCTCTCCATATGCCTGACCCCCACCTCCTTTCTCCTCCTCCTCTTTTCCAAAACCCCCTTTTCCTTTCCTCTTCTGCTCTGGCTTCTGCTGCCGCTGCTGCCCCATGCTGCCATCTGCCACAAGACAGGGGAGAGAAGAGAGTGATGAAAAAAAAGGGCGCATGAAAGGAGGGAAGACTTAAGGGAAGAACAGGCAGCGGGGACAAGTGTGGAAAGAGAGATGGATAAAAAGATAAAGCAGGAGAAGAGTGGGAAGGGGTAGACAATACAAGAGAGAGGAGAGGCTGTCCATCTGCTTCCCACATCACCCCCCCACCCCCAACAGTACTCGCACACAGCCTCACACACACACCACAAAGAGTATTTAACCTCAACACACACACACACATACCGAGCCCCACAGATAGATTGGGAGCCCAGCCTCTCTGTTTAACCCGTTCCTCTCCACTGAGTCTGCCAGTGTTACACTCTTGGGGTGGCAGGTGACGGCTGGATGCAGGGAGGGTGGGGGGTGAGGTTGGCGGGCGATTGTGCATGGATGTGATGGGGGGGTATATTGAGGGACGGAGTGAAGGGGATGAAGGGTTGAAACTGATCTGAACAAACAAACACCGACACTCGTCCACCCCCCCACCCCCTCTCTACAAACCACCAAACCTCAGCAGACATCAGCTTTCCATCCTGTCGCTATGACAACCCCTGTCAATCATCATCTCGCCGTGGTCCTCTCAATTAGGGACTGATGGCTAGATTATGAACGGCTCCTCCACACATCAGAGGGAGTGAGACTCAGCCGGCTCAGTTTACTAACTGACATCAAAACTGAAGGTTTTCGTTGTAATCGTCTCCCTTCGTGCTTTACTTTAACAGTGCAGGCAGTTCGCTTTGTGGTGACAGCACTCACTCCGCTGGCAGCTAGCTGGAACTCTGGGTTTAGGCTATGACCAATGCTAACCACATAGTTCCTTTATGAGGGTATGTTCTGAGGGCATGCCACAAACAAACAAAAGCACGGGATTCATTATTGTTGACTACACATCTCTAAAACAGAGATTCCAGAAAACCCAAAAGTTAAATATGCGTTGAATAAACGGTAAACGGCATGTACTTAAGTACTTTACTACCTTCTTAAAAAACCCAGTCCCATTCACCAAGTCATACACACTGATGCCAACCTATAAAATCCGGTATCAAAGTAGAGTTGTCTTGCCTAAGGACACTTCAACACAAGGGTGGGCAAAACAAGAATCAAACCTGCGAACTTCCAATAATAGGTCAACCACTCAACCACTGCCACCCAAAAGTAGCACAATTAAATTTCTACATCAGATAATGTCAGTTAGTTGTATCTATCAAGAGCGGGTGGTGTCTCTTCCAAGTTGTTTCCTTTGATAATCTCTTCTCAGTTGCACACAACTCCAACCACAACTTTGATGAACATCAAACAATAGTTTCGACATTCTTTGTGTACTAAATCAAACAATCCTTGGTGATTGAGGCAGTCCCGCTGGGAGGTTGGATAAACATCAAAGGGGTCTCCATTTGCTCATGTGTCCTAAATTTGAGAAGCAAGCTCCAGACCAAAGAGCGACAGAGAGGTACATAAGTAAACACCATCTCAACATCATGAAGCCTCAACTCCTGCTGGGCCTGTCGAGCTCAGTGCCGCTGAGATGACCATCACACATACGGCGGTGTAGGTCAACACACTGAGCAAACTTCAAATTCCCCCAAGGACCTGTACGTACACGGTGTCACACACCAAAAACCAGTGTCGTGTGTGAGGGTGTGGTGAGGAGGGGGCTGAAGGCGGTGATCCACAAGGGCTGATTTCATTAGAGAGGAGAGGTGAGGAGAAAAGAGGGGAGGCTAGGAGAGGAGACGAAAGGTCTCCGTGTGTATGACCACAAATGGAGAGGGCAGACACCAGCTGTCACTTGCTTGTGTCGGCCCTATTCTCAGCTGCTGTGTGGGTGTGTGTCAGTGTGTGTGTATGTGTGCGTGATCTCAGAGTGGTTTCAGTTACAGAGCAAGCTCTGACTCTTTGGAACAAAGCTGAGAAAGGAGCTACTGACAGATAGGAGGTGTAGAAACGGACGAAAACTGCTCTTTAAACTAGATTTATCAAAACACTTATTGAACTCTAACTACACAAAGGACAGAGGAAGAGATGACTTACCCTTTTTCTTGGGGGTCCTCGTTCTTCGTCTTTTGAAGTCCGTCCTGCTCCTGCCCCACCACCTGTTCGCCCCTGGCGCCCACCTTTGCCGTCTCCAACTGGAGGTCTAATGGTCATCCTAATCTCCGGTGGGCAAATGTAGTTCTCAAGGTTCTTGGGGGGCTTTTTGGTGCGCTTGGTGGTCTGAATCTTTAACTTTAGACTTCCTTCCTGAAAACTTGCTTCCTTGATGGAGAACTCCTGCTCCTCCATAAGCCCCTCCCCTTGCTCATCTAACCCCTCCCCCTCACTGACGCCACTGTGAATCACATCATCACTGCGCACCAGCCCAATGCCGCCTGCTCCCAGTTGGTCCACCTCATTAATCCCCGCCCTGCATCCCTGAAGGTCCGCCTCTTTGGGTCGGGCTGAGCCAACCAGATCCCTAGGCTCCATCCACGCTCTCGCCAGAGCCAGTCAGAATGGGGGAAACTGACACAGCCAGCCAATAAGAAGACAGGAAGCAGTGGTTATGCTGGTCTGGTTTGGTTGTTGTCAATCAGCTACTGGGGTTGTGTTGGTTGTCCCACAGGAACACAGCAAAGCCAAGGACACTCTGTGGAGAGAGGTGAAAGATCTGATTAGAGAAAAGTAAAAGAGTAAATTGTCCCGTCATCGCCACAGCTTCACTTCACCGCCTCCTCTCAGTCTGTAGAAAAAAGCATTGAATGCAAAAATAAAAGTGGAAAAGTCGCTTGTCCTCACAAAAATGGCTAATAAACCACTCAAACACAACCATCGACTGAACTCGCTGTTTAACAGCATCCAGACAGCAGAGCCATGCAGACTAAAGTGATCAGAACAAACTTAGACATTCTTCATTGATGCAGTAAATTCAAGTTGAAAAACTTTTTTTTGGTTGTTTTTTCCTCCTTTTTACCCAAGCAGGGAGAGG
>NC_050520.1:19599736-19667980 GCF_002922805.2 Oryzias melastigma
ATGCATAAGTACATTCCAGGGCACATAAATACCAATCCAAATTGCAAGGTTGCCGTCACAGACTGAGCCAAAGCTTTGCGTCCCCGCTGAAACTACAGGATAGACTGCGTTGCCATTTCTCCAAAGATTTCCAATGAGATGTCTGTCGCACAACATCAACATCCACATTGAGCTCTTCCAAAGGCCAACTTACACATGGGCCACGAGCAGAAAGCAACCAAAACACACACTGGACCACACTTCTCACTGGAGTTTCAGGGAATCCCATCAGTCAATATGACATGAGGCATGACTGAGCTGGAAGTGTGGAATGCTATCTCACACGCTGAGCTTCACCTGGCACCATTTACACTGACGTGAACCCAGACCGGACAACCGTCCACAGACAAGTAAAAGCATACTGCAGGCGTATAAAGACCTCTTTGTTAGCAGGACACACAAAAAAAGTTAGACATGGCTACTATTCACACTTTGCTTTATGTGATTTTTCCATTCCTACTCCTGTACCAGTCAAAGCTACTGTACAAACAGCTGATCTCCATCCTAATACCCCAAAGGCCTCTCAACGCATGCTTGCAGTGTGATTGAATAACCATAATCTGCCGCGGTATTTCCACAAACTGGTGCGTTTAAGCTGCACACGGTGTCCAGGGCTGGTCATTTTACTCCAAGTCCTGGTTAGGCGAACATGAACAGCTTTCTGATTCTGCTTTTCTTACACTTTACAAGCACGTCTAAAGCTTGCCCATGTTGATTCTAGTGCTATAGCTATAAGTGAAGGAAAAGTAACAGGCAAATAAAAGGTTTACCATTACAACATACAGACTTAACTTTATTATCCTTGTAAATCTTCAAAACATTTTCCGAACGTCAATCATTTTTGCTCGTGAATGCAAATGATTATCTTTGAAAATATTATTCAATGTGAAATTGAGTTTTCTTGGGTATTTATTACAGCTCAGCTCCATTAAGTTTAAATGACTTCAATCCCGTGCAGTTTAAGGACCCTATATTGTTGTTTTTCTTATACACAACATCCATAAAACAGTTTTACTAAATATTAAAAAGGAGTGTGTGGTTTTCAGATGCTCTATTAAAGTGGTGACAATAAGTGTTTTTGGCTGATAATCTTCAGGATACCTCCCAAGACTAAAACCAATGAACTCTAAATCAGCTTCAGCTGATTATTATGCCTCGTTTCCACTGAGTGGTCCGGACCAGACCGGACTGGTCCACTCTTGGCCAGCTTAGAATGGTCCGGACAATTCAAGTAAGCGTTTCCATTGAGTGTTGGACCATCCAGGGGTGTAGACCGATGACATAGATGTGCATCATAACGGTGCAACTACAGCGGTTCTCTGCAGATTCCAGGAGTCTCCAGTCCCAAACCCCAGCGAAAAATGCATGCAATGGATGTAAAGAAGGTATTATTCTTTACAAGGAGATTGTGGGAGGCAGGGAAGAATACAGCCGAAAAGATGACAAAATTGTAGGCTTGAATCTTGAGAACGGATGTTTGCTGTTGTCAAAATTACTTTCCGCCAATCAATGGATTTATTCATTTGATGACAGTAGCTCCGCCCTAACTGGTTCGTTCAATTTTTCTATGGATCTACAACAAATTGGGGGACCAAAAATGGTACGAACCAATCAAGCTTCATGGGTCCATTTTATTATGGAAACGCTCAATATACCGTACTGTTCCAATCCGATCCGGTCTGGACCGCTCAGTGGAAACTAGGAAATAGCGTCTCAAAACTTTTAATATTTTTGATGAAGAGCTTCAATCTAATTTGGACAAAACCAAAGTTATACCTTTGCATTTTTATCTTCTGATGACTGTTGGAAAAATACTTACAATACTCACATTTTTATTCGCTTTGTTTTTTTAATATAACGGAGATTAAAAATGTTTGATATTATCTGCTCATTTTGGACCATGAAAAACAAAAAAGCATGACAATCGGTAAAAAGAAACCTGTCAATTACAAATAAACACCTCTGCTATACCATTACTTCACTTTTAGGGCCAAAATAGTTTCCACCTTTTTATTTTTCCATTTTATTTGTATCCACTCTGATCGTGTTTTGTTGGATTTTTGAAACTAATAATGAACATCGCTAAATATTAACAATAAAAAACTCAAAATGTCAGGAGTCACATTCATCAATGGAATGGAAACATAGATAAAAAGAAGTGAAATGCTCAGTCTGATGGATTACCAATCTCAGTGGTGAGTTCATGCACCACAAAAAAGAAGAGAAACCACTAACTGTAAAGAAGTCAGGGAATAAATAAAAAAGGAAGCCACAGCAGGGATCATTGGATAGCTTGTAGGAATTCAAAGAAATAATAAAGGGTTTTTTTGAGTTGAGGCGTTGGCTCCTCCTGATCCCATGCTGTGCCCACATGACCCCGCTGGGTGCTTCAGAGGCCTCCCAGTGTCTAATGCCAGCGTGGTGACTCGTCCTGTTGGTATGTGTGAAAGCCGCCGTAGCTGTCATGTGATGGCAGACAGGAAAAAGAGACAGCTGCCAACCACATCGTGACGCACCAATCGAAAACAACTTCTTGAAGAAAACCCGTTTTGACTCAGCTCCTCTTCCTTACCATCACTCTCTGTGATGGCGATAGAAACTCCTCGTTCTACTGCATCAACTGCTAAAGTGGGTCACAACTGTCCGTCCTGCCTGCACAGTGCCCTTAAGCGGTGTTAATACCGCCGCTGGCAGGCTGGGAGTTTATGTAAGGCTGACCCTTCCTCGGGCCTCCTTCACCTCCTCTCCTGCGTTTCCACACAAACACACACACCTTGACCGGCCTCAGACAGCAGGCCGACTGTGAGAGGCCAGACGCACAGCATAAATACCTTTATTATGCTCTCCAAACTGCTCTCAAACAGCATAAGGTCATTCCCTGCGCTGCACGTGAGGACGTTCCCTGCAACATTTTTGCCAACCCACAATTATGAGAGCGTGGATCCTGGGAGATGATGCAGACAGACAACTGAGAAATGCACACAAGGGGGAGAGAGCAAGGGATGGCAGCAGAAACACATCCATTTAAGGCTGCATACCCAGCAGCCCCAGTGCCTGAGGTGGACTCACAAATAGCTCATGCATACACACAACTCTGTGCAGAAGGTGATGTTTTTTCCACTTTAATTTGTCTCATAGCAAGTTACCAAAAGGACAAACCGTGGATTTTGCTTTTTTTCCCTGTGTTGTCTTTCACTACAGCTGGAAGGACTACCATAAAAACACAGAGCCATCATTGAAAAGGATGGCCTCAGAGCGGCCTCATGCAGGAGCGTGCACGCACACACACATCATCTGGAGAAGCCATATGCCAGGTAGCACTAAAACCATCCTCACCTAACTACCTCGCACAAGCAGATGAATGTTAAACCATTTTAACTGCAGCAGAAGCCACAAAATGGCTGTCAGCAAAAACACCTCCCCTACTCCCCAACTGTCTTCCTCCTTCCCCACCACCTCCACCACCACCCCCCACCCTCCCCAGCCTCTGTTCTCTCCCCTCTTCTCTGTGCTACCGCTTTCCTTTACCCTCCCTCCCGCTCTCGTTCTGTGTGCTCTGCCAAAAAGGTGCTCCAGTGCTGATATTCCGTTAAGAGCGGCTGCCAACAGTTTGATTTGTCCTTGGATCCTGTTCACATCCCCACCACCACCACCACCCCTCGACACTCACACACACTTTCTTTCCCCCCTCTGATCCTGCTTCGACCCAAGTTATCCAGCTAAGGCTTGGGACGCACCTAATCGATTTCTCATGCTTTCATTTAAAAGGTGGCATGAGCATCTCATTACCTAACGGACCACAATAAACCTGTTTGCTCCCCATGTGTGCACCACCACAAAGATACTGCCCACAGGAGAGGATCACCTCCATCCATGGCTGCTTCATCTCTTTCCACCTGCCTCTCTTCTTCTGCCCTTTCATCACCTGTTTCCACAGCACCACCAGTGATTGATCTGACCATATTTACACACTTTGTCAATTGATCCTCTGGTGCTTCTTGACTTCCAAACATCAGAGAAGTCTTCAAACTGACAACAAAAACCACATGAAGCAGCACCTGTATTGAAACCAGGATCCAAACACGCAAAACATTTAACATTTTAAAATAGGCTTTTTATTTTGGACTTTTCATGGCCTTTTACCCCAGCATGCAGCATGGAACCATATGCTGGCTCGTGCCACAAACTGTGGTACCATGTGGAGGGGGGACATCCAAATCACTGAGGATAGGGGGGTGATGGGGATGGGGGCGGGGGTCCTCATCCTCACATGCCTCATTATAAAGAAAATGTATCACAAAAATGAACACGTATGCACGCTGTCACTGCGTGACAGCCTCGTTTGAGCTGTGTACGTGCGTGAATCGGTGCGTTAACCTCAACCACCCGTGCGTGCGTGCGTGCGTGCATGCGTGCGCTCCGTGGATCTTGTGAAAATTGCTTTACCTTCACTGAAATATTAAAAAGGTGCATGTCATGTGGGGGTGGGCAAATGCACAATTTCTGGAGAGTAAAAAAAAGGAACACGTTTACAGCAGAGGTGCGTTCAGGTGCGCCAAAAGGCGGTCAGATACTTACCCATGTCTAAGCGCAGCCGGCTCGAACGTGTGAATATTTTATCAAGATCATTTACAATCCATTTATCCGAGGCACATTTTCACACAAGCGGCGGATGGGATGACAGCCTCCCGGGGAGCTGTCAAACGCAGCCGGAATATGTGCGTCTTTCTGACAGAAAACCCCGGGGAAAATGGCGTCAACGGCGCTCTGGACACAGAGGGAAAAAAATGTGGGTTTTTTTCAATGCAGCCGATCCGGTGACAGAATCAAGGTAGCCACGTAGAAGGGCGAAAAGGTCCGATCGGAAACTTGAGTCCAGATGCTCACAGAAACGGGATGTTTTGAAGCTCCAGAGGACGAGCTGGGTGCGTGTCCGATGCGGGATCGCTGCTTACTCGGGAAGCTGAGATCCCTCGCAAATCCGCTAGTGAGGGAGGAGGAGGAGGAGGAAGAGGAGGAGGAGGAGGAGGACTGTTACTGCAGTCAAAACAAGCAGCCCGCATCCGACTACAAGCCCGAATCCAGAAGAATTTTTTTCTTTTCAGCGACAAGACCGCGCTTGCTTGCAGCGAACAGGAGAGCAGAGGACGCGACAGGTTCGCTTTTCTGCCGCGCAGAATCGAACCTTCCTCTTTTTTCTGTCTCTCTCCGTTTCCTCGCTTTTCCGATCGGTGAATGTCAGGTCTCGGAACTGGAGTCTGGTAATGATCTCACCCAGCAGACTGGGGGCTCCGTCGAAGCGGAGCGGACCACAGGCATGAGGAGGGGCGACAACGCCCCCTGCTGGTAGAAAAGTAGCTCAGCATTTTTTTTCTCCTCTTGTTTTCTCCAGAGAGTTCTCCCGAGGGATGGACGGCCTTTGAGTGTTCACCTGTGCACAGAAACACCTGGAAAAATACCTGAAGTGTTGACTAAGCTAATTAAAAAACAATTTTATTTGAATTCATGTTTGCATGGATGCAAAACCTGTGGACAAACGCAAACAAAAATTAAACAATGTTATTTTGGGATTTGTCACTGAAAAAATAGTTTAATTTGGACTAATGAGTTTACAGTTCAGCTCAATTAAAATCACTTAATTCCCCAAATGTATTAGATAACATTAATAGTTTTCGCAAAAGTTGTTCAAAATCAAGTAAAGTGGAATTTCCATCCATTTTCTTAACCCTCTACTGTATGTCCCATTCGTGGTCACAGGGTTGCCTGAGTCTGTCCCTACTGAGTCTGTCCCTACTGAGTCTGTCCCTACTCATCGATGAAGGTGGCCTGGTCAGGTTACCAGTCTGTTGCAGAGTACACAGTCACCCCCACACACACATCGGGACACTTCAAATGACCAATTAACCTGTGAGGTTTGGACTGTGGGAGGAAACCAGAGTGCCCGAAAAACATGCAAACTCCACACTGAGATCTCAGGTCACTTTTAGAATAACATTTTGAAATAAGATGACTTTGATCAGTCTTGTTTCCAAGCCCTGTGCTCAACATTTATCTAGACCAGGGGTCCCCAGACTATAGCCCACAGGCCAGATCCGGCCACATTTACTCCAGCCCCCTGAACACTATCAGAGATGTGCTTTTAAAAAAAAAAAAATTTAAGTCAGGCCATGAGATTGAGACCCGCATAGAATGTGACTTCTTCTTCTGCAGTCTGTGCCCCTATCTGGTTATGTGTGGCTTTCTGGAAAACTTTAAATGTTTGAGTTTACATACATCCTGCATTTTTTACACTTATTTTCTTACCCAACAAACTGACTCGACCCCACATCAAAGAAGAAAACCGCTATGTGGCCCTCACAAGAAAAAGTTTGGGGGACCCCTGCTCTAAACTGAACAAAAATATAAACAACACTTTTGTTTTGCTCCCATTTGTCACAAGATGAACTCAAACATCTGAAACATTTTCAACAAATACAAATTTTGACGAACACAAATTTCTCTCAAAAATTGTTTAAATCTGTGGGCACTTCTTTCTTTTTGCTGAGATACTCCCTCTCACCTCACAGGTGTGCCTGATCAAGATGCAGATCAGATGTGGTTAGTGCATGTGCCTTATCAAGATCCTGAGCAGATATGATTATTGCACAGGTGTGTCTGATCAAGATTTTGATCATACACGATTATTGTACCAGTGTGCCTCATCAAAATGCTGGGCAGATATGGTTATTGCACAGGTGTGCCTCATCAAAATGTCGAGCAGACATGATTGTTGCACAGGTGTTCCTTATCAACACGCTGATCAGAAATGAGTATCGCACAGGTGTGCCTTATTAAGATGCCGAGCAGATATAGTTATTGCACATGTGTGCCTGATCAAGATGTTGATCAGACATGATTATTGCACGGGTGTGCCATAACAGGATGCAGATCAGATGTGATTATTGCATATTAAGATGTTGAACAGATATGATCATTGCACAGGTGTTCCTTATCAACACGCTGATCAGATATGATTATTACACAGGTGTACCTTATCAATATGCTGATCAGACATGTGAACTCTAAAAAGCTGTCAACACAACTATGTGTTAGATCACCTGTTGGCTCATGCATTGCATCCCATCTCCTTTACACAGAGTTGATCAGGTTGCGGAGCGCCAAAAGAGCTCAACACTGTATTACCGTGAGTTCAAAATGCCAGTAATAGTGTGCATCTGTGTTCTTGTTTTAACATAAGCTTACCCATATCACAACCCCACTGCCACTATAGCCCACTTAACAGCCTGATCAATATGCAAAAGAGATTGGTGGTCACACCAGAAAATATCTAGGTTTCTGTCTCCAAACATCCCCCACCCATAAAAAACAAACAGCACCTATCAGAGTTGCCTTCTATTTCAGCCAGCCTAAGGCACACCTGTGCAGTTATCATGCTGTCCAATCAGAGTCTTGATGTGACACACATGTGAGATGGGACGGATTATCTCAGCAGAAGGAGAAGTGCTTCTTCTTCTCTTTAGACAGATTTTTGAACAATATTTAAGAGAGCTGCTTATTTTGTAGAGGTGTAACGATTAATTGATGAAGCAATTTCTATTCCTACTAATCAACCAAATCAATCTTTCTGAGGCAAGTTGTTGATCTAATCAACCAATACAATGTAAGATGATTTCGAAATTAGAAAAATAGATAATCGATATTGGAAAATACCTTTCATAATGGAAGGTTTATTTTACTGTAACATTAAAACAACCAAGTGCAATCACAGAAGACAACACATATGTGATGGCAGCAAAAATAATCAAGCCACCATTACAGTTTAATGTGTGGAAACTGTGGGTGGAGTTAGCTTTATAACCAATGCTCAGGTCAGATATAAAAAAAATATCCTTTAAGTAATCATAATGTACATATGCATCTATTTTTGTTTTTATTTAAGTCGAGAAAAACTGCAAAATGTAAAAACAAAATCTAATTCTTTATTATACACTGCAATATAATGCATTTTTCTAAAAAGACAACAACAAAAACATTCTATTTTAACCAACATATAAATTGAATGGAAGTGAATGTGGAGACAATAGGTGAGTAAAATGCTTAGCACTTTTTTTTATTTTATTCTAACATCAAAAAAGGAATTTTAATTTATTGGGATTTTTCTATATATATATATATATATATATATATCATGAACCCCATCTGTGTTCTGGCCTGCAATACAAACCAAATCCAACATCATTGGAGATCACAAAAGGATCAAAACAACAAAACCACCATCCTGATAAACACATTTGAACATAAATTCTACCTGATCTAAAGGATCGAGATGCTTCTAGGTGGAGAAAACAAATTTAGCATTTTAAAACTGAATCAGTAAATAAAACCCAAACAAGAAAGGACTACATGGTCAGGGTTCTTATCTGCTGCAACAGTTTGTACTTTCAAGAGTTTTTGGACGGTAGGCATTTTGCAAACCATCTTCTATTATTAAGATGTATTAGCTTTATCTTAAAAGGAAATCATCTGCATATATGCCACTATCTAAAAGATTATCTTACTACAGTCACATACTTGAATTTAACCTGTATGCCCAGTTAAGACACAGACTTTCAAACTACACATTGTCAATATTTATTCAAAGTAAAACCAGCTCGTGGCTTTGTGTGTGGGGGGAAGTGTGAATGTGTGTGTGTTCTGGTGCTTTCCCTGTGATCTATCAAATAACTGGAAGATGGAAAACCCACATCTACAAAGCACCAAGAAGGCACATTTGTTCCATCAGTTCAAAGATGTCAGAAATGACGTCTTTCTAATTTTGCAATTTCTGACATATTGTGAAAGAAAACCAATATTTATTAATAGCAACCTGTTTGCAGTTGATGTCAGAGGACCTCCCTTCCTCTCATCTCACAGTTGCTCAGCGCTGCCGTAGGTATCTGCATGATCATGTACGGAGAGCCTCATAAAGTGACATTTCATTTGCCAAGGTGGTAAATGTGTGCGCTCGACAGTGTGTAAACATTCAGTTCTAACCATGCAGTCCAATATCTTCCGTGTCATCTGCATTGTGCAAGTTGTCACAAGTCACTTCCCCCGCAGAAATGTATCAAGTCAAAGACTCGGTGTGTGCACACATGTGGTAATAGGAGTGTAGATAAATATGAGCGTTCCACATCAGAGTCACTTTGGTGAGGGATCTATTGGTGCCTATTTATAGGCCATTCCTGCCTATTTGCAAATGCATTACATGGGCATTATGCTTCTATATTTGCAAGTCCAGAATCTAAACAACTGCTAACAGTCAACTCCACACGATTAATTAAACAAAAAAATACTTGGTCAAATAAAAAAACACTATGTGATGTATATTCAAGAACTCTTCAAAAAAAATTATATGCTCTAAATTCATCCATCTATCTGTTTCCCAAACCCTCTGTATCTCTCTGTGGGTCACACGGTTGCTGGAGCCTATCCCATCAACTGTTGGGCAAAGGTGGAGTACACTCTGGCCGGGTTACCAGTCCATTGCAGAGCTGTGCTCCAACATTAAGTTCCTAAATGTTCCTAAAATGTTTTACTTCACTCTACAAAGATAGTTTTTTTTTTATCTCAGAGATGCCAACATCACATTATTTGTATGCTAATTATGATATTTTTGATCTTATATGAAAAATAAATAAAATGTCCCGTGGAGCCATGACAGAAAAGAGAGTCAGGGATGTCTCCAACTGCTGGAATTTTAAACAACATGTTCTTTTGGGAAATCTCAACACTTCCGAGTTAGCAGGCACAGTTACTGGACTTGTAAGACTGCCTGCTGCTCTGAGCCTTTAGAAATCACATGAAGGCATTTCAACAGCAGCAGAGACTCTAGACTGTTACACACCTGGACTTGTGTTTGCACAAAGAATCAGCGAAACTACTCATAAAAACCTTCATTGGCTGCATGTTATTTCCAACTCCTCAGAATGGCAGAATTGTTCATTTCTAAGAAAGCAATAAAGGGCTTTGGGGAGGACTTTGTACCCACTTCCTCTTTCAGTGAACCGTGTTGTTTGAAGATGCAAATGTGAAGATTCAGTGGTGGAAAAGGGATTCTTCAGTCACAGATTCTGCAAGTTGTCCTACTAATGAAGATGACAGAGGTCCTTGATGTTCACCACAGATAGTGTTCAACTACGAGAGACAGAAAAAAAAAGATTTTTGGAAATTACATAGTATTTTTTTTTTATTATTTTTTGTGTAACAGTGTCATGATTTGGTTAATTATTTTCTTTTCTCATTTGTGTCTTTTTTTGTGTGTGTTTTTGCTGGGTGGCTGTGACTCCGCCCACTCATCTATGGATCCTGTTGTCTCCTGGACTGTCTTATGGCGCTCTCGCCTTCAGTGTTAACTTGATCAATGCTTTAATTCTCATATCTACCTGAAGGTTAGCATTTTTTGCTTCACACCTTTTCCCAACCATGTGTGGTTGGCGGGTTTTTTTGTTGATACATTCTTGAAACTCTGTTGCATCATTGCTTGTGGTTCTTCCCTGTATCTGGGTTCTCACCTGCTTCCCTAGTTGTAATACCCGGTGCAGAAAATAAGTTACTCATTTAAACAATGCAACAATCGAGATTACGCCAAAGTTTCCCTTCAAGGTTTTGGCACGGTCTAAGTTTGTCTTTAGACCCCAATCTAATACAGAATAAGTGAATTAAGTTAAAGTCTGGATTCCCAGCAACAGCTTCAAAATATCACTGCTCATGAGAAGATCTGCAAGGATAAATGGACCAAAACAGCAGATATAGAGCAAAGCTGGTGAAGACTTACAGGAAACCTCTCTCTCTTTTTATTCTTGTTTTGTCAGTCATGGTTTAAATATACATATCGTGAACATTGCAGATTCATCTTTTTAGTAATTATAAATTGCAGAATCAGTGACAGCCAAATACTTTCCCCACATGTTTAGCATGTTTTTTAGCTTTTATTTTTCAAACTCGAAAACATTTAGAGTTTTAATTATTTTTTTTGCTGCAGAAAAATTGCATAAATGCACCCTTAACCTGGTCTTCACCAAAATAGATATTATAATAAATCATAATTGTGGAGTTTTTCAGATTTTTTTTAAATAAGGGATCTAACCTTTGGTCCACACTACTGCATCATTTCAAGGAGTCGGAAGCTCATCAAAATTAAGCTCAGGGGTTCAAACTTAAAAGTATGTTTTAATAAATTAGTAAATCACAAGTAGATTATGACTAAACTGAGCAAGAAAAAAAAAAGTCCAGAATTGTAACTAGTGTGTGTTTCAGTGTGTCCACATTCATTGATTTCAGATATGGGTAAGTGCACAAAAAGACCCCTGAGATCGAAGGGGTCAACAGCTGCTCCCTAACAACCCATCAACTGCAGAGTATCATTAGAGATTACACTCAGCCGCACACATGCTCGCCGACACATAAAGACAACACTCTCTTTTCAAATCTGTTGCCATGGTTACTAGATAGAGGAGGCCAAAAGGGAGCAGTTTCCTAGCTTAAACTGTAAATATTGAATTATGACTGGAAAGAAAGAGACGGCAGTGCAGGGCAATGTTCCTGCCTGCGTGCTCCAAATATCTGAATAATCCTTTCAGCCTCCATTCACCATCACAGGAAATCTTGTGCACCGTTTGTCGTTCGTCAAGTTCTGCGCAGAAACACTTATCCCTCTGATTGATCCAGCCTTTTAACCCAGTCTCTTTGACAGATTGAGATCTGGCCCAGTTCATTCACTTCTTTAATTCCTTATGCAAAATAAATGCTTCATTTTAGAAGAGTGACTTACCTGAAGATTCATGTGGAAATAGTTATGGGAGGGAAGATTTAAAAGGGAGAAAGTAGCCATATATGACTCTGAAGGTGAGTGTCAATAATTGCCTTGCTGGCTCTATGAATAATCTGAGCATTGCAGTCAGCAGAGATAAAAAAAAAAAAAAGAGTCCTCACTGATATTATTAACAAAGCTGCAGCACTTGACTGCACTGAGGGAGGAGAGTCAATGTGCCAACCTTGAGTTGACATTGTAAGAGAGAGATGCTCATGTTCAATCAATGAGGGCTTTTTCTCGGAGAGTCCACTAATGTCACAGGGCGGCTGTGGGGTCATCGCAGCTGGGGGACTGATGGAGATGAGTTGGGGGGACGCCAGGATACCCAGACCTCTGTGTCTTGGATACAAACTGCGAAATGGCACGTGCGAGTGTGCATGGGTGCAGAAAGTAAAGGCCATTCAGATACAATAAGAAGTTAATGGGACGTGTGAAGAGGTTGATTACTGGGGCTTTGGCAACCTAGCGGGGTTAATGAAGTCAATGTCTTTGTGGATAACCCACCGCTGGAGAGAGCTCCCGCTCCTGATACGAGCAGACAAATCAGAACGGACTCTCCTTCATTTACCTTCCAGAGATGACTGTCTTGAACTCCCTGCTGCCCTTAGTTGCTCAAGACATTTTTTTTGTTCTCATGGCAACAAGGTTTTCAATCTGTGCACTTTCTGCATATCCCTTTGGCTTCTCCTTTTTTCAGTGCAGTTCCAGCCATTTTCTGGCACTCTGTGTTGCAAGTTTTGAGGCACAAAAAAAAAATATGAATAGGAACCGTTCTAATGAGAGAGATAATGATGTCTAAGAGGAGATGCAAAGAAACGAAGCTGCCCCAAATGCTTTTGTTTGTGGATTCCCTGCTGGCTCTGCCTGCGTGAGGAGATGACATTGCACCCATCCCCCCGCTGCTTATAAGGACATTTTCATAATGTCTATGAGCTCAACTATCAAGCGGACTTATCTTGATGTAGCCCACAAGCCCCGGTGTGTTACTTCAAGAGAAAGAAACAATTCTGCCCTCGTTTTTTATTCAGACTGAGATGCATCAATTTGATGAGGAAGATAATGCTTTCCCTGTCTAAGTAAACTTGAAGTTGAATGAGGGTTCCAATCCCCCTTTGTTCTTTAATTTACTGTATTTTTTTTAATTGCTAGCACGATCAACGTAATTCCAGTAGATTCTGAGTGGAAAAGCGTCCGCTTTTCCACTCAGAATCTACTGGAATTACGTTGATCATGCTAACACTTGAAAAGTATGTTAAAGATTTAGTGATAATCAGCTTTGCGTGAACCTTCACACCTCAAACATACACCCCACAACATCCTGTTGTGTTATTACAACAGTGCATGCAGGTCAAATGTGTTTTTGCGTGTGTTGGTGTGAAAAAGTCAGTGAGAAACAAAAGGGGAAAACTCCCCTGATGACACAAAGTTGCCACTTCCCCCTGAGACTCTCGGAGTACAACAAAGACTCTGCAGGTGTATGAAATGAAACAGAGGTAGCGCTGAATCATTCATAGCTTTACGCATTCTGAAATAGCATCAAATTTCTTGTTTAGGTTTCTAATTGTCCGTAAAAATGTGCAGATGCATTTCACTTGAAAAGAATCGTTTTTTGCTGATTTTGCATCTTGACGTGACATTCATGGTTTGTGGTGACTTATCTGAACATGTGTGGAGGCGACCAAGAGGACAGTTCATAGTGACTTTAAAAAAAATGGCCACCCAAACAGCCTCACCCACAAATGATCACAACCCTGCAATCACAGCATGGAGCAGCTGCACACCACAAATACGCTTACGTGCACACAACAAAAAAGACACCTGGCCTGCATTAGTTGTTTACTGTACATTGTGTGAACACTGTCCCATCTGAAGCTGCTTCCCAGCAGCAGGATGTGGTGGTGCGACACGTCCTCGCTCAACAACACCCACTTCCTATGAGCTTGATAAACAGCTCTGTGGTTTCACTCTCCTCCTGCCTGCAAACAGGGGCGTACACACACATTAGTTCAGCAGCCTTTCCATCTGCTTGGGTGACACACAGCCAAAGTGGGTATTTGTGAGCTGATTTCCTGGGACAAACTACAATTCCCATAAGTTAATGACTCCAAAAAGGACCTTAAAGCCCATCACGATCAGTTTTATCTTTAGTGCTGGGGATCTAAGTCTGGTCAGTGAGTTTCCAGGCACTTACCTGTCTCTAGTCCCTAAATATTGACGACCAACACAGCTGCAAAGCTTCTCTTCTCACTACTTCTCTCTGCTTGGTTGCATAGACACATACTGTCAGCCACATCTGTGTGCTGTCAGACTGTGAATGTGCATATGAGGGGTGTATCAGGCCTGCTGATCCTTCACACTTCTCTTGTCAACTTCACATTAAAATGAAAATCAGTTGTGAGTGTGTATTGTGTGTGCAGCTGTGTGCGGGCTCAGAGACAAGGAGGGTCAAAGGAGGGAAGCCGTGCCTAATCCTCTGGGATGTGAGGGTATCTCACTGTGAATGGAGATGGGATGTAGAGATGTGCTCAGCGGAGCATGGATCACAAAATCTTCCTAACTGACAGAATAGGCACTCAAGGGACCAATGTTAAAACTGGTAAAATATATAATATATATATTTTTTAAAGAAAACTGCAGGGCTAAAAGAAAAGCTGAGAAATATAACCATAGTGCATACTGCATCAGGATGTTGAAATTTGGTCATGAAACTTTGTGGAAGCTGTCATTGGACACTTGAACTACAAAGGACATCATGATCCGATTGCCTACAAATGAGCAAATATCTTTTTGCATCTTTTGAAATCTGTTGAAATTAATCTTTACATTACAATATAAAAATGGATTTGAATTGTTACAATGTCACTCCATCCATTCAAGTTAATTTTCTAAACCTTTAGTAAAAAGTAGTACACTTTCATTTTATTTCTTTGAGCATACTTAAGTATAAGTATGATTGTGTAGTGTTGGAAGTTTACTAGCAGAATTCTTCTTTATACTAAATTGGAACATTTTGAGTTTATAATATATAGGTAGTATATAAAAAGTAAAATTCAAGTATATTGCCTCACTTGTGGTTAAGATGAAGCATTCTTGTTGCACACTTACATGGACTGCTTTTTGCTAAGGGAAGTGATTGTTTACTTATTGTACATTCAAATTAAACATTTTTTTTCTAAAAAATGCAAATATTCAGTCAGAAATCAAACTTTTGGCTTTAGTAACTTCTTATTATTTTTTAGAAATGAATTTAAAAAATATGTTGATTGTTTATTTTATTTGTTTAATTGTTTATTGCAGTGGAGGTACATTTACAATTATCAAGTTATGGGAGTTTAATGTTTCTCAAAAAGGGAGACTCTTATTTGACACTTCAATTATTTATTATGACATGTTTGCAGTACACAAGTCATGAAATATATTTATTTTTTAACAAAATAAGAAACAACTCTGCAAAAAGAAAAAAAAGGATGAATTTGTGTTGCACAAATTTAATCGACAGGTGGCGCTTTTGTCCAATTTAAAGCTCCTTTTCACCCGGAAACAGTTTGGAGGATCCTCATCGTGACCGGAAGTCTCGTTTGTCGAACCTGACAGTTAGCCAACATGTCTGTGGATGTGAAAACTAGAGCTAAACGATATGAGAAACTGGACTTTCTCGGAGAGGGTCAGGTAGGAGGAAAACTTTTATGTCAATTTAGAACCAAATTTTTGTATTTCAATCTGTAAATTTATTGTATTTTTTTGCCGAGATCAAACTCTGAAGCTAACTAGCATTAGCCGGTAGCTAATGTCAACAAAGCAACTTGGCCATGCTGCCATTTAAACACAATTAGGCTATTTAAAAACTACTGCTTTCACTTTAAGAGCATCAAAGACAGAACTAAAAAACTGTTTGCCTTCGAAAATATTGTTCTTTTTTTCCTCTCCAGTTTGCCACTGTTTACAAAGCCAGAGATAAATTGACTGACACAATAGTTGCAATTAAAAAGGTACGAGATGTTCCTTATTTTTGTAGTTTCTAAATATTCTGTTATTGGTTTGTTGTTCATCATCAAACGTGTTTTTTTCTGTTTGTTTGTTTGTTTGTTTATTTATTATTATTTTTTTCTCAGATTAAAGTAGGCCACAGAACTGAGGCTAAAGATGGTAATTGCAGCTTTTGTTCTGCACATCTTATCATTACAAAGTTGGTGATGTTATTTTAACTGTTTATACTTCTTCTTACCTATAGGTATAAATCGAACCGCTCTCCGAGAAATTAAATTGTTGCAAGAGCTGCATCATCCAAACATCATTGGGGTATTGAACTTATGTATATATTCTTATTAACATACAGGCACATATCCATTTCGAAGCAATGGTCTGTCTATTAGTCAAGGTACATTTTGTTATAAGTGTGAGGTGCAGTGTATGTTTTTGCTTAGTTGTGAATAAATAGTTTTTCCAATGTTAATTGTCCTTTTTTATTGCCTGTTTTGTAGCTGCTGGATGCATTTGGGCATAAATCAAACATAAGTCTGGTGTTTGATTTTATGGAAACAGATCTGGAGGTGAGAAGTGTATATTTATTCATTCATTTGACTTCCTTTTCTTCTTTTTTAAACATTCCTGATAATGTTAGGTTCTAAGATGGGGGGAATCAATATCACTCTGCTTTTCACTCTCACATTGACCCTTTTCCTATTAACGACTTCTATTAGTGAACCAGTAATAGTGGAGACTGTAGGCCTATCTTATTTCAACGTAGGAAAAGTTTGAAATTTGGTGTGTCATATTTAATATGATTACCTTAGGTCACACGTGTCAAAGTCAAGGCCGGGGGCCAGATCTGGCCCTCCGGGTATTTAGTTATTTAAGGTTTAAGTTGATTTATTCTGGAATAATATTATTGCATTTTTATTATTTATAATTATGTTTAAAAAGTTACAGTTTTAAAGTTCTAAAAATTCTGCCATTTTGGCACTTACTAAGATTTTTAGGCTATTTTGGAGTTTAGCTAATTTATCAGCTACGTGCTAGCTGGTTTGACAAATTTAAACTTTTCTTTTTTTAATTTTTTAGGGTGTTTTGGAGTTTTGCTAATATTTTAGCCACATTCTAGCTGTTTTGGCTAACCTACTTTTTTTTAAAGTTTTGTAGGCTAATTTGGCATTTTGGATTTTGGCCACTTGTGCGATTGAGTTTGACACTCCTTCCTTAGGTAATATGATTTGATTTAGAAAGAGACGTTACTTAGCCTTTGCTCCTCAACATTTTATTGAGGAAAGTCTTTTCAGAACAGGCTCTGCCAAGTTAGATCTTGAAAGCAAATCTCAGATGCTTCTGCATGTGTCGACTCTTTTGTCATTTTATTTCTTATACTTTTTGAGAAATCTAAACACATTTTCAGTGTAACTTACAGCTATTAAAATAGTTCATGGATGATGATTACTTAAATAGGAAGGTTGGTTCTATCTAACTCTGCCTTTTTATTTTAATAACAGGTTATCATCAAAGACACCAGCCTAGTGCTGACTCCAGCTAACATCAAAGCCTACATCCTCATGACTCTACAGGGGTTGGAATACATGCACCACCACTGGATTCTACATAGGGTCAGTGTACTTGTATTCTATACGGTTACTATCCATACTGTACAAGGTACGCATGCTTACTTTGTAATGTTTGTTTTTTCTATTAATTGTAAGTAATTCATTAATTATGTTTGCAGGATCTGAAACCCAATAATTTGCTGTTAGACGGTAGTGGAGTGTTGAAGTTGGCGGATTTTGGTTTGGCCAAAGCTTTTGGCAGCCCTAACAGAGTCTACACACATCAAGTGGTAACCAGGTCTGTATTGTTGTAAAGTTTAATACTAAGTTAACAGGTTTTAGCTTTTGTTTTAATTTTACCTTATGAGTCGAGAGAGTTTCTGCCATCAGACACACAGGAAGTCTGTATAAAGATAGGTGAAGAAAATAGGTGACAAGGACTTTCATACCAAAATTGTCTTTCTAGATTTATTTTTTTTGCTCTTTTGATATATAGTTAGAAAAGCAAAACCAAAGCTGCTTGGATTGCGTTCACATGTTAATGTTTACACAAAAAAAATATTGATAAGAATTTGCTTTCATTCATAAAAATAACAAAATATGAGTATGTTTAAATGTGTTTTTATACTGAATGATGTGTTCAAAAGCTTTACTTTCAAAAAAGAAAGTAAAAAAAGATATAGAGGCTACAAGTGTGGAGGGCTCCAAATTAAGCCTGCCTTAGACTTCAAAACTGCTGAGAAACTTCCTATGTCACAGATATATTGTTTGACGCTTTATATATGTGAGAATGATCTCACCTGTCATTATGTTATTTACACATTAGTCAACTTTATTAAATGTTCCTCATGGCTTTATTCTGACATGTTTGTCATTGCAAGATGATTTCCTCTGATCATTATTTAAGAAATGAAAAAAATGAATATTTAAGAAACAAGAATAATCTTTATTTTAACTTTGAAAATAGTTGGAATCTTAATTATGTTAAGTTTATAGTCACTACTACAGAGTTGTTAACAAATATAAGATCAAATAGTTTTATACATGACCTAAAGAAAACCCATCCACTATGACTTAAAGCTGAAGTTCCACCACATGAAGCTACAACCCTCCAAAACTTGCGACTCTCAAGATTTTTTCCACTTAGAAATAAATTAAATTTGAGAAGTAGACTAATGTTATGCTAATTTGTTGTAAGTTTAATGTTCTACATTTAAATTTACTTTCTACACCGTAGAAGTTCAGCATAGACGGCGCCGTTTTTGTTTTTAATTTTGCTGGGATACCTAAAAAAAGAAACTGCAGATAATTCTCAGTAAGGATATGTGCAAATGAAAAGTTTGAAATACCAAATTACTACTTAAAAAGTCAAAATGTTTGTCTCCTTTAATCAATTTCCCAAAGTCAAGTGAGCGTATTGCTTCTGTGTGTTTAAACGTAGATGGCGCTGCAGCTGTACATTTTTGCTCTAAGTTGAAAACTATTTTGAGATGATTCAGCATTTATTTCACAAACTGTTATGTAAGATGTCAAGGCGGTGTAACAGGGAGCTGTTCATGAGCTGAGAACTACTGGAAAGAAGCCATTAAGGAGTATTGGTCTTTTAGGCTTGAATCCAATGCGAGGAAACAGCTTATCTGAAAGTTTGTTCCTCCCCTTTGCTCTGTTTTCATTTACTGTTTTTTTAGGTGGTACCGCTCCCCTGAGCTCCTGTTTGGTGCCAGGATGTATGGGGTTGGCGTTGACATGTGGGCAGTGGGATGCATCTTGGCAGAGTTACTTCTTCGGGTACATGAACCCAACCTCAAATAAATACCTATCTATCCATTTCACTGCTATTTCAATGATCGTCTCCTCCTCTGCAGATACCATTTCTTGCTGGAGATTCTGATCTCGATCAGTTAACAAAAATCTTTGAGGCTCTCGGAACACCAACAGATGAGACGTGGCCGGTCGGTTTCAGTTTTTCCTCTCCATCTATCCTGTCCTGTGAGACGTAAAACTCCTTGCAAACATCTGTTTGTCAACTGTCTCTGCAGGGAATGAGCAGTCTGCCAGACTTTGTGTCCTTCAAGATATTTCCTGGCACACCGCTGGAACATATATTTAGTGCAGCTGGGGACGATTTACTTGAGCTGCTACAGGGCCTCTTTACCTTTAACCCCTCAACCAGGACCACAGCCACACAGGTAAATAACAGCTGCTTTTTTTAGGTTTTCTAAAGATGACAATCATACTAGTTTTATGAAGATACTTGTGTTTGGAAGAGTTTGTTTGAATCTGAAAACCACACAAAAAATCTTTAGAACATGAGTTAATTTCATGCTAATTAATGTGGCGTCACTTTAAAAAGTATTCTGTATTTGTCGACAAAAGTTTCACTCTAAGATTTGTTTTAAGAGAAAAGAAAAACATTTTTTCCTTTAGTATGTATAGAATTAAGCATGACAGAACCTTCCGATTATGTTTATTGTTTGTTTCCTTTTGCTCAGGCTCTAAAGATGAAGTACTTCAGTAATCGGCCAGGACCCACACCGGGTCCACAGCTCCCCAGACCAAACTGCTCAGCTGAGGCTTTGAGGGAAAAGGAAACTGTGGGACTCAAAAGGAAAATCGAAGGCCTTGAAACAAGTAAAGAACCATTTATGGCTTATTTTTGCATTTATGTTCGTTGTGTATCCTCGATCCTCTAAAGAGCACTCTGAGTCTGATTTACTGACAAACAAAAATTCCTGCATTTCCTTTCATATTTGTTTATTCTTTTGGTGTGAGCAGCAAAGCAGTGGTTGGTGTCTGCAACCCTTTTGGCTCTAAAGGGTTCATAAATATCCAATGAAAGCCCAAACTTCACAAAGTCTGTGAACATTGATAGTAAACTGCTTGGCTTCTCACAGTTTATGTGCTAACCTTTTAAAACGCAGTGTACCTCTAAACCAAACCCAGCCATTTAGTGGGTGTTGGCCGCACTTGGAGTTAAAGTTAGAAGTACAGAATATGGTAAAGCAAACACTGCAGTTCAGCGAGTCGTGGGGAAGGGTTGAGTCTCCGTGAAACTGGGAGGTTCAAAGCTTGTTATGAGCTCCTCCTGTGGTTTGGATAATAACTATACTCTCTGCTCTATGCTCCGTAAATGGAAACTTTGGACATTAGAGCATTGTCTCATTTCACATTGAAAAGACTTGTCAGTCAATTCATTGTTTCTATAAATGCTTTACTATAACTGATTGTATTATGTTGTTTTGTATTTTCAGCTGTGATGAAGAAGAAGCTAATTTTCTGACCAGATGGGATCCAGGGACAGGAGGGAATGACTACAGTGACATGTGGCTTCGTGCTTTACTCAGGATTGTTCCCTGGATGGAACAGAAAGAAGCCTGAAAGCAGATGAGGCTGTCTCAGGGTGCTGCAGTACTGAGGTGCAACAGACTGTGGTCAGAACTGTTGGTTCTGGTTCTTCATTGATGCCTAAACTCTAGAACTGTGATGAAATACTTATAATATTATTGGTTAAAACAAGCAGACGACCAGACTCACTCCCTGCACGTGGATGTTATTTTTATTTTTTCTATGTTACACCAATAAATGGTAAAAATGCAGATAGAAAAATATTTTGTGTCTTTATTTTTACAGCTCCATGAAAATGCAGTATATTTGAAGTTAGCATAGCTTGGCCCGGGGGTGCAACTTATACTCGGGTGCAAATTATGTGGGATTTAAAAATAAATAAATAGCAGCAACTGCTAGAGGGCACTGTGAGTGTGTGTAACAGTATTTGCTACTAAAGAAGTCTTATGTTGGGCTTGGTAGAGTCGTTCAGAATCAACACAGAAGATGAGAATTCAATGGATTTAGTGAAGTCATATAAAGAGTTGAGTTGCCTTCTTAGCATGCGTATTGTGCTTTGGTTACCCAATTGTTCATATTACCAAGATTATTGGCTCACCCATCCAAATGATCAGAATCAGGAGTCTTGATCATGCGTCCTGGCCACAGGTGTATAAAATCAACAATCAGGCATGCAGACTGTTTTTACAAACATTTGTGAGAGAATGTTCCGCTCTCAGGAGCTCAGTGGATTCCAGCATGGAACAAATCCAGTTGTGACATTTCCTTGCTCCTAAATATTCCAGTCAACTGTCAGCTTTATTATAATAAAATGGAAGAGTTTGGAATCAACAGCATGTGACCCTCAGATTATCCCGAGTACAGTACGCAGAGAGCGTCATGGAATGGGTTTCCACCGCAGAGTAAAGTACAATGCAAAGCGTCAGATGCTGTAGTGTAAAGCACATCGCCACTGTACTCTACAGCAGTGGAGATGTCTTCTCTGGAGTGATGAATCACACATCTGATTGACAAGTCTGCTAGGAGAACAGTTAGTGTAATATTTGGTGGAGGAGGAATGGTGGTGTGGGCTTGTTCTTCTTGAATTAGAGCCAGGTCTTCTCCACCAACATCAGTGTGTGACCTGACCAATGCACTTTTGGGAGAATGGTCAAAAATTCCCATAAACACACTCCTCAACCTTGTGGACAGCCTTCCTAGAAGAGCTGAAGCTGTAATAGTTGCAAAAGGTGGACTGACATCACATTGAACTCCATGGGTCAGGAATGAGATGCCACTTTAGTTCATTTGTGAGTCAAGGCAGGTGAGCCTTTTTTTTTTGCTGCTGTGACTTCTATTCTGAAGCGACGTATAGTCTGAAAAATTGTAATTTTTGCCTACATTATAGGTGTGAATGAGTGTCTGCTGCAGGTAGGCTCTATTTTAAGGGTTTGCATTGTCAGTACATAAAATTAAACTTTGTTCACAGATCACTATTCAAAAGGTCAAATGTTCATTTTTCTGCTTTCGATTTTGTCAAATGAGCTCCACCTCAGTTGTGTCGACGTGATTTGCATTTGTTCTTCCTGTTTTTTCTAGTACCTGCTGACATTCTTCCCCTTTTGATAGAGGATGTCTACCTGGATTCTCAGACAGATTTAACACTCAGTGCTATTTGTTACTGTGGTCTCAGCAAAGACATTTGCCCAAAGGAGACTGAACTTTAAAACACCCAAATAAATGAGCCGTTGTTAGATTACTTTTTCAGAGAAAAAGTCATCTGCATAGAGATGGAGGAAAGACAGACTTGCAAGCAAGGAGCAGTAAAACGTATGCAAACGTGATAGATAACAGAACTCCCTCACAGACATGGACAGCGAATCTTAAAACCATCCCTGTTACTACAGTGTATTTGTGTTTAATCTCTGCAATCTGGAAACTGTCCTTGAACTCAATGCAAAGGATGAAAATGCAAAAGAGTTAAAGATATGTCAAGGACCTACCATTAAGACAAAAGGTATTTTTCCAATACTTTTAACGTTACGAAATTAGATTCCATAGAAAGGACCTCATAACACATAACATTTAGAAGATAAGAATGTCTGCTAAATGCTTCTTTACACAAGTGTGTGTTTGTGTGTTGCTGATTGTGAAATACCAACATTAACATGGAGGTCTACAGCAACAGCTCTATCAGCAAAGCACACATCAAGGCCACTTCACTAGCCTTGCAAAGCTGCAGCTGCTCTGAAATCAAGCTTTTGCTGTCAGGATGCGATTCCAGAGAAACTGCAACCGGTTTTCATGCCAGAAAAGTTTCTATTTTTCTTCTGTGTGTAAATCCCAGTACTTTTTATAACTGTAATACATGAGCATGTGGGGAAGTGAAACCCAGCTGCTATTTTGAAACTACTATCCTTTGGGGAATTCAACATCAACGGAGGAAAAAAACATTTGAACTCCCTTGATGGAGAAATTACTACATCTTTTGCTCTTTAAGTACAATTTGACCTTTTGATATGTTTTTTCAGAAAACTATAGTACAACTGTGATTTTTATTTGAATATGTAAAAAATTCAGAATTACTGAAAAAAATCAAGGACATCCTGAAATAGAAAAAACATATTTAAAGAGAAATGTTGTACCAATGATCACATCTCAAGCTGTAATGATTTTCAGTGTCAGCCAATCACAGAGCAGCAAGTGGCATAAACTGTCAGGATATATCAAACATTGAGGAACAGCTTTTTCTAACCAATTTAGAGTATTCTATTTTTCTACAATATTCTGAAAAGTCATCATGCAAACCTACATTACACTTGATAGAATTGTGACTGGAGAAAGAAGACAGGAAAGATACTTGAGAGGTGAGAAAACATTGTGTGTTTGTAACAAAGTCAAAGCGACCCAGTTTATGATTCTCCACAGAACTCATATCTCTCCCCATCAGGGCCAGTCAAAGCTAGTCATTGTTTGTTCTGTTTAAAGTGTAAAACTGAGATTAGAACTACGACACTTCTGGTTCTGTTTAAAATCAATTTTTTAGCATCATTGGTCAGGACATGTATAAAAGTGATGACCTAAACGTTAATCCTCTATTATTTCTGTTAGGAAAACTTTCTTTGCTTATTCTCAGTGATAGAAAATGTCTTCTTGTAAACGGAATCTCTAATAAAAATTCTTCTTGGTAACAATGGTAGAAAGTTGTATTAAACTATGTTTCCTTTGATTACAAAGAATATTTATTTATTAAGACAAAGTAGGAAGTTTTCTGTTATAGATTGGATTGTACATTGCCACTAAATTATAGGAGAGCATTTGTACTCTGACACTAAACACAATGCCTACTGTATTTTTTTTTTAACTTTCATGTTCTTACTTTGTATCTAGGATGATTTCTTGCATGTGTAGTTTGTCTTTGTACTAATGGGCCAAGTGTGTGATTTTATTTTTGTTCATTTTGTGTGCGTTTTTGTTTTGTTAAAGACCCACTTCAATGAAAATTGAGTTTTGGGCGGTTTTAATGTGTTCTTGTGCATTTTCTCATTAAGAACATAAAAGAAGATTAGGCTTAAATTGCATCTCTGAGTATTTATTTATTCAGTTAGTTGTATATCAGGAGCAGATGACAAAATACAGTTCAGAAAGCTCATAGCTGTGATGTAGGTGCTACATCAGCTAGCCACAAGTTCCCTGCCCCACTCTATTCTGATGCATCTTGGCCGTGGACCTCGCCTCTGGCTTGTCGTGGCTGTGGAAATCAACCCCAATGTCCCCCAATTCTATCTGGATGAACACTATTCAAATACGTAGTTGTACAGTTAGGCCTGTCTGTCCTGGGAGAGGATCCCTCCTTCATGTGGACATCCCTGAGGTTTCTTCTTTTTTTTCTGTATTCGGTGTTTTTTATGAGTTTTTTTAGGAGGGTTTAAGGACAGGGATAACCAGTTTAGTTTAGTCTGTTTAGTCTAGCAATCAGCTATTGTTTATATTTTATGACTGACTTTCTGATTTTGTACAATTAACGGTTTGAACCCCAATGAGACAATTGTTTTGTAATATTGGGTTGTATGAATAGAATAGAACTGAACTGAATTGAATCCACTTGCAGACAAATAAATCCATATACTCTGACCTCTACGTGTTTGTTGATGAGTAAGAAAGTGACCAAAATACTCAATTGAAATTTAGTCCTTTTAATAAAAAGTTGGATCAGAATCGCAGAGTACTCTGGGTTGTGTTGAGGTAGCCCTCCGCTAGCCTCATCAAGTTGGTTGATGAGGAAGTAAGATAAGAAAATTTTGTTTAGAAAAACATATACCCCTGTGTAGCTTCAGGCGAATGTGTAGGAGGACAAATGAACCCCCCGTGGTCCTTAATACCTTAGTGGTCAGTGTCCCCCTGCTCCTGCCAGAAAGATAATTTATAGTTTTGTTTTTTCATGGAAAAGTGCTGATTTGGTCCTTGAACCCCCCCCTAAATGGTTTCAATGGGTCTGGAGCTCCAGGTGGGTTAATGAAAGAATGCCTTCATCAACACGTCACTAACAAAGTATAAAAGTGTAACATTGTATAAAAGTATAAAAAGCCTTCATTTAGTACAAAACCCTTCAGTCCATCTGTGTTTTCCTTGACCTAGCTAACATCTGGATCAAAAAAGCGGGACAGCTTATTGGACTGGGGATGTAAGCTAGCAAGAGAGAGTGTAAACAAAAGGATGACAGGAAAAGTGGGCAGGCTTCCTCTGCGTCCCGCCCACAACTCAGAGGCAAAATTCTGCTGAAGAAACTTAGTCCTAGAAAACAACACAAGTTTTTTTGTTTGTTTAATTCTGCCTGAAAGTGGCAAAATCACTAGGAATTGGTTTACAATAGATCAAAAGATGATCGGAGTGGTACTTTAATGTTATTTAAAAATCAATATTGTAAAAAGACATAACACTCTAAAATTTAAAAGACCACCAAAACAGAAAGAAATATGACCCAAATAGGACACCGAGCTTTCTGATGTGTTTTCTCATTTGGAGCCTCCTAATAGACTCTAATTGATCTTAGTTAGCATTTAGCTTTGTCCCAACAAGGAGTCCAACAACAACATGGAGTAACGGTACCATCAAAATGACTCACTAACCCGCTCAGTCACAGGTTTGATGCTGGCCGTGGCACGAACGCTCGCCAAGTGTCTGGATGTACAGTGGGAGGAGAGACGCGAGGGAAAAAAACGGGGGGAGGACAGAAAGAGAGACAAGCAGCAGACAGGAAGGGAGAACACACAGACGCGTTACTGTGAATTATTTTTTTGAAATCAAGGAAGACAAAAGTCGTTGCTCCTCTTATTCCCGAACGGATCGCGTTGACTGGGAGCCGTCCACATGTGTACCCCGTGCTGTGTCTCGCAGGTGAGGAACAATGGGGCTTCTGGTCGCTGGTTTGCCCTGTGAACGCTACAAATACGTCGCGTGCGCCGACGGTTATTTATTTTATGCTTTGTTGATAGTACGCGTCTGCTGGTTGATGTGCGCTCATTTGTGTTGTATATTTTTGTTGTCTTGTCATTTGTAGAACCGAAATTCAGATCTATTTTTAACCCGGTGAATAACGAGAGAGAATATCAGAACCTAATGAAGACAAAGCGAAGCGAGGCAAGGCCAGCAAACGAGCTGCTGTGGAAACTAACACGAGCGACATTGAGATCTTCATCCCATTGTAATAATGGCGAATGTTACATGTACCACACAACCTTGTCTTAACTCAGGAAACTTTTGCTTCATATAGTCATAAATGTCACCAAATATTTTATTTTTAGTGTGTTTAGAAGTTAAATAAAATGTTACTGAACACAATTTATTTTAGGGAAAAAAAGTCTACTTCCTGGGTTAGATTTTACACAACACAACTGGGTTTGGGCTATATAATTAAAGTAATTTTAATTAATATAATAGACTTTACATCTATGGACATTATCTTGCATGTGTCTGGGTTTCTGAAAATGTGTAAATTATTGTAAAAATGTGATGCACCTTATCAAAAAGTAGTACACCTTTGATGCTAAAAGAGATTTTCGTCCAGGTTTTACTGACTAAATCCCAACCAGAGCCACAAAGTCCTCTTTAATGTTTCAATTAATACATTTTATTTACGTTTTTCATTTAGGACATCTTGCTTACATATTTAAAACAATTAAAATAAATTACTATATATTTTTTTGCAAATAACAACTTTAGGTTCTTTTACTTGGAGCACATCCAAGTTCCTTTCAAAATAAAACACATCTTGTGTTAAATAACATCTTGTTAAAAATGCAAGTCAAACAAAGCCTTTTCCAACACTGTGGATGTAAGGATGAACAGTAGATTTAACTTTTTTGACACAATAATCTAAACGTGAATGAGAACACTCAATCAACCAAAACTACAAACCCATATTTTTGCTTTTTTACCCCCTTAAAGCCAAAGAGCCACAACAGAAAGATAAAAGAGCCCCATGTGGTAGACCTCTGCTATGCACATATTGTATAGAAAGTATTCTAGGTGAATACTTATTCAGATTAAATTGGTACATTGTAAGCTTAAATGTATAGATAAAAAGTAAACTTCAACTAGGCCTATACTGCCCCACTTTTAGTGTAGAATAGGTCTTGATTTACATGTGAAACAGAATGCCAATATGGCAGTACTGTAATGGTCAAGAAACAAGAATATATTTTGTTTCCTTTCAGTCTCATTTTAGTTGTTTATTGGGTCTTAGTTCTTTTTTTAAGAAAAGTTTAATTTATTTGGGAAAAACTGTCAAGAGTGATAATTTGAAGTAAATTTGTTGACCTTTTTTTGGTCAATAAAATCAATTAAAACTTTGTTTATTACTAGTATTTCATAAAACGGTGCTACAAAAAGAGCTGTGAAGACATTGCTTCAATTTTTTATCAGCAATTTTATATGAACAGTGTTGTGATTTATCAGAATTTCATTTCCAAAAGTGAAAAGTCCACTTATATGCATTACTTGTTAAATTGTTTCTCCTTAGCGCTTTAGACAGAGAAGATGACTTGTTGAGTGTGTTTTTGACCACTGGGTCAGCACTGTTCTGCTGTTCAAGACGGGAGTTTAATTACACATGCACATCCCTTCTTTTTAGGGGGTCCCTCCCATTTCCTGTTCTTTTCAAAGAGGGAGAATGACGTAAACGCGAGAGGATTAAGAAAAAATAAAGAGCAAACAGTGAAATCAGCTGTATTCTGCAGCTTGGGTGGTGTGTTAATCCCTGTTACTGACACCCATTTATCTGCCCCATCTTTAATTGTTTGCATGCTTTTCAGTACCTTATATGTGAGTGCATGTGGCCCACTTCAGTGTGGATTGATGTGTGGTCTGTTAATTTCCTTCTTAGCTCGAAGGTAGAAATTTAAGAAGGGTGGGAGTTGTTTGGGTTCACTTTAAGGCGAGCAGAATGCGTGGTTTGCTCGCTTGTAATTTTGCTGTGGCTTTAGGAATCTGTTATGATGTGGAAAAAAAAATATTCCCACATTGAGTGTTTTGCAAAGTGCTTTCAGAGTTGGGCGTGCAGGAGATGGGACAGGAAATGTGTATCTGTCTGTGAGCACTATAGCCATGGTACAGGATATGGATCTGTTGATAAAACTGCCTTTTTGAAGAGTTCTTGAGTGAGATTAAAGTATTTCATATTGCACATTTTGTCCTGAACCTGGATTTTTCTTCCCAGCCTTGGCTTTCTTTTGTTCATCTATGATCATAAATAACAAAAATAGGTCCAAAACTGAGGATCTATTTCACAATCAAATAGTTTTTTCTCTCTAGTTTTTCCTTTTAGCTAAAAACACCACTGGAAAAAAAACCCAAAACAGTTGGAAACGTGACATAGAATCTTGAAAGGTTTTCAGTGAATTTTGATGGCTCTGATAACTGACAGCCTTCACTTTCCCTCGGCACCAGTCTCCTTCAAAAAGAATTTCTTTCATAGCTGCATGATTAGAATCTCCCGCCAGCATTGCACACGCAAGAAATGTCTTCTAATTTCAACTTTGGCAGGAATGTGGCCATGGTCAGCAGCACCACCAGGGGGGTTACCATTCCCATAGGAATGTGAGCGACTGTAATTCATCCCCTTTTGTTTCAGTCTGACCTCTCTCATGGCAGAGAAGATGTCTCTCTTGTCCTAATTCCTCGTGGTTTAGTTCAATTTTCACTTTTGTGCAAGAGTTACAGGTTCTGATGTAACTGTGTGAAACAGAAAATGACTCTGTGCACATGTGCACTTCATTCTACGATGGTCAGCTAGAATCGGTTGATCTTTGTGATGTTTTTGACAATCTTCCTGCTTATATCCTGCCTGTTTCCTCTGTTAAACACACCTCTGACTGTTGGGTCGTTTGCCTCTGATATTCTGCTCTTTGCTGTTGATTTATTTTCTATCCACTGGACTAAAGTTTTTCACTGTTGCTTGTATCCAAGGCCTGTGTTTGCTAAGAGGGAAGCAAAGGCCTCCCTTTGTGCATAGGAAACAGAGCAGTGATACATTTTTGCTGTGTGTGTTCAGCTGCCTAGCTGTAAAGACAATGGAGAAATTGACTCTGTAAAAAGGGATATCATTAGTCTTCTAATGTTTTCAACAGGGGTTTTTTGTATTATAATATTGCCGTGCTCAGCGTTTTTTTTTTTTTTCCTTAAATCTACCCACTAATTTCCTGTGTCTGCCTTCAACAACACACTGTTGTAATCTGATATTTGAAGGGTGTGTCTGTTCTCCTCTGGGCTGGGATGATTCACTTTTTTTAGCTCTCTGTTTTGAAGCTTCATGAAATTGGGAATACCCTACATTTTAAAGGGCCTATATTATCCTATTCTTAAGCCTTTCAGAGTAAAGTATATTCCTGTATGATAATATATTACCTTTGGCACACCAAAGAACAAATTATCTATGAAAAATGAGTTATTTTTGTGAGGTCTTTTTCTACCTGGAAGTAAAGCGACTTAATCTCTGATGACCACCTTTCGCTTCTTGAAGGTGCTGTACATTTCATGACGTCAAGCACGTCTGCATTTTGCCCACAAACTGAAAGAACATCTAAACTTTTGTAAAGACAGATGTGCATATAAAATGAAAGCATTTTGCACAACTAGCTCCACAGAGAATATGGGTGTGTTTTATCCTGGGGGCGGTGGAAGGGGCTGTTCCCCACTTTGTGACATCACAATGTGAGGACCCACTTGTTATTGTGGATTGGGAAGGGCTGTTGCTCTGAGAACAGGATTCTAAAGGAAGGCTCCATTCATGAATGGAGCAAAATACCACTTTGGGGTTGTTGTTTTGTTATGAGTAATTAGCATGATGATACATTTAAAAGCTCTAACAGTTGATTCTGCATGATACAGACCCTGTAAATGTTCACATTGTTCCCTTATGTGTGATACAGTAATGACCCACTCTGATGAAAATCGTGTTTTTGGTGTTCTTGACATGTTCTTGTAGCATTTACTCATGATGAAAAACTTTTAAAAAGAAAATTTGGTTTAAAATTGCATTTCTGAGTATTTCTTTATTCAGATTGTGGTGAATCAGGAGCAGATGAAAAAATACTGTTTTAAAAAGCTTGTAGTTCTGATGAAGACCACAAGCTTCCTGCTCACTCCATTCTGATTCAGCCATTTGGTTTTTTGACATATATTTAAAAAAAACAAACACTGGGAATGTTTTTACAATAGATCAAAAGATGATTGGAATGGGACTTCAATGAATAGTCGTAGTCGTACGATTGAGCTGTTGGTGCTACTGTGTCGACCCTTTGCTTCCTACTGTAGGAAGTACATGACCGTGCCTCTTTCTCAAGTCCTTTATGCAGTCCCCTGCTTTTGCTTTCCAGACCTAACAATGGTAGAGTGACCTATTTCTTTAGTGAGTCCATTCATATTTCATAAGCAGTTCTGTGCTGTGATCCAGAAACCTCCATTTTTGTTTCAGGTTGACCCTGACTGTTTACATTTCATCTTTTCATCACAACAATTAGGAGTCTTGAATTTGAAGAACATTTGATTGCCACATAACTGCATAGTTTACTCACAGATTTGTTTTTTAAAATCATATGACTACTCTGATTTTTTTTGGTTGTCAATCTTTAGGTCAACTAAAGGTTGTGCAAACTTTGATTGTGTTTTCAGCTGCCAGCAGTCTTTATACTGCATTTACTGAAGGAATCCTACTAGTATAGCCTGTTTTTGTTGGCGTTTGGCTGTGTTTTTGGAACAGAGTAATATAATCATTTATCAAATTACAGAAAATTGGTACCAAAACATTGCACAGTTGTGGATTTCAAGGAGAGTTGTATTAATAAAAATTACGATTTTTTTTCCTAGAAAAAGGATGGAGATGATGTAAAGTCCACTTAGCTTGTTAAAGTTCCCCAAAACAGTTTTTTACTTCAGTGAAGGTTGAGACTCTGGCTGCGATTTAGGTCCATGGAGGGTTACACTGATGCTAATGAATGACACCCTTCTGGATGAGTGGGTTCCTAACAAACCCCTGATTGTTACGATGGCGTAAAGTTCAGATACACCAGCCACCTGTCACCATGCTGGTGGAGCGGGCAGCCAGTGGAGGAGGGGATGGATGACCTGTGAAGTGGGTAGGGTCAGGCGCGGTTCCCATGGATACTCCTTCTGTATCGAAGTGTGTTGGAATTCCTCTTTTTTTTTTTTTTTTTTTTTCCTCCTCTCCCTCAATGTGCTTGTTCTTCCTCAGAGTTGGGTGTCAGAGCCCCCTCACTGTGTGCAGTCAGCTTGTGAAACACCCCCTAACTAATGAAATCTAAACACCCTCACAACTTGAATAGTTGTGTTTTTCTTCACCGCTAACTTGCAGGTTGCTGCGGCTAATTAATCGCCTTTATAGAAAGACATGAGTGCAGCAGAGACTATAGAATTGGATTATCCTGTTCAGTCATGTGAAGTCTGACGGAGAACATGGAATAAAGCTTAACATCTATCAGACATTAGATCAAAAATTGTTCGCTTTGCTTTTGACCTATTCAGACACATATTGTGTTATCCTGAGCATCAGACCTGCAACTTCTAGGCGTGCACAACTCACTTTTTAAGATCAGACGGGTATTAAAGGATTATGGGATACATTGGAGTTCTGATGAGAGTTTGTTTTAAAGCTATTTTAGGTAATGTGAGGTAGCTGCACCAGATTGTATTCACCTCTCAATAATATTATTATTTTTGTGCATATACCAGATCTTAAAGATTGCTCATAATTAGCTTTTCTTTAATGTAGTGGTTTTATCTTGGACGTTAATGCTTTTAGAGGTCCTAGTTTGTGTTGTGGGATAGGCCTACGATCTGCTTTCTGTTTGTGATGCCTTGTGACCACATATGGTGATGTGTACGCACATGAGTAGCAATGAAACAGCTGCAGACTCGAGCTGTGGGTTGGAAACAACAGATTAGGTCACAGGTTTAAGAGCTTTCTTCTCAGAGTAACTGGGTTTTTTGCCTTAAAGTCCCACTCCAATCATCTTTTTGATCCATTGTAAAACTGTTCCCTGTATATTTTGATATATTTTTTTATTAAATGTATGATTATGACGTTTTAGCCAACGTCCAAAAACCTGTTGTTTTCTAAAGGTGTAAGAAAATATTTCGATACTTTATTTGTATTGATTTAAAATACTACCAAGGTGACTGTTAATTATTATTTAAAAGCACCTTTCCACTTAAATGTGTTAAATTACAAAAAGAAAACCACCTTAAATTTTCTTGGGTAAAAAGCAACTTGTTTAAGAGATACAGTTGCGGTGCTTAATGTTTTGATCATTAAATGACATGTATTTCACAGTTGTACCTATGTGAAAGATGTATTAACATTCAGATTATTATTAAGTCATAATTTCAAAAGAATAGTGAAATATTGTCTGGTATTGCCTTGGGATATTTTGGATATCATATTATAACATGTATTCTGTGATGCGTATCTTATTGCCAGACTTTTGCAAATACACACCCCTATCGTTTTTTAGGATGTAGTTTCTTTAGAACGGCAGGAGTTCAATAGAAATTCATTTCTGAGTTGTGGGCAGGACTTTTGGTGCAAAATAACCCCGCCCCCACTTCCCATCTGTTTACACGCTCTCCTGGTAGTTTACAGCTCCTCACAACCTCAAAAATAACATTATGATGCATTAAAAATGGTGAGCTCTATTGGAGGTATCAAGTCATACAATTTGGAGGCAGATAAAGAAAGAAGTACATGGATCTATTTGTCTGCAAGTGGATGTATTGGGATAGAGTGGAGCAGGGAGCCTGTGACCCGCCAACTGTAGTTTGTACCTAACAACTACAAGCTTTTTCCAACTGCATTTATTAATTTATTCATTATTCACAATGATATTAATAAAGAAATACTCTTTAAGGTTGGAGTTTGGAGCTTTATCATCTGGATGGATCTTGGAGTAGAACCTCTCCTTCAGAATAAGAAATCCCACCAGAAGTGGCCCACTTCTAAATTTAGTTTCAGCATGTGCATTTTTATTTTTATTTTTTTAACTCAAAACTGATGCTCTTACTTATTTAGCCAATGTCAAATTGTAATTATTGTCACTGGGTACTCTTTACAACAATGCAGTAGAGGGTCAGAAATTCTGCAGAGCTCCTAGAAATTTCCACATGACAAAATGATCCAAAACAAAAAAAAGCTTTAAGGAATTTGCTCGTGGCTTTACTGGAACAAAGCTTTGGTATTTGGCTCACAAGAATATGGACATAAATGTAAAACCCACATATTGATATTGGCGATGAAGTGGAAATTTGCTTTTGCCAATTTTCCCCACAATTCTCAGCTTCACAGTCAACATGATAATGCCTGAATCTGGAGGCCGAACAGACTAACTCCCTTACCACTCTTACATGTAATATTTTCACATATTTAGTCTTCAGTTTCATCCCACAAAATGAGCGGTTTTGTTGTTGCACTTTTTGTACCACAACTCGTCACTATACTTTTGTTTTACTAAACAAGAGTGTCTCCATTATGTTGAGTAGTCACTACATACAGTGTGGCTACATACAGACCTTGGGAGGGGCCTTTCCCAACTAGAACACAGTTACTTTTCTTTTATGTTTATACATTTCCACAAAGACATGTCTGTCAGGAGAAACAGCAAAAGTTTTTGTGTAAAAGGTTATTTTTTTTTAAGTCTGTCTCGCCTTTCTTTCTGTGAAGAGGCGACAGGAAACGTGTCTTGTGATCAAAACCACAAGTCAGCAAAGAGACGGGAACTTTCAGATTTTTCCCTTAAAGTTTCGAATGAAGTTGTCTTATTTTGGATTTACAGAGAATAATTACTAACTATAGGAATGTGAAACTTAAATCTTACCTAAATGTACACAACAAAGAACAATATGCATTGACTGATTTAGAAAAGTCTACAACCTAAAAATGTGTTCTGTCTCTACAAGGTTTTAGAGAACATTTTATAGAAAGTTACTTCACGCTTGGACACATGAGGAAAAAAAGATAAATAAGTCTTTTGGGTTTCCTAAAAGTAGAAAATGATGTGAAACAGCCACAGTTTCTTAATATTTCTGAAAATATCTCTAGTTCTTTTTGAAGACTCATGGAAACACAATCCTAAAAATGTCCAGAGTACAAACTTTTAATTTTTATTTCATGATATGGGGGTTTTAGGGTCCACTGAGTTATTCCAGATCAATTTTCATTATATAATTGAACTACTTCAGTATTGTGCTTTTGTGTTTATTTTTAGTCATTTTATGCCCAACGCCAAATGTTCCTGTTTGATTTTCTGTGTAATTGATTCTGTTTCTTTCTTTCCATTTGTTTACTTTGATGTCCAGCTGGCCTGCTGCTGTGGATCAGCGGCCTGCTCATGCTGCTGTAACTGCTGCCCGAAGATTAAGCAATCCACGGGAACCAGAATAATGTACGCTGTGTACTTCCTGTTGGTCACATTTATCTGTGGAGTTATGATGTACCCCACTGTGGAGGAGGAGATGAGGAAAAATGTAAGTACACCCATGATCATTTCATACAAAGTATATGCGGTATTATTTTGCTATGATTTTAAACTATAAATTATAAACTAATTAATTAAATTATTGTGAAATGTAAAAATTTGTTTTGGCTTACTTATTATGCCTTTTTTGCATTAAAATCTCCTGGAATTTAGAAAGAAACATTTCCAAAAGCATTAAATGGAAAGTTTTTTTTTTTTTTTTTTTTTTGCAAAAATGTGCTCAACTAAGCAAAGTTCTGCCCAAAATGAGTTGTTTCAGAGTCTGGCCTGAAGCTGTCATCTGAAAACCATTAACGCTTTTAAGTGTAAACACTGCTTAGAATACAGTGCACCCAAAGATACAGATTTCAAACAACTTTCATTTGATGTTACAGATATTTTATATTCATTTAAATTAGTCGATTTTGTAATTAGATTAAAATTTTAGCATCTTTTGTTTAGTTTGTTTGTTTTTGGACAAATCAGTAACAAATAAAATAGGAGTAAAAAAGGAAATAGTGGTGTGTTCAGAGGCGGGACGATGAGCTTACTCTGTCACCATGGAAACGGATGAGCCTCCTCAGCTGAAAAAGTTGTTTGGTGACAATATTTGTCCACCAATCTTCCTCTTCCTTTGAGCCTCCTCTCTCATTCAGAGTCAGTAGTTCAATATTAAAACGATTTCCAACTGAGGATCTCCTTGTGAGATGAGAACTCTACTAAAAAGGAGCCATTCACATGCAAAATGGCCTCTGATAGGCCCACAGAATGCCTGTCGTGTTGTGCACACACACTCCCAACACACACTCACACAGCCATGCACACTGTGTCAGTTACTTACTGAGCACAGTGGGAAGTCTCTGCAAAGAGAGCAGCCATTGTGCGAACAAGAGCGCTGCTCTTTACTGAAAAGATTTACAGCAGTGATGCTGCCGGGCCCTTTTCCTCCTCGCCACAGCTCTATGGTCATGCTAATACACACCTCAGAGTGAGACAAAAGCCCCCAAAATAGACGCTTGGCTTTCTGTTGTAATCTGACTCCAATCTACGCAACACACTGAGGTGATGACATCTCTATATCCCAGTGCTTCACCTCGAGTTTACAACCAATAGTAATTAGTAAAGCTCCATTAAATCTGCATGCAGCTTTGAAAGTGATCATGTGATCATCAAGGTCTTTGGCTCTGATTTGTCACCTGACTGACTATTCTTTGTTTTTCCACCAAGAAAGTGTATTTTATGCACATTTTGTCCCCTAAGATCAAGGATAAATACATATTAATATTTAAAGTTGGAACATATCGTAACAAAGGGAATTCCCACTTTATCTTTACTTTAAAAGAGGGGTTTAACAAATTCGTTTGTACGCTTTGTTTTTGCTGTCAGTCAGTTCAAAGAGCCTCCAGAGGATGAAGGATGAAAGCGGGCTTCGTGCAGAAAGAGATCGTTTGTTGCCTCCCGTTTTCTTTTTCTGCTGACTTACAGGCACAGCACTGAACGGCGGCCATTGAGTCCTCTCACCAAGGCCACGCAGCTCTCAAGAACAAACCCACCTCTGTTCCTGTACAGGAGCAAAGGTGGCGTTTCTCTCGAGCGCCACAGTTACCCCGTTTATTGACAGAGCGCGTATGCTTTTGTCCTTCAGATCCCGTTCTTCAGCGAGCTGTGTGTGAAGATGAAAGCCGGGGAGAACTGCAGCACTCTTGTTGGGTTCTCAGCTGTCTACAAGATGTGCTTTGGAATGGCTTGCTTCTTCCTTTTTTTCTGTATCCTAACTTTTGGGGTCAGAAGCAGCACAGGCTGGAGAGCAACCATTCATAACGGGTATGAAGAAGTATTTGTATTCATAAAAATAGGTTCTTCCCTCTCAGAAAATGTAACACTTCAGTAAAAACAATGTTCAGTTTATGTTTTATTGTAATGTCTTAACAGGATTATATAAAATTATCATTTTATTACAAGTTTTTTTCTTCCTTTTTTTCTTAATCAATTATAGATTTTGGTTGTTGAAGTTTGCTTTGTTGGTGGGTTGCTGCACCGGCGCGTTCTTCCTGCCAGATGAGGACAACTTTTTGACAGGTAAACGTAGGACCCACCCAGAGCTCCAACACTTTTGACAAAAGTGAGAAAATCCATTTAAAATGGAAATCGAAACCTTGAGGAAAATACATTTTTAGCATTTATTTGTGTTTTTGTTTATTTTTTATCATATTTTCTTTCTAAGTTTATTGTGACCTAAAAACAAAGCTCACAAAATAACCAAATTCCTGTGCATGTTAACACTGATAAAATGTCAAAATTAAAACAAAAAAAAGGACGACTTTCCATTATTTTCTGCTACCTTTACCTCGTTATTTAAAAATTCTCAACTTGATTTAATGTGTCACATCAAGTGTTATTAACTGTAAATATTTTCTTTCTCCACAGTGTGGCGATATATCGGTGCTGGAGGTGGATTTATTTTCCTTTTTATCCAGCTCATGATGTTAGTGAAGTTCGCTCACAGGTGGAACACAAATTGGTGAGCGCTACATCATGTCTTCTCTTTACCTCCTGCCCTTCTTTTTTTTTTTTTTAATTTTGTATGCTTCTTCATTCAAGTCCTGTTTAAACTAGCCAGATGTGGGTGTTTCATAACCAGTTTCGTACAGATGGCTGAGAACTTGATGCCTCCAATAAGATAACTCAACACTGTGAACTCTGTTTGTAAAATGCGTAAAAGTTTGGAAAGATAAGCTTTCCTTTGTGTACATGCTGCTGCGAGTATTCAGCTAACTGATCCCAGCTGTCGAGGCTAAATTATTAATTACACTCGTAAACCTGTTTTGGACTAAACCTTTAGAAAAAATGTGCCAATAAGAGATTCAATTACATAAACGGTTAACAGGAAGCATATTCCTAAAGCTAGCAAATGATGTTAGAAAATGTTGCAACAGATTCTGTATCACATTGTTTGTGCAGTAAAACAGTAAAAGTGCTAAAGCAGCTGCAGGTCTACGCCCTCTTGTCCCGCGGGTGCAGTTCCATCCCTCCCTCACATTTAGTGTTTTTCGCTCTTAAACGCAATCCTACCTGAAGTTTTTCTTTTTTACCCTCCTCCAAAAATATTTCCATTGCTATACTTTTTTCGTGCATATGGTGTAATATTTTCCTTTATATTCAATGTTTTCTTCTATTTTCCCTCCTTTCTTGCGTTTCTGCCAACAGGAGTTCAGGCGTTGAGTACAATCGTCTTTGGTACGCGGCGCTGGCGCTTGTGACTCTGGTTCTCTTCACCATTGCTGTGGGCGCAATGGTCTTCATGGGGATTTACTACACTCACCCGGAGGCCTGTATTTATAACAAGGTCTTCCTCGGAATCAACGGCAGCCTCTGTCTTTTTGTGTCCCTGCTGGCCATCTCTCCCTTCATACAGAAATGTAAGCAGTCTTACACATCAAACTTGTTGTAGTGTTAAAAATTAATCAGTCGTTTTAATATTTAAAAAAAAAAAATGCACGTTTGTGTTCCCCGCAGTGCAGCCCAAGTCCGGCCTGCTTCAACCAGGGGTCATCAGCGTGTACGTCATGTACCTCACCTTCTCAGCTTTCTCCAGCAAACCCAAAGAAGGTGAGTTAAAGTGAAAACATATTATTAGTCGTCTATAATAAACACTGAGGTTAGCATTATAAGTGGAATTTATACATTTTTGACAGTTTTATGGTTACAATTTGTATTTTACAAGTTAACTGCTTACTTTTTTTACATTGTTAACTTGTTGGCAGTACCAGAAAACTCATATAGATACATTTATTTTAATTTTTTATTAAAAGTACAACTTCAACTTAAAGTCTTTCTTGGGCATTTGCAAAAACTAAATCCGCAAAAAGAAATCAAGATGACTTTTCTGCACCAAAATGACAAAATGTAATCTAATAAAGGCTTATTTTTTTCAGTTGACTTGAATTCATGGAAAAGCAGTTTAGAGAAATAAACCACAGAATGTCGTTTCTGTTCTTGAGCTTCTTGATGTTAGCCAACTCTAACACCTGATTGCATTGGCGATACGTAACTGTTTTGAGAGGCTGGTGATATCTGCAAAAATCTGTGCTTTTTTTTAAACTATTAGTAAATCTGATCCAACAAACTGCAAGATCCATTCTTAATATTGGGGCTTGGCATCTGCCTGATACATGTAACAATATTTATAGCATAAACTGAATTAATATTTTCATTCATTGAGAGAGGATGAAAAATATAAACAAAAATATATAAAATTAAGGAAAAAAATCATTCATATTCCATGTTAAAGCTTTTTTCTTCTATTGTTTTTTTTAAATTAGAATTTATTTTTCTCTCCAAATTAAATGATAAAAGTTAAATTAATGGTTAAAAAGATCAAGTTTTAATAATAAGAGTTAAGTCTCTTCCAGACACACTTTGGCCGATGTTACTGCAGCCCCCCAGTCTTGATCTATGTTTTACAGCAAACATTTCTCACATTTTAATATACTTGTGCCGTAAATCTGAATACCAGCCGATTTACACACCCTTACTTTTAGTTTAATGTGTTCCCTGCTGTTCTTTTGTTATTTTCACCCATAAACTCAGATCCGACCTTCACCCAAGGACACTTCTTGCCCTTTAGAAACATTTAGACTCTCCTTCATTCACTGTAATCCCGTTTTTTCCTGCATGTTCTTTTCCAGTGGTGCAAGTTGACGGTATGAACACAACCGTGTGCGTGTTCCCCTTCAAAACTGGGTCAGAGAGTGACAAGCAGATCGTCACTGTTGTGGGAGCCATCTTCCTGCTTGGCTGCATCACCTACTCTTGGTAAAGAGAACATAAAACCTCTATAGATACAAATTAGTAAAGTATTTGAATAATAAGTACTAGTGTTTTGTTTAGCCATAAAACAACATTGGCTGCATCTGTAAAAGTAGCATTATTTGAGCTGTGTGTTTGCAATAACTGTCAGAGATGCGAGTTATGGCTTTTTGCTTTCAGATGGAGACATTCTGTCTCCTGTGGTCATTTCCGGAACAGGAGCAAATTAGACCCTGCAGTCTTTTATAACTGCATATGACTGGGAAAAGAAAGTGATAAATCACAATTGGTTGTCTTTTACTTTTTTTCCCCCTTCTCTCTATAGTCTGAACTCCACTACCAGGAGAAGCTCTGCTTTCCTCCAAGTGTATCGGAACTGCGAGCCAGAGGCTGAGGTAGAACCACTTTACACCTAAAGAAAATATGAATATTCAAATAAAACAAGTGTTATATTATTATTTTTTTCCCTGCTGCAGAGAGCTCGCTGCTTCTTCTGCTGTGGAGATGACACAGGTAAAAAAAAAAAAAGTAATGCCATATTACACATAAACACAATACCATCCAGCCAGATTGAGACTGGTGAAAAATCATTGGTCCACAACCCCATGACGTCATTGTTACTATGAGGGCAGTGTGCAGTCAAATACATGCATGTGAAAGGTGGACACTGCCATCTGCTGGAAAAAGAAAGAATTGTTTCAGAAAAATACTTGTATATTTTTAATTAAACTCATATATATTGAATATCATTTCTTCAGAGGACTACGATGAGGAGAAAAGTGGTCCAGGTCAGGATGTGATCTACGATGAGAGGGAGAAAACCATTTACAACTACTCCTACTTCCACTTTGTCTTCTTCCTGGGCTCTCTTTATGTCATGATGGCCGTCACCAACTGGTTTCAGTAAGTTTAATTTACTACAACCTTGATAGGGAAAACAGTCACGCCATATGAGCTGATGTGTTCCTCTCTTGCAGCTACGATGGTCATAGGATCGAGAAGCTGTTGGATGGGAGCTGGTCAGTCTTCTGGCTCAAAATGGTCTCCTGTTGGGTCTGCCTCTTCCTGTATTTGATGACTCTAATTGCTCCTCTGATGTGCCCAAAGCATTTTGAAGCCTAAATCACCGCTCAAACGTGACGTGATCTGATCTGTAGGATGTTGCCGAGCTCAGCTCTCTTGCTGGGTCAAGGGACCAATCCTCAGCTTTCACTATGGAGGATTATCTGTTGCCTTTTTTTTTAAAGAATAAAAAAAAACATGTTTGTGTCTTTGTTTTACAATGTTGAGCTGTTACTACCTTTGTGGTCAATTTTGTAGTCTTTTACTATAACTGACTGTGGGTTTATATGACAAATGTAATTGGTTGCTTTAGAAAAACTTTCAATCTAAGTAGATTCCCTAAAGATGTCACACTGGAAAATGAATTCATTTTCTGTCCATTTTTTGCTTTCAAGCTCTGTCAGATATTCAGTTCTGTGAAATCGTGGTAGCAAAGTTTTAGGGCGAATTTATTTCTTGAAAAAAAGAAGTTATTTATTGAAGTTTACGAGATAAAAGTACATTGATTTGGCCCTAACTATTGATTTCTCAGGCTCACATTGAAGCTGTAAATGTTTGTGCTTTATTCTATTGTTCCTTTGGTAGAATGTTTCTATGCAACAGATCAAACTCTTCTCCATCTGGGACACTTGGTGTCGTTACAGTTTCATAGACAAACATTTTTGTTCCTTTTGAGCTAAAAAAAAAACATATAATTTATACATTTCTAGTCATCATTGTGCAGGGAAACTCTTTCATTTAGCCTGCTTTATGTGGGAAATATATTGTCACTTCTCTTAAAGGAGCTGCAGTGTTGAGCATTTGCCAAAGGTTGACAATTCTCATTACTTTGGTCTGTTACATTTAAAAAACGACTGTATGTACATGCACATGTATATACAGTTGTTTTCTGTTCTGGGATAAAGGCTTTGGAACTTTTTTTTTTTTTTTACATGCGTCTGCAAGTCATGGATAAGATAACGTAGCAAGACTTTATAATCAAGCTATTCAACACTGGATGTTGAGTTTAACAGCTAACACCATGCAATCTGTGTGTGAGTGTTGTATAGAAATGTGGTATTTTGCAAAAAGCAGGTCAAATTTGTTTCAGTCTTTACGAGTTTTTGTACTTTTTTCCTAATTTTTATGCTTAAAAATAACTTTATATGTACATTATGGCTACCGTGCAGCAATCTGTGGACTTTGTCATTAGAATTTTTGCATGGCATAGCTCCAATGTATTATTTGGCGTTTTTGGAAAGCATCCTGCATTTTAGTTGTATTAAAAAGCCGTAGATATGTGGTGCTTAAAGTTATGATGCTACAGAAAAATGAAGGGAAATGTGGGGGGATTGCAGAAAGCTAGAAATGACACACAAAAACATGATTTAATTTTATTTAAAAAATAAAAATAAAAAAAACATTGTCATTTGTTTCATGTTTTTCTCTTCCTTTCAATAAAGAATATGTGGAATGCCAAGTTTTGTCTTTGTCACTGTCGTCTTTTAATTGTAAATGTGATTTTTTTTTTAATACATTTGATTACATAGATTCATTCAGAAATACTTATTGATGCTTGAACCACTTCCTTAAAACCACTTGCCATCTTTTTCTTCACTCATCCATCTTCATTTCTTTGCGACAAAAACCTCAGGCCTGCCCTCTGGAGGGATCCTGGTAATCGTCGGGAATATTATCTGAAGCGATAGGTTAAGCAGATGTCCGTTAGCAGATTTCCAGCTTTCATTTCCAAGTGGACTGCATGTAGAAGCTCACCGTTGCAGCGGTAATTTAAGTTAGACCAGATGATATTTTCCTGGGAGAAGCAGAACACACCCAGACGCCCACCTCTCATGCTGGTGTCGATGATCACCCCCGTGTCCGCCACCAGCTCTGAGCCCTCATAAAACCGAGCCCTGGTGCACACATGATTTAAACAAGACGGTCACTCATGCATATTTGTGTTTATAAAGCCTATGCGGGACATTTATTTGTCTTACCTTATGTATCCAACCTGGGGTCTGTGCTGAAGGAACCAGCGGTAGGACACTTTGTCCTTCCAGCCAACATTCCTGGGGTCTTTCCACAGAAGTTGCACCTGGTCTGTTGTGTTTCCTGTGTGCCAGAGCGAGTTCCTCATATACTCCCCAGGACCCGTTCTAGACTTCACCACCTATGAAGGCCATTTCGGTTAAAAGAGGGAAGGATGTGGACAAAAGTAAACCCTTCAGGCCCCACCTTGAGCTGGATTCCTGGCTCAGCAACGGCCCTGAAAGGTGAAGCCTGCCAGTACGTCTGTTCTGTCTGTTTCCACATCACCACATAGAAGGAGGAGGAGTCTTGGTAGCCAAAAATGAAGCCGGCATAGTCATCGTCCGTCACCGTGTTTACGTGGAATGTTCCTTCAAAGTCAACACCGCTGAACGCAGTGTAACCTACAGATGTGGACGGTACACGGAGGAGTCAGGAATAGAACCAACTTGAAGAGATGGAGCTTTGACATTCAAAGGGCGTTCTGAGCTCACCTACAGCAAGGCCAGGGTCAGAGTTCATGGTCTGAACTATCTCCATGCCCTGATAGGAGAAAGGAGAAGAACTCTTTAGAAAAGGCTACAGTGGAGCAAAAAGGTTCAAATCCCAATGAGGATCTGTCTGTGTGGAGTTTGCATGTTCTCCCTATGGATGTGTGGATTTTGTGGCCCTGCAAACGACTGGCAACATGTTTAGGATGTATCTTCCTGGCTGGGATAGGCTCCAGCAACCTAAGGCCCCAACATGCCCATATTATGAGAAAATCGGTTTCTTCTATGCAGTTTTTCAACCGTTAACACGATCAAAAATTTACAGTAAATCAAAAATAGGTGTGCTTATGTACCTGGTTAAGTACCACCCAGTTGGGATCGATTTGTGACTCCCCTTCCGGGTCGAGCACCACGGTCTGATAAGCTCTAAAGTCGGTCAGCGTGACCTCCGCATTCTCAGGGCAGTGGTCAATCCGGTCAATCACGTTGTCTTTGTCAAAGTCTCCTTGGCAGGCATCTCCAACTTTGTCCACTGCAACACAACCCGCACAGCTTAAGCAGGATGCCGCCACACTGAGCACAACACACAAGTAAACATGACACAAACTGTCAGAGTCTTTTTGGTCTCGGTTTGCAACCAGTCTGCAGTTGTCCTCGGAGTCTGGGATGCCATCATTATCGTCGTCATCGTCACATTCGTCTCCCTGGAAACGAAGATAATATGGAAGGATATGGAACTCATGACATTAATCCGAAATGTGGTGAAACAAGGAAAGATAAAAACCATTCCATCCTTGTCCGTGTCCAGCTGAGAGGAGTTGATGACGTTGGGACAGTTGTCCTTTGTGTTTTGGTGACCATCACCATCACTGGACGCAAATGAGCAAGTCATCAAAACCATAAACACTGGTTGACAAGTATAAATCCGCACAGCTCAAGTTGTTTCTACCTGTCAATGTTGTCATCACATGTGTCTCCTACAAGGTCATCATCTGAGTCCGACTGCAGACAAACAAAACAAAGAATTCTTATCAGAAGTGTTAATTGAGTAAGCAGCTTCTATCCTTCATTTCCTTTGGTACCTGGTTGGGGTTGGCCACATCGGGGCAACTGTCACACGCATCCCCCACCCCGTCATTGTCTCTGTCCCTCTGGTCTGGGTTGGGAACTTTTTGGCAATTGTCAAGAATATTTTTTAAGCCTTCAAAACAAAATAAAAGCTCTTTCACTTAGATTCCAAATGGCACAAACGGCTGCAGAGTTCAGCAGAATCAATCACATCAGCAGATGGCAGAGTTTGTTTGAAAAGAAAGCCAAAAAGTTTCCAGTAGCCTTCCATCCTTGTTCGAGGTTTTCCATGGAAAAATGGTTTAAAAGAGCAGACAGACATGACCAAACGCTCAACAATCCAGCCCCAAAATCAAAGACATAACCAAATGATCACCAGGAAGAAACTCTGCCAAACTCAACAAAAAAGGAGGTCCTCATACTCATGAGGGCACCCAAAAGGTTTCCACAGAAAATTTGGTCAAATGTAGACATGAAGTTACATTTATAACAAACTTCAGCTGCAGTATCCTCTATTTTTTGCAATTCTTAAAAAAAATGTCTAAGCTTTGACTATCTTCTTGCACTTCTTTATATATGCCAAAGACAGAAGTAATGACTTATTATAGTAAACAGTCAAAACACTCACCATCCCCATCTATGTCATCATCACATTCATCTCCAAGACCGTCTTTATCAGTATCTTTCTGTGATGGATTTTCCACAGTTTTGCAGTTGTCACAAGCATCGCCGTGGACGTCTTTATCCGTGTTCTTCTGGTCCACATTAGGAACCAGCCAGCAGTTATCCTGGTTTTGACAAATGAGGTCCATTATTTAAATAAATGGTGACAAAACTGTACAGTGCTTTGCAAATTCATGTGAAACAACTCTCCTACATCTTCATTGATGATTCCATCACTGTCTGCGTCATGATCGCAGGCATCACCCGTCCCGTCCCTGTCTGCGTCCTCTTGGCCGGAGTTAGGGGTGTACACACAGTTGTCCTGGAGACGGCAAAGCAAAACTCAGAGAACACCTTTTATGCATTTAATCAAGATGAGAGGTTAAAAAAATACCTTTTTACAATTGTTGTCTCTGCACTGGAGCTTGTTGTCAGGATACCCATCAATATCTGTGTCCTGCCCACACACATAGCCATTACCGGCCCAACCAACTCCACACTAACACCAGAACAAAGAAAGGAAAAGAAGTCATATTTTGAATAATATACAGTTTATTTATGTCTTTTCACAGTAAATTCTCACCACACAGCCAATGCTGCCAGTTCTTTCAATGATGCACTCGCCATTGATGTCACAAGGACTGGGCTGGCCATTCGGGCAAAGCCTTGCACCATGACAGCCTCGTGTCTGGTCACCTGTGAATCCGGTCTTACAGTCTCCACAGCGGAAGGAGCCCTGTAGAACACAGAAGACAGTCAGACGTCCTGATTCTTCATCAAAAAAATGCAAAGCGGTTCACGCAGCAGTTCCTGTGATCTTACTACAGTATTGTAGCAGTGGGAGTTGGCTGTACAGCCTCCATTCAAAGGTGGACCAAGACACTCGTCTACATCCTCACACACCTAGAAGGAACAATGGAAACCATTTATGAAGAAAAATACAAATTTATTTCTAAAAATGAAATGAGCATCACAATAAAAACCTTATTTGAACAAAAGCTAAGCGCTTTAAAGTTGCAACATCACTGTTTTATCAAACTTTACATGTGAGCAGAGCTTTTATTCTAGTTTAGCCCATGGACATATAATAATTCAATATACAGTCAATGGTTTAGCCCTATTGACTCAGCTCAAAGGGATGGGATCCTTGTGCTTTGAGTTCTCACTTTTCACAGCAGAAAGGGTCAAAATTGCAATGAAGTCCTCTAACCATGCACACAAACAAACACGTCTACACCCAGAGGCAATTAAGAGCCACCAATTAACCCATGAAGCATGTTTTTGGTAGGAAACAGAGTGCTCTGAGAAGACCCAGAAACACATGGTGAGAACATGCAAACTCTTCACAGAAAGGACCCAGCCAGGATTCTAACCAGAGACTTCTCGCTGTGAGGCAGGAGCGCCATCCTGCAGCCGCCAACAATTATATTGACTTTTATTTCTTTTAATACTCTAGATTGTCAGTTCCCTTTAGTGCTGCGTGTTCGTCACAAACTAGACTATTTGAGGAAACTAGCTCAAGTAAAAGCCAAACAACCAAAAGCATCTGTCTAAAGTTGGTACACCCAATAATAAAGTGTTTAATTAATCAAATTAATCCTAAACCAGTGTTCTTTAAACTGATAACACTTCAATTTATTCATGGTACACATGAATGAAAACCAAACATTGAACATCTCAAACCAGGAAGGGCCACAACCCTTTTTACAAGTCTCAAGTCTTCAGCCATAAATGTAGGTCAAGTCTCAAAACTTCAACATTACAGTAAAGTTAAAGTTATCAAATGTTAAAGGATTTAAGTAAGAGCAAATAAAATATCCAAGAACCTTTGATTGTAAAACCTTTTTTTTTTGCTTAGAAAATCTTCTGGAACTACATTACTATAGCTATTCCAGGCATAGATTTTGCAATAAATGTTGCTTTTGTTTATAAATGACTAGAAATAAAAGTCAGAAGACATGACGAAACAACTGATTTATACTTTACTTTTTGTTTTACCTGTTTGTGTGACTTAGCATAAGACACTCCAACCCCATTTATTTCTGCTCCCATATATCCAAGAGGGCATTTCTCACAGCGGAAACCAGGAGCGGTGTTCACACACCGGACACCAGGAAAACATGGATTAAACTGACACTGAAACACAAAAAAGAACACCAGTTACATCTCTGGGACTCTATTTTGACTAGTTGCAGCACACATTTGAAGTGTATAATCCACACCTCATCAACATCATCACAGCTAACTCCATCTCCTGTGAACCCATCAGGACACGGTGCACACTGGAACCCCCCTGATTCTGTTGGGATGCACATGTTTTGTCTGAAGCAGGTCCCAGGCGGGCACAGAGTCAGGGGCTGAGGCTGCATGACATACTGCAGGGGATTTGGAACTGCGCCTTTGTTGGCATCCACGTTAGTGGGACTCCCTCCAAGTCCTGAGAAAAATGGATAAACATAATTTGAAATGTCTGTTTCTCGTGTAGATACTTAACTCCATGACTAAATTGCTTGGACTAGAGCTGCTTACCACAGGCCAGACACTCTGCAATGGTATTCCTCAGAAAATTTGTCTCCTTAATCTGGTTTTGAAAAAAAGCAACAAAAAAAAAAGTGTATATGTATTTTAAGCTTTTTTTAAGTGGTCTAATTTATTTGAGCATTTTCTTGAAAATGTGGATGTTTCTTGAGAAGTTATGTATACACAGGTACATAGGTTAACTCCACTTTTTTTGTTTCAACTTGCTCTGTTTTTCCAATGTTTTTCTTCTTATGGTACCAAAAATACAGTCTTATGATGCATTCAGGTGTTTTCATTTTCTCGATTTTTCTTTTCTAATTTACAACATATACAAAACCTTTGAAAAATAATCTGTAGAAATATTCCAACCATACTTATTGGTCATCCATAAAACACTTTGTATTGCATTTTCCTGTTTAGGACCCCCTATATAAATAAAGTTTTGATTGAAAAGAGTGTAACCTGTTTGTGGAGTAGCTCTCTCATTTCAGACACCATGGCCTTCAGCTCCAGCATGGTCACCTGATCTTGTACTACTCTTCCTCCCTGTATGCCTGAATGGATTTCACAAATCACTTATTAGACACATGCATATAATAAAACTCTCTATTTAACAGTTTAATCCAAACTCACCCAGCAAGTGCAAAGACTCAGCTGGTTCCATCATGCAGTCCTGCAAAGTGGCCACATTTTCTCTGGAGTCGTCTATAACCAGCTTCAAGTCTGTCAGAACATCCTAAAAGAAGTATTAAAAACAAAGACATGAAACAGTGATACTCATTTCAATTATTCATTATTTTATGTGTTACTTAGAGAGTATGAATTCCTCATTCACCTGTCCACCCGACTGCAGAGTCCTCAGAGCCACCTTGTTGGGACCAGAAGGAAGTGACCCAAACGCAGCTGGCAGATCATTTAAAGTGTGAACCAGCCTGCAGTCGACATACATGTCGAGGCGAGGGGGGCCGCGCTGTAGACCTCTGGCATGCAGCATGACATGATGGATCTGCCCATCTGCCAGGGATGGGTGGTTGAAACTGGTGGTGCCAAATCGTCCATCCGTCTTCTGGTAACGCAGAGTCACTAAATTTGGGGCAAAAACAGAACAGGATAAAAAAAACAGTAAAACACAAATGTAATATTTTCCGATTTGACGACACACCTTTATTGAGCTTAGCTTGCACACTTAACTCCAGGTATTTGTTGTTGTCTTTGGGGTTATAAACACTGAAGAGAGATGTGGGGGCTTTATTAAAGAGCCTGAAGGAGGAGAGCAGGAACGCTTCATCTCGCCCTTTGTTCTTCAGGCTTCCTTGAAGCAGATCCGGCAGGCAGTCCGGAGACACCAGCAGGTCATACACTGGCAGGAGGTAACAGGAGGGATTTATTAGAGAACTGCTTTTCTGGAGGGAAAACTGAAAGCTTCCAGCTGGTCTGTAAGAGGCTCCAGAGTGGACTGAGACTGCTACTGCTGAGTCACTGTAATGTGAGACTTTATGATGTGTGACATTTTTAATTGTTTTGCATGCACATATGTACGTGAACGGTCATAGCAGAGTCCTGCTGTTTTAACTACACTGAGCTGCTGCAAACTCTTTTCACAGTGCAATGTGATCACACCGCAGAAACTTAAGAAAATAAATTAAACTTTTTTTTTATAGAAAGGAATAGATTAAAGGCACACTGAAGCTGTACAATGACATTTTCTGATATGAACTTCATTTGAGATCATTTTAAATATCTTACAATACAAAAACACAGAAAAAATAGTCATTGGCAGCTTTTAGATACCAATACATGTATTGGAATCACCCGTAATACGTTTTTGCAAATATAGTATTTAACATCTGAAAATACTTTCTGTGTCATGGTTTTCAGATAGAAATGAATGGATTGGAGCGAGTACTTACCAATACCCTGAGCAGTGACAGTGAATACCAGCTGCTGCAGGACCAGAGACAGAGCAACCACTCTGACACACATTCCTCTCATCAGGACTTGGGAACCAAAAAAAAAATGTTGTTGTTAAATGTATATCCTCCTTTTGATCATTTGGAGCTTTAAAGAATAGTGTCCTTGAAAATGGTGATCAGGAAGCAAAGTGCCAATAGAGGTATTGTGGCTTTGTGTCCACGGGCACAGAGTTTCAAGCAGAGGGGAGGGTCCTTGTTCACTGTGTTGCACAGGGAGTATTATTTTTTTAAATCTATGGGGAAGTCACTACTTTTTTACTGTTACCTGATTTATCTAATAAAAAGGTCTGCGAAGAGAAAGAATTTACTATAAAACCTTTGAGCTGAGCTCTTTTACTATGAAACGTCAGACAGTTATAAGAAATCGGAGAATCGATTCCAGGTAGGGTTAGGATTAAAACATGTGTTTGTGATAAAATATCAGAAAACTTCTATAAATCAGCCTCACGAAACTCTTTTAAAATGCCTGAAACTTTCCAGAGGAGAAAAGTCATCTTTGCTTTTCCATGGAGTTTGCGAACCTGTTCCATAAATGTGAATTTGATCCTCCAGTTACAAACCTATTTGACGTAAATAAACTCCCTGGAGACGTTTTAACACGGAATCTAATTAACGTTGACCTTTTTTTACATGCCACTGTTAATTTTGCCTTTACTAAAATTCAGTACAGATTGTAGAAAAGCTGGAATAAACCAGGAGGCCTGGAAACACTTACTGATATCTGGTGCTTGTCGTTAAGCTTTCTTTGTCCATCTCCGGCATATTTCAACAGTTCAGCTAGAGGTGTGAGCCAAATGAGAACATTAACAGTTTCCATTTTGCAGCCATCCAGTTTCTGGCTGTCTGGCCTCTGACCACAACTGGCAGCCTTCGCCCATCTGAAGCAGACACTATGCTTTTGTTATTAAAGGAAAAACCGCAGCATTAAAGCTGCTGTCATTAACTTCAAAGTGAATGGATATTTTTTTTTCTATTAGCTATGAACTTTTCTTTTTTAATATTTCCCAACAGATTTTTGGTTTCTGCTTGATTGAGACTGAAATTTACAGAAATGTGAATTCAATTAACTGTTGAATGTGATTGAGAAAATTGCAGTTAATGTGAATCTCCCAATACAGGCTTATATTTATCAAAAAAGTATCAATTAAAAAAAAGAATGGACAAATTGTCCATTAAAAAAACTTGTAAACTCTTAAAACTGCCAGTTGTATCCCAAGGATACCCGGTATATATTTTTGTGTGAATGTATTTACTCAAAAACACAGAAAGAGCACAATTATGAATGAAGGCTTTTATTTTGAAGAGTTTACTAAAATAATTGTGATTAATTGATGATTAATCTACCTAATATAATATAATATAATATAATATAATATAATATAATATAATTTTTTGGTTATATTTCAGTTTATATTATAAACAACCCCCCTCCCTTCCCCCGCCCCCAACTCTGATATGACAGGTCGGAGTGACGTCACGGCTCCCCCTGTGAAACATGGCGGCTGCCATGGAGCTGAGATGCTGGGGAGCAGACTGGGGTTTGCCTTCTGTCCACACCGACTCCCTCGTAGTTCTGGTAAGGCTGTGGCCGCGTCAGACCGAGTGCTCTCAGCTCTTGCGGGGCTGCGCCTCGGAAGCCCGCGTTTCTCCCCGGTTCTTCCTCTGTCTCCTCCATAGTGACTCTGTCGTTAGCCTCCATGCTAACTGTTATGCTGCAGCCTGCAGTGTTTCAGCTGCTGGACAGAAAAGGAGGTTTCAAAGCTGACTTTTAGCGTCGCCGCTGCAGAATGGGGTCCGTGTTAAATGCAGGGCTTTGTCCTTAATGAATAACTGCATGACCTAAGTCTTTATTACCTCTGATAGAGGAGTGTTCTTTCAAGGTCAGCTTGTTCAGGCTCCTTTTTCATTAGATAGTCATCAGAAATATCAAAGTCTAAAGACTTATGGGGAAATCAACAGTTATTTAGTGTAAGACATATTTCTATTTATCCAAGTATGCATCATGAGATCATTCTCACCTATAGGTGACACTGACATAGTTGTTAACTATATAGTTGTAGTTAATTTTATATTTAATTCTGTGGTTGAATTGATTTTTGCTAGTTTATTGGCAACAATCTGACCTATTTATCAATATTTACCACCAAAGTTTAACATAGAGAACCCTGTATGTATTTTCTCTTGTGCACTAAATTGTGCCCTAAATTCAAAACGTATTCCTAAACAGAAACTCTGTGTTTATCTTAAAAATAAGTACACATTTTATAGATATTTATAGGAAGATGTTATTCTGCTTCATCTCTCCAAGTCTACCACATTTTTAGGTCATATTTTTACTAAATTCCTGCATTGATTTCTCACTGACCAAAACCAAGAAGGAGCTACAAAGAAATTAATTGAACACTAAGACACAGATTTGTATTAATAATATTGTTATTTTAAGGATAAATATAAATCACTTTTTTCAATGGGATTCACACCTGTAACACAAACTAAACTGGACATCCCTGACTTTATACCCTCCTTCTTGGTAAGGTAAATACTCCTAAAAAATCAAAGACAAATTGTAAAATAGTTAATAACTTTTGACAGATGTTCACTTAACTTTCTTTTAAAATAAAAGACACATTTTTCCACAGAGAAACAGGTCAATGCTGCAAATGTAGTTGTTGGTAGTATAATGTAAGCAGCAGGATTTTCCAGAAATTCATAACGCACAGAAATTAAATCAGAGATAATTAAAGTATTTTTCAAACCATAAAACACACTTAAATTTCTTGAATTGATTCAATATTAGAAAATCTGCCTTCTTATTTCGTCTTCATTCTAGTTTCTGTCCTCCAGTTGTTTTTCTTTAGGACACGCTGCTCAAGAATCTGTCAAAATGTTTTAATTTGACTTGTGAAACACACTTTGCTTCTACTGTTTGTGACTGAATTAAATACAGTTTACATTTTTTTTTTTTACTTTACAGTCACTTTTTAATATTAAAAACTGATTATTTTTATTTTATCAGAGCCAGATGTGGCACTAAATGTTGCAGACTCTGAGTTAGAGCATGCATGGAGCTGCAGCAAAGCTGTTGAAACGTAGGTTTGCCTGCTAAAGTTTTGTGTTTTTGATCTAACTAAGTAAACACTATTTTGCTGAAAACGTTAGTATCCAAATAAGTCTGTCGGTGTGGATTTTATACAACCATATTTTTTCCACTGTGTTCCCTATTTGGTCTGTGCTTCTCTTCCAGGCATACTCCAGGTTTTCTGGTGCCAAGCTGACAGTTTCCCACATTGACTGGACATGGAAAACTCTAACAGGTGGGCTGCAGCTTCTGTAAACTATGCTTTAAAGACACAGTGGTAATGTTGCCATTAATGCAGAGCTACATGACTCTTGTAGAAACATCCTTTTTATGAATGTTTGCACAGAACAGCTGCTGAGAAAGGATTAAAAAAGATTTGACAACCTCAATAAAAGCAAGCTTGTCTTTTTACATTGTTTCTGAGACATTCAGGTGTATTTCCATATATTTGATGTGATTTATTTAATTATTTCAAGCGTCGAAAATATAACTAAATACTGCAATAAAAAGTTATAAAACACATATACATCAAAACCATTTTGAATTTCAAGTAACATATTGAAGAGAAAATAAATAAAAACATTTTTGAAGATGTCAACATCATAAATAGATGTTTTTGCCGTGTTGCTTACAGAATAGTCACATTAGTTTCATAAAATATAACGGTTATCAATTAAAGTCAAGCAGAGTTTGATTTTTTTTTTTTGGCTTGAAGGGGAGTTTAATTATATAATCCCACCCCTACTGACTTATAATAATATGTCAATATTATACTATATTCAAGATAAAGTTAATTTTTTAGTTTTATTTGAAATGAGATGCTCTATTTTAGGAAGCAGCTCACAGCCGTTACAGTTTTTGTTAACATTTGCAGATCTAAAGAGCAGAATTCTGATATTTAGCACTGATGTCATGGCTGACTTCCTCCTGCACTGCATGATTTTGATCATTTGTTTTCAGCAAACAGTCCAGAGTTGCTTTGTGGAGACTCTGTAGTACAAGAACCTGCACAGATTCTCAGTTTTATGAGGAAACAGGTGAGATTTGGCTTTGACTCTAATATATTAGAATCAAATCAGCACTCGATCTGACTTTTATTTTCTTATCTTTTTTTATTTGCAGAGGTTTAATGCAGACTATGAGTTGACAGCCAGACAGGGAGCAGACACAATGGCCTACATTGCCTTGCTTGAGGAGAAACTACGACCAGCTTTGGTAAAAATGTCTCGTCTTTTCTTTGTTTTTTTGTTTTTTTTTTTATAAGACCCACTTTGTTAATTTGTTTGTTTTTTTAACATGTTCTTGATGCATTACTTTAATGCAGAAACTATGTGCTAGAAAACTGCAGTTTAAAAAAAAAGGCAAAATCATGATTGAAAGACACGATTGAAAAGGGTCTTAAACAAAGGTCTTTTCCAACAGCTTCACACATTCTGGGTGGACGCTGAAAACTACACCAGTCTCACACGGCCGTGGTTTGCCTCACGCTCGCCTTTCCCACTAAACTTCATCGTCCCCAGTCGCCTGGCCAGCATCGCGCTCTCCCGCATCCTTCTCACCAAAGGCGAGGCGCCGCTGCACAGAATCTCTGAGATAGAGGGAAAGGTAAGAGCGGTTGTTTACGAGACATGAGCAGCGCGGTCTGTCGACTCTTCCTGTGCACCATCTGAGAGCGATTTGTGGCTCGGAGATGTAAATTATTCCCACTCTGCTTCAGATTTACAGTGACGCTAAAGAGTGCCTGAACCTTCTTTCCTACAGACTGGGAACTGCAAACCACTTTTTTGGCAACTCGTGAGTCTATTGATGTTTAAATATTTATTGAACGAGCTGTTTATGGATTAGATGAAAAAGAGTGAAAACAGAATTGATTATTTGCTGTCAGACTGTATCTAATTTATCATAAATGTAATCTAACATGCTTATTTTTGTGGGATTTTTTCTTTTGTGTGTTTCTGATCACAGGCCAACCAGTCTGGATGCCTTTGTGTTTGGCTTCGTTGCTCCTCTGCACAAAGCGAGTCTTCCCAGCAGCCATCTGCAGAGCCATCTCAAACAGCTGGAGAACCTCACGCACTTCTGTGACAACATCCTTGAAGTGTACTTCAGCTCAGACCACCCTTGTAAGATCTGGGCACACGTTTGCTCTCTGGGGGTGCAGAGCTAACCTCATCAGCTTTCACCACTTAGCTCCCATCACTTCCTTCCTGCACTTTTGGTGTTCTGTGACCTAACACACTTCCTGTTTCGCTCACTTTCTTCCATCTATCTTTTTTCTGTATTTTTCTCCATGTCTCTCCAGGTCCTCCTCCTCCTCCTCCTCCTGCTGTTCAGGAATCGATGGATGCCAACCTTCAGAAACTAACACAGCTTGTAAACAAAGAGTCCAACTTGATAGAGAAGGTGCTTCTGCTTTTTCTTTTTCTCTTCTTTTGCATGGTTCCTTTCAGCAGGTATCTTCACCGTTCTGTCTGCTGGAGCTCACAGCTGTTGTGCTTTTTGCATGCGGGGAACTAAGTCATCTGTACGTTTTTGCTGTAGATGGATGATAATCTTCGCAGCAGCCCGCAGCACAAACCCCACAGACTTGACCCCAAACCCAGCCTGTCCAGTGCGAACAGCTCCTCTCCCGCCTAACAGCCAAGCTTTCAGCTCCGCTCCTGTCTCATGAAGCGCTAAAAGCTAGCGGCGTTGCTCTGAATCGGACTCAGCGTCTTCTGAAGGGAAAAAAAAAGTCTCAAACGGAATATACATTATTGGTTAATTGGGATATGTAATTACTAGAAGCTATGCTTGAAACACTCATAATGGATCCCGAGGATGTTGGAAGGGAGGAACCGGCATGTGTTTAAAAAGGAAGAGTCAATGATGGACTGCAGTGGAGTAGCTCTGGATTAAAGGGATGCAGAACGTTCAAAGGATTGAAAGAGCCCAACAAGTCCAAGTGGGGCCCATATGGTTTAAAAGTGAGCAGAAAATGTGGGCCCCGAATGGGTCTGTCCACAGTTTCTGTGTTTGCCCACATTGGCTTGGCTCGCTACGCTAGCTAGCTGCCCGGTGGACACAGGAGTTTGCTAGCTCGATATACCGGAGCTCTGCTGTAGCGAGCTGCATTGTAGCTAGCTAGCAAGCTCTGCTGTAGCGAGCTCCACCGTAGTGAGCTTGACTAAACCAAGCTAGCAAGCTCCGGTGTGTCGAGCTAGCGAGCTCCTTTGTTCACCAGGCGGCTGGCTAGCGTAGCGACCCAACACGCTAAGTTCCCACTCAAAACACAGGGGGGGGCACCACAGAAACTGCGGAAAGACCCAATCAGGACCCACATTTTCTGCCCATTTTAAAACATGGAGGCCCCACTTGTCCTTGCCGGCTGGGAGAAAAATGAGTAACCCAGAAGACAAAATAAGTGGCACACTGTAACCTTTGAATGGCTTATTTTGCTTTTCTTTTTTTCTTCTTTTAACCTTAAACTGTTTTTGTTTTGCTGAAGGGTTATACATTTTACGTTGCTCTCACAAGCTAAGCTACTATTGTCAGTCAAGTGTAAAGGTAAAAAGACTGAAAATTGTTGTGCTTTCAGTTATTTTTGTGTAGATTGGCCTCAGCTATAGTAAAAAAAAGTCTATTTTGTATGATGCATCAGTATGGAGCTAGGATCATTCCTTGCCTTCATCTACAATGTTGTATATATATATATAGTTGTAAATAGTTGTAACATTTTTTTTGGTCATCACCTCTAAATAAGACCAAGTTAGCTCACATAAATTTTTTGCGATACACAATTGAACAGGCTTTGCACTTTATTTTAAGTTGATGCTAATGTTTGCTTTAACTTGAGGCCTAATATTTATTTAATTGTAATGATTTTTTTCCTGCTAAATAACGATCATTTTCTGTGACTCTGTTGTTCATTTCGTCTGAGTTGAAGTGTCCTTTCATTGTCATCGTCTTTGTGTTGTGGTTTGGTTTTCAAATTGTTCATGATTTTCTTGTTTTTCAGCTGCAATGTTCATATGTTCAGACTAACCCTCCAGTTTGAGGTGATTTCTCTGCAAGTGTTGTCGTGTTTGTGAGCTTCCAGCATCACATCAGACAAAGAGCGGCTGCAGCGTGCCTTCATTACTGCCTGTGTCTTTGTGTTTGTGCCCAAATCCCCACTGTGTCCTTCTTCATTCACACATTTTATTTATATTTGATGTACCCATAACGTGCTGACAGTATACACAGTGTTCTTTTTCTCCTTTTTTGAACAAAATAAGAATAAAATTTGTCTTTTCAGACAGTCTTTTCTAATCCAAAACTTGTTTTTTTTTTTTTTTTAAAGAAATGTCTCCCATTTTCAGTTAGTTGCGAAAGATTTCCTGGCTGTCCACCGCACTTGAGCGATAGATGGGTTGTTTGTTTGGATATGGAAGGATAAAGACTCTCTTGTCTGGTTTTTGGCCGGAGACATGGAAAACATTAAAGCAATTGGTGGAGAAAAAAAAAATGATGCAATCATTCCAGAAAGGTAGGGAAGTTGCAGGAAAAGGCAGCCGTCACTTCTCCGGCTGCAGCTCAGAGCCACACAGATGGAGGCCAGCTCGCTGATGGGTTGCATGTGTTTGCCCTCCTTCCTCCTTTTTTTTCCCCCTTGAAAAGAGAAACAAAATCTGAGAGAATTAAGGACGGAGTCTGAGGGCCTGGGAAACACTTTGCCTCTAATTGTTTGTGGCATGTCTTTAGGGGAAAAGTACTTCATCTGGACAATGACGGGGCCACAAAGCCCCGAGACAGGCATTATGGTGGAGTATAATAATATCATTGTGATGTACTACTGATAAAAGATAAGAAAATATTTAATTTGACGTTAGCTACCATTATATTAGGACTGAATTTAGTGGCTCTCCATCTTATTGTGACTTTTAGTTTTTTTTATTTTATTAAATATGTAAATGTGCCTTTATTCACATTCTAGCTATTACTAAATTGAGAAATTATTGTGACATTATTTTGACTGATTTATAATACTAAATGCCTACAGAGTCTGATTACAGCTGATTTCTCAATGCATTGGACTATAGATAGATGAGATGTGTAACCAGCCTTGAAGCAGATGGAGGGCCGACGCCCTCTGGCGGCGAACTGATGTTAGAAGTCACAACAAGCCATCCATCTTCTGCACCTGCTGAATCCCTTTTGGGGTCACGATAAGGTTGGGTACACCCTGAACGGGTCACCAGCCTGTTTCGGGGCTACACATTTATCCAGGCAATTAAGAGTCACTAAATAACATATAAACCATGTTTTTGGTCTGTGAGAGGAAAACTCCACACAGAAAGGACCTTGCTGGGATTTGACAAGAGGGCTAACCACTGCACCACCATCCAGCCCTCAAAACAAGCCTTTTTTTAAAAATTATCTTCCCCTTAAACTAGTAAAATATTTCAGATGAAATAAGATAATGTGTCTTTAAAAACTACAATACTAAAATACAGTTTGAAAGGTGGTGACGAGTTTGATTGTCATTTATGCTGAGTAAGCAATCAAAAAAAAAATCTTCATTTGTCTTCAGAGCTTTTACCTGTCAACACAACAGACACCTGGAAACAGTCAATGAGAAAACTTTACAAAAGATAAGAAAACTCACATCAGTGGTCAATATTACAAAACTCTTACAACAAAATATTTTTCCTTTTTGAATCAAAATCATTATTTTTTTAAGTCGGAGAAAAACAGTTTTGAAGTTGTTATTAAAGTCTTTTTTCCAAGACATGCAATCCTAAAAATGAGATCATATAAACAAAAACATCACATCATGTTTTCTGGATTTCCTCTGCAACTGTGGTCATTTCACTTAATGAATAGAAAGCAATCAAACAGTTCAACATCCTCTGTAAACTTTTTTTTTAGAGTTAGGAGTGTGGCAGGGCTAGCTGTCTTTTGCAAATTGGGGCAGCTCCTGCACCATGCACAGCTGCAGGCGGCCCGGCTGCTCCAGCCCCAGAGCCGGGTGGCAGGGCTCGGTGAAGCGCTGCCTGAAGGTACCCAACAACCGGCCGCTTGCAGCGTCGTAGAAAGACAGACAGCCGTGCTGATAGTCCAGGAGGGTTCCCACTCGCTGAGGCGTATCCGTCACAAACACAGAGGACTGAATGCTATTGTGAAGCAGCAGATACCTGCAGCTAGAGAGAAACAGACCATAAAGGTTTTATTATTATACTCCAAACAAAACTATGATTTTAAAGTGAAGAAACGATCTTGTACATACCCTGATGGTGAAGGAACGCTCTGTAAACACCATGATGAGCTGTTTTCACCAAGTGAACCGTTTGAACTGCCTGTACCGTATGCCACCCCGAGTCTATAGGCTGTACTTCCTGACACGACTGTCTCCCAGTAGTAGAGGCCTCGAGCTGGAAACATCTCACCCAGGATGAATGGACACCTAGAAGAAACGAAATCTGATCAAAATATGTCAAATTTACTCAAGATTACAAATGGATTTTATCAAAAGAGTCCTGGAGAAGATGGAAGAATAAAACAATCATAGGGAAATCAAGAATGATGCTGCTCCTGAATCCGTCGAGTATCAAGAGAATCCTGGCAGAAATTTGATCTTTTTTCAATATTTTGGATTCTACTGATGCTACAGAACTCAATTTTTAACTCTTAAGTCCAAATGATATATTATATCTTGAATAAGTGAAGTTTGACCAAGTGAAGCTTGGGGCTCTGTAGGCCTCTGAAGACCATCACCATGTCTCCAAAAGCCAAAACCATCACAGATGAATATATAGAGAGGAATATAGAGTATAATTGTGAATGTATAAAATTGTAGTAGGCTGTCAGGTTTTTAATATCCCAGTGTTGAAAGTCATCATTTGCTCAGTTAAGTTTCTCAACACAACATTTTCTCTAATTGTAAGAAAACCTGTGGGTTATGGATGAAAATGTTTTCTAAATGTGAAAAAAATGGTTGTTCTGCTTTGTGCGTGTGTCTAAGACAGTAGAGTGCTCCGTGCTGTAAGTACGACACAAAAAAATTAGTTTTTGACTTTTGAGTCTCATTTAATCTTTTTGTATTTCTGGAAAACTGTGTACGGATTTACAGAACTTCATTATAGTCCATTTTCAGAAAAAGTTTCCTGACAAAATGTAATGTTAGTGTCAACATTTGTCCTACTTGTGACTATTTGAGGTTTGTAAATAAATCTTTTTTGATACATTTTTAAAACCAATGATATTTGTGTTTTTAGTCTGTGTTAACTCCAAACTCAAAGAATTTACTGGAAAGCTGTGTGAGAGCTCATCAGGGTTAAACTCACTCTTTATCAGAGGCAGCTTTGTGAGTATCCGGTAAATAGTTCACGGTGGTCTGATCCTCTGACAGCTCCAGAGCGGCGTGGGCGGAGCCTTTCAGCAGGTGGAACCTCGTCCCTGCAAGACGTAAAAAGCAACAGAAGCAACGTGGGGATAAATACTTTTAATCTGTTTAATATAGAGCTGAATTCACTGCATCAGAGTGTTTTTAACCTTTAGTAGAAATGAGTGCAGCCTCGCTCTGCTCGCTGGCGCCTGCCTCATTCACAGCTTTGATGTAGAACAGGTAATTCTCATTGGGCTGGAGGACCACACTCTGTTCACAGACGTTCACTCCAGAGATGGACCTGCAGCACACATTCGTACACACAGTTTTCAAGAGAAGCTTTTAGCCAATCTCAGAATGAAATATTCTTCTGAAACAAACCTGAGCCCCTCTCCCTCCAGTTCATACTGGCGGCAGTACTCCAGCGTGTAAGTCTGTCCAGGAGTATCTTCCTTTGCTGGGCTCCATCTCAGCGTGGCTGAATCCCAAAGGACTGTACAGCGCTCAGTGTCCATCACTGGCACTGAGGGAGCTACCAAAATGACAAGAGCTTCACATGAAAACACCTCTGGATCCATAGCCACCGCAATTTAAACTAAACGAAAAAGGAGTGTCCTCAGTTTTATTGTACACGTTCTACTGACCAGTTCTGAAGATCAGTCTGTCGCTGGGCAGAGAGCAGCCTGAGTAGTTGACAGCCATCACCCACACTTTGTACATCTTATCAGGCTCCAGTTCCTCGAGGACGCAGTAGCTCTCCTTAACCGTCACCCGGTACTCCTCTGACACCGCTGTGGACACAAACCAGGAGAACCTCAGTGTGACTCAAGTATTTGTTGTGTTTCTGCTAAAGGAAACGTTAATCCACAAAAAATCGATAATCAATAACATTTTTTCAAAAACTTGACAGCACCTCCCTGTGGATGCTCCATGCAGTAGACCTGGAAGCAGTCGATGACATCTCCAGTGTTGATTGTCCAGTAGACGGTGACGCTGGAGCTGGTGGCTGAGCCGGGCTCTTGGGGCTGCAGGGTGGGTCTTTTGGGCACTGATCAAACACACCAGCATGATTTCCAACAGCTAAAACTCCACACATTAACAAGGTTACAGATGCTGAAAGACCTACCTGGGATTCCTTTGCGTTGTGCAAGGTTGTTGGAGCTGGAAGTGTTGGCCTTGGCGTAGTCCTCGAACACCAGCAGGCCCTTGGGACCCAACTCCAATGACAAGGTTGCATCCAGAGCTGCTTTGAGTCTGACCACAAGAGTTGGACATTTTTCATACAGCAGGTTCTGGTTCTACAGCCATGTCTTAAAGCAACTCTCAAATTACCTTGAATGAATGTCCTCAGGTGGCTGATGGGAGAAATGAAAAGTTTATCACACACCCCTTCTCTAGAATTTACTACTGATCCAAAAAAGTCTGCAGGACTCACCCGAGCATCCGTCTCTGCCTCCCTGGCAGTGATCTCCAAAGTGCTCTTGGCAGAGTCGATGTTCTCCTGGAAGGAAACGATCTTGTCGTAGAGCTGCTCCAGCTTGGCCTTCTTCTCCTCCTCCATGCTGACTGACATGCCGTTGTACTGCTCCATCACCAGAGCCTTCATCTCCTCATTCTGCGCCTGCATGGCCTCCTCGTTCTCCACAAACTGGTCCTGACGGAGAGACAGCCAAAGACGGCCTTTCGTTAAAGTTCCCTGATAAGGAAATATATCTGTGGAAAAGGATGTACCTCTACAGAGTTGTAGGCCAACTCCAGCTCTGACACCAGGTCTTCAATGTTCTCTGATCTCTCCTGAAGCTCTGAGATCCAGTTACCCAGTGTCTCCTGTGACACAGGCATATGAGTTATATGAGACGTTTTAGTATTATGTTCTAAAACTCTACACTTATTATTGCAGTTTAAATGCTTTCAGAAGCAGGTAAGACAGTTTTCAGTTTGAAGTCATGGAAACAGCTCCCCTTTTAAAGATGAGGGGCAAACAGAATTTTTACATTAAAGGGGCTCTACCATGAAAATCTCCTCACACGCCCAACCTAACATGCAACAAAAATGACTGGCAGCATTGGAGCTATCCAGCTGTACTGTTAAGGGCCAGATTCCAGCTCAGATGAGGAAAACAAAGACAGACATGGATCTATTTGTCTACAAGTAGATGGATCAGAGTGGAGTGGAGCAGAGAGCTTGCGGCTTGCCGTAGTAGCACCTATGACAAGCTTTTTCCAACAGCATTTTTTCATCTGCTGCTGATTCACAACAATGTGAATAAAGAAATACTCAGAAATGCAATTTTCAGCTTAAGTTTCTTTATAGATGTCCTCCATGAGAAAAAGCCACAAGAACAGCATTTTCTTTGGAGTAAGTCTTTGGAGGTATTTTCTGTCTTCATTTTGGTTTAAATCCTATGTATTAAAAATCTGTATTCATTTATAGGTAAATCTGTCATTTTTAGGTGAATCTGCTGTAGGATCAAATCAAGCTATTGGTGAGGATATTTAAAGAGCTGAAGAGGTCAAGCATTAGTCATCGACCCACTTTCCCTTCACAGTCAACACGTGTTTTTATGTGTTATAACTTAAGAACATATGTGAGTCTATGTCCATGTGTAAAAACGTGGGAGAGATTTGTAGCTCAAAAAAACGGAGAGGAGTTTATAAAAATACTTTTGTGAACAAGGATTGATTTTCTGAATTGATCCCTTCTTTGTGTAATCCAGCTGTGATCTCTGACCTTTTCGTGATACTCTTTATCTGAAAATGACACTGAACAATGTGCCTTCTCATTCTTCTGAATCCAAGGGATTTTTTTGATAACTGCGTGAAACAGATAAACTTAGAGAAATAAACTGCAGGTCATTTTCTTGTTTTGAAAGTTCTGGTTTGGTTTTAATCTGGGGGCTGACCTTGATGGAGGAAACTGTGCTGGGTGTGTCAGAGGATCACATATCAGTCTGCCTGATGTCCTGTTGGACCTTTGCGATGATTAAAGCAGATCTGTGCATCACAACAAATCAATGTGGGCGCTGCAGCCTGCCAGCTCTCTGAGAGACTGTCAGGGTCAATGGAAAAAAGCAAGCTGACTAAAAGGAGGCCGCTTTATCATCTGATGACTCCAACTAAACCCAGAGATATGAACCCTGAGGAGAAAATAATAATTTAGGATGCTGTCTGTCAGGAGAACTTGTGTGAAATATTAACCGTTTTAGTGACTCGAACGCTGATTTCTGTCAAAGCTAGAGTTATGTTTCACACGCATGCATCACCTTGATCTCCTCATAGGCTTCATCCACAGAGCTGAGCTCATGGCCGACGTGCTCCGCAGACGTGCGCTCGTCCTCTGACAGCAGACATTCACAGGTAGCACAGAACCAATCCATCCCCTGCAGCTCAGCAGCCAGTCGGGCCTGACCTTCCTCCTCGGCGTCAATGATCTCATAATCTTCCTCCATAAGCTCTTCACTAAAAAGTTCTGTTTGCTCGTCCTTCTCTACGTCCATCTTCTCTTCCTGCTCCAAGAAAGTCTCTCCAACATCTGCATGTATTACCGATTCAAGAATTTCTTTCACCTCCTGCTCAGATACCACCTCATACCCGAGCTCTTCGACAGTTACACCTGCAGCCTCCTCAACAACTTGGTCTTTCTCCTGTTCTCGTCCAACATCTTCATTTTTCAGATCGACAAGAAGAGAATCCTCTGTAGGAATATTATCCTCCAGTGCATCTTTTAACTTCTGAACGTCTGGCTTTAGTTCCTCCTCTGTTTGCTTTGACTCCAACTCGTCCTCTTTCAGCCCAGACAAATTCTCCCCAGAAGTGACAGCCACTGGTTCTGTATCCATTTCAATCTCCTGGTCGTCTATGGCTGGCTCTTCAACAAGCACAGGCGGTGGCTCAAGATCTAGTTGATCTTCTTTTGCTTCAAGTTCTGCCTCTGCTTCCTCAGTCAGAGACTCTGGAAGCTGAAGTCCGATGGTTCTGTCTGGTTCTAGTGCTGCTTCTGGAGTCTTCTCTGACCACTGACCGACCTCTATGTCCATCTCTACAATTTGTCCTTTGGGAACCAGAAGGATGAACTCATCACCAACACCTACAATGTCCTGAATGTCAGCCTCAATATCTTCTGTCTTAAATTCAGAACTGACTTCTAAAGCTTTACTGGTTTCCTCCGATTCTGTGTGGGTTTTGATTTGATCAGCTTCGCAGATTTGCACACATTTGACGGTGGATTGTGTGTCCGGTTCTGCTGGGATCACAGGCTCGGTCATCTCACCTTGACTTTGGGTTTGAAGCTCTGACTCCTGACCTACATCTGCAGCTTCCAGAAGCTTCTCCTCAGACGTTTCAGTTTGAGCTTTTGGCTCTTCCACTTGAGTTACCTCCTGATCATTAATCCTAATTTGCTTTGCTGTTTCTTCCTGTTCAGACACTTTCACTGTTGTCTGTGCGTCACAGTCCGTGAGAGCTTCAGTCTGTGCAGGAGATGCTTCTGTTTCTGGAGGTTCTGTTTCCAGTTTGGGCTTACTAAAAGTTTCCTTTTCAGGTTCTCCCACATGATCTTTAGCCTCTGTTGCTAGTTTTTCTTCCCTTGACACACTCTGTGGAGTTGCCTTTTCAGACAAACTGCTTTCTGTCTGGGTTTTAGAGTCCAGTGCAGCCAGTTCTTTGCTTCCAGGTGCTGTTGACATTTTTTCAACCACATCCGTACCTGTTCTGGTTTTGCTAGGAGCTTCTTCTTCATCACCTCTCTGAATCTCCTTGGTCTCCTGTGTTAGCTCAGCTTCCACCTCTTCCTGGCAAAGCACAGGTATTGTTTCTGTGCTCTGTAAAGGAGGTTCTGTCTCGTTTGCTTCTTCCTTGTGGAGATCCTGTTGGTCCGTCTCAGATTTAAGCTCCAAATCTTCTACAGCCTGCTGCTGGGCCGCTATAAGAGGTTCCTCTACAATTTTTTCAGAGTGCAAATCCTCTCCAACACTCACCTCCTGCATCTCACCATCCTCTGTCTTTGCCTTCTCCTCCTCCTCTATTTCCTTAACCCTAATCAGACTTCCGGTCATTTCAAACTTGTTCTGTGGCCACACCATCCTCCCTTTATTCTTGTCCTTCACCGACTCCACCTGCACCTCCACAACAGGAGTTTCGTCTTTCAAAATGAATTTCTCTAGGTACCCTTCGGCCTCCTCGGAGTCTGATAAACGCCTTTTGTACGATTTCTCTGAAACCACGCTCTCTGGCTCGGAGCACTCTTCATCGCTCCTCCTCCTCTCACCTTCAGCATCTTCGTATAGGTCTGAGTACATGAAGGACAGCGCAGAAGGCTCCTCCAGGAGGATGGGGTCGATGATCTTAGGAGGTCCAGGAGAGATGAAAATAGGAGTGAGCGTGGTCTCCTCACTCATGAAGAGCACAGAGCCGCCCTCCTTGGTCGACCTCTGGCTCTCGCGTCTTGTTCTCATCCTGGACCCGCTGTCCACATCCTCTCCCCTCTGCTGCGGCGCAGGAGGTCCTTCTCCATAGAAAACCTCATCCAGGTGTTCTCCAACTATCTCCACATCCGTGACGAACACAAAGGAGTCTTCGGGGGCAGAGGGGCTCTCTGTGGCGGCCTCCTCTACCGCCGTTTGTTTTTCTGTTGGGAGTTTTTCAGCTGGCTGTGCTGCGTTGTCCTGCAGCGCTGATGCTTGTTCTCCAGAAACCACATCCAGAAGAGTGAACTTCTCAAAGTAGTCGATGTCACAGGCACTGTCTCTCTGTCCAAGCCCTGTACCCACTGTTGGCTGTGAGGAATCAGCCTTTGAGGACTGTGAAGAAATCAGCAATTATCAATGACTTTTCAACATTCAAACCTTTAAAATCTATTAAACTGAGGCTAACATTTTTGTATGCATACCTCAGCGGTCTCTGGTGTTTCCTCCTCCTCCTCCTGATCATCTGTCTTATGCTCCGCCCAGTTCTGGTGGTTCCGAGGTTTAATCTTTGGAGTCTGGTCCAGATAGAAGAGATTGTCCTGCAGCTCTGTACTCTCCTCTTCATCGACGGTGGGAAGTTTGGAGGGAACTCTGATGTTAAGAATCTCATAACCTTCTGAAATTAAACTAAACAGCTGCTGATCTTTGTTCTTTATCTCGTCCAAGTCTGCCTCTGTTTCCGTCTTCTCTTCTTTGACGTTGGGAAGAGAAACCTCGGCCATCTCCAGCCGCTCAACTCCCAAAGCCGAAGCTGACCTGGAACTCCCAGGTCTGCTCAGTCGGTCCCCCAGTCTGCTGCTTCTCCCTCCGGACCGCGTCCTCCTGCGGATGACTTTCTCCTCGTCAAACACGATGGTGATTTTTCCCGCGCCTCCAGAGCCCTCCATGCTGTAAGCCTCCGAGGTGGAGCTGGCCTCAGACGCCCAGGGAGTAGAGCAGCGGCTGGAGGCCGTCTCCCAAACAATGCCACTGTCCTCACTCTGAACCGTTACCATGGAGAATGATGGATCCACCATCAGGCACTGGAGCTTAGGCTTCACAGACTGGTCCTGGACCACCTCTCGCAGACTAAAGAAAAGAGCAACGGACAGAGTTAGAGGACGGAGAGGAAGCTGTTAGTGCCATCTGCAAAAAGACGAAGGGCATGACTGAAAAGTCTGGCTTGCAAGAGGAGATCCTTTTGGCCCAGGCCTCGGAAATCTAAGCAGAGAACAAACCAATGAATCAAATCTAAACATGTTTGAGCAACATCCACATACGTGAAGGCCTTTCAGCCAAACAAATCCGAGCTGAAAACAGGCAAACGAGTGAATCTGTTGTTGATATCCCGCTGGAGATCAGGTGTCTGGTGCCAGGCTCTCTGCATGAATGATTATGTGAAAAAATTCGAATGCACCAGAAGCTTCCCCCTCCTTAACTATGAATACATCTCAACTCACTCAGGGTTATGGGAAGGTGACGTCTCAAAGCGTCATTTCTGTAATATTAGAAAAGAAATGTCTGGCCTTGTCAAATGCAGCCAACATATCAGTGTCTTCTCGTGTTTCTGACATGGCACCTATGCTCTGAACTCTCAGTTTTAATCATGTTGATGACACGGAAGTAGATAATATCTAGTAGAAGAAAGAAAAACTAACTCTGCAAGGTCATGTTTTCTTCATTTTCTCAGTTCTTTTAGGAAACCAATAAGCCACATTGAAAAGGTTTAACAGAAGTTTTGGACAAACCCAAAGGAGAAATCCTTTCCATCCAACACATAAAGTTTCAAAAAGTACCTGTTTTGTAGCTCCTCCACTTCATCTTCGTCATCCTGGCTGTTGACATCTGAGGCTTCAAACTCCTGCAGCTCCGTCATCTCAAACGCTACACTCTCACATTCCTCCATCGAGACAGTTTCTCGCACTTTTGAGCTCTCAAACTTGATTTTTTTTGTGTCTTTTGAGGTTCGGTCTCTCCGTATTGGGAGGTGGTCTGCCTATTTGTGTCATTTGAAGTTGGGACTTATCCATCTGACTCAGCGTGGGACGGAAATAGAGCGGGGGAAAGAAAAGAGGGGAGAGAAGGTGGAAAAGGAGCAAAGCGGAGAGAAGAGGGGGGCTCACTTTTGAAAGCTTTTAAGTAAAATCAAAGGTTCAGATCAGAAAGAGGTTCAGAGATACAGATCTCAATAAAGACTGGAATCAAAACACAGTCTTGAATGCATCAGTGCTCCAGGCTTGATTGAGGCGATGTGGCTTTAAGTTCTTGGCTTGTTTAAAAATAGGCTCCCTGCTGAAACAGTAACCCTGGTTCCCTTACAGCTGCTGGCAACACTAAGTCAGAGATGTCATGTAAAGCACCCCTCCACCCCCCGCCCCGCCAGGGCTGGCACTACAGGTTAAAGTAATAAAACTAGGCATAATGAGCCTTCAAGTCAAAACAAAACAAGATCTAAATAACTGCTGGAAGAAGCTGCTGAAAAGTTAAGCAAACAGTTGTCACATTTTTATTATCAATTTTCTTTTGCTCTTTTTTAAGGTTTGTGCACAAGACACCAGCCAATAAAGTTATGATAAAAATGAGGCTTCCAGAAAACAAAATGACATTTCATTTTAGACTGAAAAAGTTTGACTTTGCAAAATTTAATGCTGAACTAATCAGACGTTTCTTAAGGCTCTTTTAGATGGATAAACAGGAAGTTGGAAGTTTCTGTATTTTCAAATATGACACTTCTGAATTAATTTATGAACAAAAGTTTAGCATCAACACATTAGTTTAGAAAAACAATTAGTGCAAATAAACTCCATAAGTGTCTATATGAGGGGTGGGCTAACTTCAACCTGAGGGCCAACATGCCCTGTTAAAATGTTAAACCATTAAATCTGGAATACTTCTCTATAATTCTACCGTCTCCCCTTAGATTACGCACCACAATTAAAGTGCAGAAAGTTATTTTGCATTCATGTTGTGTTGGAATTTTTTTTGTTTTCCTCATGTTCATGTGTGTGT
>NC_050520.1:19668158-19723571 GCF_002922805.2 Oryzias melastigma
AACTATTATGATGTGATGCTTTTCTGCTTCCGATTGATAAATTGACATTTAATGTTATTGATATTATAAATACATTGTACAGATTTGTGTTGTTCCTGTTTTGTATTTTGAATTATTACAAAGCAGTTTGCTTAAATAAGCTTCAGCTTCTGCCTATCTCCAATTTCAAAAATTTGTATTGCTTTGTTAAAAAGAATTTTGAGTGATTGACTGTAATTATCAGCGAGTGGATGCCTTTATCTATTGTTTTTATAACAAATTTGAGGTAAAATAATGATATAAATCTATTGATTTCAATAATTCAATGTTCTGTCAACCCAATACTATGGAGGAATGTTTTCTAAAATGAATTTGGAGAAAGAAATGTTGAAACTGATGAGGTGGGATGTTAAAGAATTGGGCTCAAATAATTTGAAGTGAAATATTGATATTTGCAGGTGAAATAGACATCTCAAATTTGTGTTTAGATTACAGAAATTACAGATGGAAAAGGTAAAACTAATGGATTAAAATGGACAGATTTAAGTTAGAGCCCTAAACTTTAGTTTTGTCTTGCCAACACCAAACTGTAAAACGGTTTCTAAACAAACCACCAGGAAGAAGAGAAGTAAACATAAAAGTTGACAAATAGCAGGCATGTCAGGTTGAATGACACCAGTGCTGATAGAGGGGTTGAGCTTCACGGAATTTCATTCCAAAAGCTTTAATCTTTTATCTTGTGTGTACATGTTCTAGTTTTTCTCCTTCATATCATTTTTCCAGGTAGAAGAAAATGTTTTAGAAGTCTTACAAGCAGAGAAATTGGGAAATGAAAAATTTGCTGGAAAAGCTGATGGTACATAAACCGGTACTTATTTCTGACAATATTCTTTCAACATACAAAGATGGTAAAATACGCATTCCACATTTTTAAAATGTTTAACTTCATTATATAATTTTGAGCATTAGTTTTATATCAGAAAAATAGGAGAGGAATGACTTTTCCATTTAAATGTTAGTTTAAAACAAGGACTTCCAATGAAAAACAGTTTATTTTTTATTTGTAAGAAAAGACATAAAAAAAGATGTGTGCAAAATTGTTGTCAGAAGCAAATGTTTGTATGAATTTAGATCAGAAAACAGAAAAGCAAAAACTTGTACTTATGCTCATATGCCAAGAAATGACAAAAAAATTACTAGAAACAAACTTAGACCTGTACCAAAGCAGATTTACACCATTTCAAGACTTGGTAAGAACTATAAAACTGTTTTTAAAAGTTCATTTTGAATTAACAAATGTATTCAAAACCTTAAAACTGTTATATGTATGGATTGCATGTCACAATTTCTTAGCCAAAAGTAACTTTGTAAAAGTGTTGTCAATGTATTTGTCACATTTATGAAACAGAATTATTTAATCAGTGTCAAAAGAAAGCAGGTTAATCCAACAGTACCTCTGAACATAACTTCTTTATAAGGAGGGCTGTGTAAACGCCTTTAAAACAGATCAAAACACAGTCAAGGTGCACAATTTCACAAAAATGTTTGGCACCTGAGTTTAATTTGAACATATTTAAATAAAGCATGTAAACAATTTTATGCCAAAAAAAAAAAAAACTTAGACCTAAAAAAACATCTTTTTAAAGGTTTTTGCTCATTTGAACAGGAACATCTCAGTTTAAGGAAAAGCTTGGAACTTCAAGTTGGTGGAAAAGGCTCTTTAATGAATTTGTAATTATCCTTAAAAAAAAGCTTCAAATTCAAGCCACAGCTTAGCAAAATGCTGACCTGAAAACATAAAGTTTTAAGATGACAAATGTACAGAATGATGGAGGAAACTGATTGATTGCCCAATCAAATGCAGCAGGAATAAAGTGATCTTCAGGCGGATGTTGCCGTGGAAAACACCTGCAACTACGGTTGTTACAATTAAATCAGAAAGGAAAAACGTTTTTGTTGCAGATTTTAACATTGAGTCACATTAAGTCACTTTCAACTGTAAGGAAAACATTTCTAGCTGGATTAGGAAAACAGGTCCAGCGGAGAACACTATAGTAAAAATAAAACATTTCAGATCTGTAACTCTGTAAACGCTATTAACTGTAGGACATTGAAGTTACTCCATTCCATTTTTGATGGCTTTCATACCAACAATTCTTTGGAAAACAGTGGAAGTTCCTGCATCAGGGAAACACAGCAGCTTAACGTCTAAACCGGTGTTGCTGCGTCTTTCTGGGTTGGTCCCGTCTCGCGGTAGAAAACACCGTACAAAAAGAGAGCGCCGTCTATCTCCTGGAAGCCTCCTTATTGATGATGGCTCTCAGTGGAAGGATGGAGTTCAGGTCCTTTCTTCCATGCAGCTTCCTACTGGACTGTTTATAGAAGCAGAGCGGTGGTCAAAAAATCCCGTCAGGCAAGAGGCAAACGTGAAAAGAAAGGAGCAAAACGTACCAGAACAAACTGAGCTCTGATAGCGTCAAACTTCAGTTTCTCGTGGACGGCTCTGGCAACGTTATTTCTTTCAAATGGTTCTGAAACAAAGTTAATATCAAGGACATGTTTCATTCAGATACTTGGACTTGATAAAAGTTTTGGTGCTCTAATGAATAGATTTTTCACTTCAAACTCCAAAGTTGTCCTGAAGAACAGAATCAGAATGACAGTCTTCACAAACATGAGTTGGAGGACATTAATCTGTGTAAAATCATTTGTTCATGACATTAAAAATGATATAATGTAAACTGTAAATGTAACAAAAAAAAGTCACAAAAAGAGCATATGACTAACTTAAAAAATAGGTATTTTTAACTAAAAAAATGCAAAAATTATTAATAATTTTCCTTAAAAATTAATTATTGCGTTTTTTTCAGGCAAAGAAAAGCTTCAAGAAAGTTTTTTCTAAAGAATAATTGCATAAATAAAAGCTCCTTCTTTGTAAAACTAGTAAGTATGTTTGCAAAACCACTTCTTCATAATCACATTGTTTAAATAAAAAACTAAATTGCATCAAATTGGAAGCAAATCATAAACTGAATTTTAACTTGTTCTGTGTTTAGGCAGCAACACCAAAAAGCCAATAAAATATTAATAATAGACGTAAACATTTCAAGTTCCAGCATCACCCGACTCATCAATTTATATGTTGGGATAAGCCTAAAACATAAAATCAAAAAAACAATGCAATTTTTTTTAGATGATGTCGTGATTTTTCAACTTTTTGTAACATCACTGATATTAATGTGATTTTCTTTTGCTGAGTCAAGTCAGAAAAAAAATCATAAAGTTGTAAATTTACTGAGTTAATTTCTCTCCTTTTTCATTTTCATTTATTTATAAATGAGGACTTTACCTGTGAATATCACAAATCAAGCTAACTTCAGTGTGTTTGTAGTAAGAAAATAAGCTAAAAATGAAAGCTGACAATAAAATAAGAAGTAAAAAAACTTGGAAAAAATAAACTTAACATGTCAAGAGTGTAAACCTTCACCACGTTTATTTCTGACTTGAAACAAACAAATTGACGGATTTCTTCACTTCATCTCCAAATAACTTTTTACCTTCCACACAGATGAATTTCTTTCTCCACTCTTGAGCGTTAGTCTTGGGTAAAGCTGTGGCCTCACGCACTGAGATCACCTGTTTATCCCAACTGCAAAAGTCCAACAAGAGGATCGCTTAATGATGCCCTCACTACAACGCCCACAACACAACTGGGTGACTCTGTGAAGAGCATGAATCAAATTCTAATGTGTTAATACAGTAGGTATTAACGCATAAGACATTTTTAAATATGAATGAATTGTTTATTTATTTAATAATGATTTTATGCGAATCAATGAATAAATAAAAATCTGCCTGATTGAGTCACATTATTTGGCAGCACTTGTTTTAGTGCAGTGTCACACATTACTGCAAATGCAAGGATTATGGTATGTCATGTAAGGCTTAAGGAGGCCCACCTGCTTCTGCCCCTCAGCCAGAAACATAAAACCAGAGAGGACAGAAGGTGAGGACAGACGAAGGACCACAGGGGGAGAAGTTGGCATAAAAAAGCGGGGAGCGATGAGGAGGGAAAGGATGAAGAGAAGCAGTGAGGAGGAAAACTGTGAATGCATGTGCAACTCAAGAGCTGATCATTTCATTCCCCTCAGATACCTGAACTCTGACGCATAGTATCTGAGAAATCCCAACAGCAGTTCTCCCAACGACGACTGGTTCGTGGAGTTGTAGGGAGGCACGTGTTTGGAACCCTCTGGAACCAGGTTTATGTCCATGCAGGGGCTAAAACAATCCTGAAATGACAGGAAAACACAGAATGAAAGTGCCAGAAATAGAAAATGAGTGCAAAATCTAATAAATTTACTAAATTTGAAGCTTTTATAAGAGATTAATATTGCTGCCATTTATCTAAATTGACTTAATTTAGATTGAAGAGCTCTTTTATTTATTTTCCGTTTTTTAATAAATATAAATTTTGTTTAGTTTTTTTTTTTTTTGCAATAGTAAGTTTATTAGGGCCACAAATTTTTTTTAAACGCTTTAAAGCTGTAATTTTTGATTTTCCAACAATCTTGTAAATGTATACTTTCTTGTAAATTTACAAGAATTAAAGTAATAAATTTAGGACTTTCAAACATGCAAATTTACAAGAAAAAAGGCATTAATTTAGCCTATGACTTTTTAAGTCACAAATAACATACTTTTTTCATAATTTATTACTTTTTTATTGTAAATTTATGAGTTTTAAATAGCAATGTAAAATACTTTTTCTTGTCAACTGGCCCTAGTAGTCTGTTGTATAAACTAAAGGCTTTGAGGGAAAAATACATTAATACATGGATTTTATAATGGAAGTAAAGAATGACTTTTTTATTTTAGTGAGGACCAAAAACAATCAATAATCTCAATTATCTGCATTTGTCCTAAACTCCAATCCTGTTTGCATGACGACACAAAATAGGTCAAAAACAGTGAACGACTGAAAAGCTAAAATACTTACGGGGTGATCCCTTTGTAGAGATGGAAGCACTGGATCTCTGAGAGCTACAACAACAAATAAACACACAGTTCAGATGACTCATTCTTTTTAAGAAATGGGATTAAATCTGCCAGGATTCTGCACGAGTGCGCGGACTCTGGAGGTAGTGGAGGACCATCAGCACCAGCGTGTAGCTGCTCAGTGTTCCTTTGCTGGCATCATTGATTTGCTGGTGGCAGGCCCACTTCTTCACAACAAGGATCATAGGTCTTACTCTGGGATCAGCTGAGAAAACATGTAGATTAAACCAACTCACATCTTCACTTCACATAATCAGATTTGAGAACAAATGACCCTGCTATGTCTACCTACCTTGGGCGTAACTCCTCAACAGGAATGTATTTCTGATCCCCACCGTGTTGTTGATGTTCAGATCAAACTCCAGGTCACTGTGGAGTTCAGGATTATCTCAGTGGTCATAGGGAGCAATTTATGTTCATACAGAGTCAATTTTACTTTTTTTTTTTAATAAATGTGAGCCTCCTACCTGCCTTTCTCCTTAAACTTCAGAATCGGCACTTTTGCACGTATCAGAGAAGTCCCTTCCACATATGCTAGAAATTAAAGGTTAAACTGTTGAGATCAACTGAGAAAACAGCTCCACCTAGTGGAGACTAAATAATCTCACAACATGGATCGATACTGTAAAACAATCCTGTCCTTTTTTCTGTGAGATAAAACAAACACGATTATAGATCCAGGGAAACGTAAGAATGTGTATTATCAAGCAAATATTTACAGGACCAGAAAGGCAACCAAAGGAGCCAATTGATCTACTGATGGTGACCTGACCCTGTTCTGCATTATCCCACAGAACCGTTGTTGACCCATTTATTGACACAGCTGGGATCTATACAGACAATGATTCCTGATGTTGTGGTTATTATTGTATCAGATGAATAAACAAATACAAAGTTGCCACAATCAAATATGGAAAACATGCTATAAAGATGAATTGAGAGCAGCAAAAGGATCTTCTTTTACTTACAGAGTGTTCTGAAAAGCTTTCTTAGGCGAGAGAGGACAGAGAGCGGCTCATGCTTTTTCTGAGAGACAAAAAAGAAAGTTTTCAAATGATTTAATCAATCCCTTTATTTATATAGTACTTTGCATCAACATGCTGTCGAAAGAAAAATTAGTATATAAACATTAGCTGACACAAAAAAAGTCAGATTATATAATAAATAATAAAAAAAGACAAAAAAATAGAAAATAAAGGAAATTCTGTGGCTAAAATAGGAATATTTGATCGGATGAACTAACTCACATCTCCGTTAATGACCAGACACAGATCTGCATCGCTGCTGCGGCAGCCCAGACCATTCATAGATGACCCAGTCAAGTAAAGCCGTGCCGCTGAAAGAGACACTTGATAAGAATCTTAGCTTTTCCTTAAAAAAAATAAAAAAAAGTCAGGTCTTGCTAATTACCTGAAAAGATGCTCTGTATGTCTTCCTGCAGCTGAGCTCGAAATATCTCCTTGCGTTCTAAATCTCCAGGCTGCTGCTGGCATGCCTCAAACAGCTCCACCATCTGTCGACTTAACTGGAAGCAGAAACACACGCTAAACCAACTACATCTGCAACAAAACATTTATCATTTTAAGTTAAATTAGCTGCAGATTAACATACATGATCTCTGGCATATGTCTGAAGCTCGTTGTAGCTTTCTGGCACACTTTGGCCCTGATGAGGAGTAGAGACAGGTCTACTGGGTCCAAAACGATCAAAACTAGAAAGCGGTGTCGAAGGCGCTGCCACAGCTTGATGTGGAAGACTGCTCGGTGGGGGGGTCCAGTTTGAAACGGGTGAAGCTGTGGCATGGGAGGGAGGACCAACACGTTGGCGCTTCACAAGATGAGGGCTGCTGTTGATATTCGGCCTCCTGGAGGAACCGATGATGGAGGCAACTTTATTAACAAAGCACATTTTACACGTAAAAACAATACTTTATACATGTTGTAACCAGGGAGGACAATGAACAACTGTTCAGATATTCAAAAAGGATCAAGGTTTATACATCTGAAATGCCAGTATTTTCTGACATGAATTTTATTTATTTAGAAAGGAAAATCATCCACTATCATAATTAGAGGCCCAACAAAACATACAAATAATCAAACGCTTCGGAAGGTAAAGCATTAGATATTATCCCCTCATAATGAACAGATTGAAAGTTATATATACTTGCGGCTGTAGTTCAAAGCTGGTTTGCGTGGAGGGGCGACGATGGGAGCAAAGTGGGGAGGCGGGGTCCATACATAAGGAGGAAGCCTCTGTTGTTCAAGGACATGGAAGCCTCTGAAAACACATGTGGAGATGTTACTGTTGAGAACATTGTGGGGTTCAGTAACGAAAAGTATCATGTTTATATTTCTGATGTTCCTTTGAAGGTACATTTTATGAATGGTTCATAGGTTCAGAATGCTAAACAACTTTAATAAATCATCAAGGAGAATGGTCAATTCTACCAGGTCATCATTTGGAGATGTCTATCTAGAATAGCAAATCTTCTATTTACTGAGAGGAAAATACTTGTTTGGATTTGTAAGTAGAAACCCTACAGTGGAGGACTAAAACAATATGTAATTTATTTTGTACACTTGAAGAAAAGCGTTTTAAAACTGCAACCTAAGAGTAACCAGTACAATTAAAAGTCTATTTAGATGAAGTGTAACCACAAGAATACTAAGCATCTTAAAAGTATGCAGAAGTACAGGAACAAAAGTTATTTTCAAAACAAGTTGAAAATATCTAGAATACAGGATGGTTCCCCATTCCTTAAGTGGAAAACTCTCCCAATGGAACTAGTAGAATCTTAAGATTCCTTAAAATAAGTTGTGATGTCCTGCCTTTTTAAAGCGAAATAAGATGTCAAAATTAGCTAGATTTTGGTATATTATTTTGGCAATTTAAGATAAATCTGTCTTAAACTCACAAGTAAATTTATGTTAACTTTGAAGCTTTTGCCCTACTGTTTTTAAAATGCATTTGTGCTGAGTTTTGAGTTGATTAAATCATTTGAGTTTCCTGAGGATAAGAAAGTTTATTGAAAAAAAATACCAACCAAATAAACATTTTGTTTAAAAAATACCATGCAAAGTTTCAAAAAATGTTTCATTTGAGATCTTGCTTAAAGGGTGATTTTTTCCCCAGACAAAAATGATAATTCAATAATTATTTCCTCATAAAGAGTCAACATAGATTTGTTAGTTTTGTCTTAAATCAAATGTGTGAACTAGACCCAATTACTTGGTGAGATTTTTTATTTTTGTATACACTTCTCTGCCTATAATATTTGAGCATCTTTTTTTCTAAGTTTCTTGGACAATCAATTAAAATAGTCGTCATTTAAAAAATAAAACCTCAGGGGATGTGAAAACTAAAATAAAAATCATGATAAGACCTATGAAACATAAATACAACTTCATATTTTTTGCATAGTCGGACAATTATTAAAAGTTTGTAGCCCCGCCACAGCTGCGGTGAACTTACCTATTAGCATCTCCGATGCTCAGGGGGCTGTAATCATACGGAACGGGAACCTGCGTCCGGGGGTACGGGCCGTTTCTGTGGGGTGGTGGTGCCCCGTTTCTATGAAACATAGTGCCGCTCTACAGGGTGCTTCAACATCCGTTTCGCTGAAGTTCCTAAAACATTAAAACTCAAGTGTCACAACTGGCGGAGGTTTACAGCGAGGCTTTCTCGGGAAAGAGAAACTCACCTGATGTAGCAGCAAGCTAACGGTTACGAGATGGCTAGCTAGTCATTCACCAAAAACATAATAAAACAAACCCGACAGTTGTTGGTATTGGCCTTTAAAATAGGTAAACTACTATAAGAATGTTTCATAAATGGTATAATTTTCAATTTGTAAAAAACGCGCGCAATTATAAACACCAAACAGCGTGGGGGATGTAAACAAAACTGTAACAGATCCCTCCGCGTGAACTTCCGCGTTAGTTTGTGACGTAATCAAACTCAATTTAAAGTGACCGCGTGCTTATTATCATTAAAGGGATATACAATCTTTAAAAAAAAGATTACAAATTCTCTTTGAAAAATCTTTAAATATTTGTGTTTTTATGTTTGAAGTGCACATAGAATATTTTTCATATAAAACCCGAGAAAATATGAATTAAAATGTAGGTCCTCTAATAAGAAGTAATACTGTAAACAATTTTATCTTTACATTTTTTGTTCATAATTATATGTTTTTTTATTTAATAATGGGACTTTTCCCGACTATTTTCCCTTATATGTAAAATGTGTTGCCAAAATTTTGAGTAATTAAAAAATAACTAATATCACATGTTTTAATCAGACAATAAGATATTGTTTGTATCTTACAAGCAATTGCATGTTTAGGGAGATAAAAAAAATTGCCTTAATTGACTGTGCTTAAGATATATTTGTTTAGATAATATCTTGGAGGACAATGAAAATGTGTTATATTTGAATAACTACTGTAGATCAGATTAGCTTTGTAAAAGAAATCTATGGCAACAATCAGTTCATCTTGAATTCTGCTGGTAGGCCTTTTTTTCTTAAAATAAAATCTAAAAAGCTCATAATAACGATCCTGCACAAACGCAACTTGGAACCATAATTATTATTAAAATACATGTGTTTTTATATTTATTGACAGTGGCTTGAAAAACATGTTTTTATTATGATTATTATTATTCATAATGATTCAGAGTCCCCTTTCCTCCCAGAAATAAGTTATTTTGCAACAACAAAAAAAACGCATCAAGCGGTCCCTTGAGCACCGAGTGACGTCACTGCGGAGGACGACACTCGTCACGTGGGCAGCTCATGAACTGAGTAGGAGGGAGGCGAACGCGTCCTCCAGATGTGGGGAATTTGATGGGGCTGGGGTGAGAACGTCAGATCAATAACCCAAACACTGCAGGATGGCATTAAACATTTGACTGCTGCTGCAGGGGAATTGCGTTAACTTGTGTTGCAGAACCACAAAGACAGAGCACTTTGCCAGGAGACGGGGAGTTTGTGCAGTGGCTGCAGACTGGAGCAGAAAAGAAAAGTGGGGGTGTAGCCTGTGAGCCTACGATAATAGGCTAAGAGGGAGAGAGGGAAAGACGTGGACAGTGATGCTGCGCGTTATCTTCCCACTAAATGAGGGTTGTCTTTCCCAGTTCAGGCAGCAGGGCTCCTCCGCCCAACCAGCGAGAATCTGGAATTTAAGCGACAGCAGCAGCAGGGCGTCTGTCTGCTGGACTCCCGTCATCCGCGCCTCCGCAGCTCCGTCGGAGAAGGAGGAGAAGACTCGATCGCAGTGCCATGTGCAGAACGACACGGATCCGTGAATTCATGCGGTGACAGACGAGCTGGAATGGAGCGCTTCTCCACAAATTCCTGCAGACGCGCCGCCTGTGAAACGTTGGGGCTTCTGGTGTAGACCCGACAACCCTTCACGCGCAGCAGCCAACCGCAAAGATCCGAATAGCAAGCAAAAAAAACATAAACGGGGGGATCTGTAGTCAGGTGTCAGCTTTCACCTCAACCACGACAATGGGGTAAGTGTTTCAGTACTGTCTGCGTTTTCTCTCAAAATCAGTGCTGAATCTGTGCGTAAAATGGATCCATCTGAAGTATTTTAAAGCTTCCATGAACAGATTGGCTGAAGTGTGGTGTCACCTCAAGGCCTCTACGTGCTGTGAAACAAAACTAATCATTTCCAATAAGACAGAGGATTTTTTTAATCTTATTTTTTTTTCATTTAGAAAATATAATTATTATTTCTTCCTGGATAGAAAGAAACAACACAAAAATGGACCATATTTTTCATAGTAAGCAAAAATGAAGGTGCAGAAGTTCATCCAACTTTTCTTTTATCTTCAAATCTTTTAAATGTTTTTGCTTGTACAAGTTTGATTCATTATTAGAACACTCAAAAAACTGCAGCATAGCTTTGGGTGCTGCTCAAACACATTATGTAACTCCCACAGCATCATCATTTTTCCAATTGTTCTCCTGCTCCAATGTTGGACAGATAAAAGTCAGAAGTGTAGGAATGTGAGGAAAGCTTCAAACTATGGCAGCATAAAGTGAAAACTACCTTTTCACATCCTGAACCACAGCTAAGTGAATCTTAGCCTCTCAGTGCACATGCACTCATTTGCATGTTCCCCGTCCCTGAGCTCAGCGGTCCGTGTCCCCCATCAACCCTGCCGTTCATTAACGCCTGTCCCCTGCAGTTCATTGTGATTAATTACCCAGTGGGAGGTTAACAATATGGCACGAGGTTGGTGTGATTTCAAGGCATCGGCCAAAACTCCCGCTTGAACTCTTGACAATACACTGGAGGCTGCCCAGTCACCCACTCTGTCCTGCTTCAGTGTGGGCAGCCCACTGTTCAACCATCCGACTCAGCATCAGGCTCTGCCATATTGGTGACTAAGTTACTGTTATGTAACAAACTCAATGACTCAATTGATCCACTGTGGAATTTTTCTAAACTTTAGTTCAGTGTCCTTTGCTGCGACCAGTGTGTGTGATGATGCTGGAACATGTGCAGGTGAGATCGGTGCAAATGGGTCCTCTGGCTACACTGGTACGAGCAGATGGAGTCATGTTTCACTTCCGGCCTTTTGGCTCAACACCAAGCTCTCATTTTAATGCCACAGAGGATAACTGTGGTGTTCGAGAAGACCTGGAGATGCCTATCAACACCCCCACGGTTTGTTTCTACATCCTCTTGCAAATGTAGTCCGTACACAGTTTGCATCTTTCCCACCTCCTCTTTTCTCAACTGAGTGTGTGCAAATGCAACTCCAGTCAGCCAACAACTTTTCTCACTAGTGACCTCTCTCCACTTTAAATAAAACCTGTTTCATAATCTTCACGGTTGAGTTAATGGAAATCTTTGGAAATGAGAGCAGGCGAGAGAGGGAAGCAATGGAAGAAACGGAGATCTCAGGAGAAAGACAGTTTTATTACATGTCTGCATCACTTTTGGGTGTTTGCAAAAAAGAAGAAGAAGAAGAAGAAGCCCAGCTGTGTAGATAAAGGGGAAACACTGGAGTAGAAAATGGAACTGCGCCCTCTGAAGTATAAAAGAGGGCGCTTGTGCAGGCTGTACAGTTATGCTGCGAATCTGAACTGCGTTCACATCTGTGCATGAATTCCCAGAAGCACAAAAGGAAACTATAGGCTGCACCTTTTGCCGTTCATATGTGTGTGTTTGTGTCATAGCTAAACGGCAGTCTTTTCACTGGAAAGGTCAGCCTTGTTATCAGCTGGGGCCTTTATGTGTGGCTCTGGGATGTTTTCCCTGCGTGGATATCTCTTAGCTCAAAGCGTCAAGCATGTCGACTAAAATAAAAACTCCAAATCTGCTGTCAAAGTCAGAATCAGAGATAACCTGTTTGTGGAAAACACTAGAACTGTTTTTGCACAATCTTAGCTGATATTCAGTAGTTTTGCCATAAATAAGCCTTCATTTACAGGAAAAAGATGGAAATTTCCATCACCTAAAAAAAAAAAAAAAAAAAAATCACTTTTCTGAGGAACCTGCTTCCAAAGTTTATATTTATTTGTAGGGGAGTTTGAGAAAATTGATTTGGTGATGTATCGCAATATATCATTTGGCGATACTTGTATTGATTTAAAATGGGATATTTAATTATTTGTCCTTCAGCATTTTACTTTTGTCTTCCACATTAACGACTGACAGCTAGTAGGCAGCACAGCACAGCACACTTTGAGCAGCTCTACAGCACACCAGAACAACAAGATCTCACAAGAACCAGCTAAATGTTCAGTCTCAGTGGTTCAGTCAGCCTCACGGTTTTGTTGTTATAAGATAAGTACTACTTAGTTTTTTTCTAAGTCATACTCTAGAAAAAAGTGAAAAATTTCTCTGATACAATCTTGTGATATGTATCATGTGTCGAGATACAGATTATTGCCAACACACACCCCTATCTATTTGTATTTAGATAAAGAATCATAGCATTCTTTGTAATTATTATTTTTTTTTTATATAAAGTTTCAACTGTTTGAAAATGTAATAGATTACACTGTCCATTTTCAAAAGTTGTTTCCCATCAGAAGTCCTCTGCTAAAAGGGACCTCATCAAGAACAATATGTTCTTTATTTGGACAAAACAACAGTCAAGAACTATTAATATATAATTATATGTAATCATTGAGGTGTATGTTGCCTAAGCAGTTTTCCTGTCGCGGTTAATTATATATTGGCTGCTTAGGGGGGTGCAAAATAACAAAAACAATAATAAATATATATAATAACCCAACAACCTATCTCCCAGCTTCCCTGAAAAAAACGTCCCTTCAGTTTTCCTCAAAGATCTCCGTGGTGTTCCTCAGACTGAAGGAGCACTTCGCCATGCTCCTTATAATTGGCTGTAGCACACTGATGCAGCTCGGAGCATCCCACTCCCTTCGACGTTTTCCTCCCAGAAGATGGGTGGATTCATCAGCGCTTCAACTTCTCCCACATTTATCACCTCCTCCACACTTTCCTCAGCTCCTTTCTTTCTTCCTTCACTTCTTCACTCCTCTCTTTATGGCTTTCCCTCTCGGTTGTATTACTCATCTTCCTTCACCTGCATCACGCTTGCGTGATCACCTCCCCGTCCTGTTTCCCCCTCGTTTTACGTCTTATTCACTTATTTCTGTTTCCTGTAATAAGTTTTAATGGGAGTCAGCAGATTGTTGGTGTAACTTCATCCATGCAGTTCAGATAGTAAAAGCTGTGTAAGATTTTAGGTCAATCCAGAATCAAATGGAGATTTTCAACAATAAGCCTTTTTTTTGACTCTTGAAATCAGCAGCCTTTTTCAGATTCAATCACAGTCATTTCAGCTCCATTTTAGCTCCTCCAAATTGTGCTTCTCAGACTGCTTTTTTTCACTGGTGGGTGTTATTTTGGAACAAAGCTCTTTGGCACATGTATTCATGTAAAATACAAGCTCTAGAACCTTTCTGTGTGTTGGGAAAGCAACAAGAATAGCAGAAATTTAGCTCCATCATGATAAAAAGTTATCAAGCGTCCGGACAGGCATGTTTGTGTGATGTGTGCTAGGAGGGTTGAAATGACTCATAGTGCCGCTACTTACACTGCTGTCGATGATTATGATAATTCGCACGCAGCCCTCTCTACAAGCCGCTTTGTGGAGCAACATTAATCATCCCAGACTCACTCTGACTTGTTTTACCCCATCATTCTCCTTTTTCTTGGCGTCTTAACGTACCTCTCTGTGTCTCCATGTCTTCATGGCTTCTTGTTCTTTCCCAGTTGTGGCTAATCACACACACAGGAGGGGTGCTGCTGTTGAATTTTAATATTCATTTATACAGCAAGTCTTTGATGTCCCCCATCACCCCCACAGTGCGGCGTAAGCACTTCTCTATCTCGTGTTCTGCCAGCTCTGCCAGCCCAGAATATCTCCCTCAGCACCCTGCGCTTTCCGTGCGTGCGTGCATGTGTGTCTACTGGAGATATTACCCATGAAACCCCAACAATGCTGCAATATATGAAGGGGAAAAGAAACCTATGGAACGTGGAGATGAAAGCAGAGACAAATCACATCATCAGCTAGTCCTAATCACTGGTTTGTGTAGCTTGTAGGTCAATGCAGAATTAATCCATTAAGATTGGTCTCCATCATCACACATGAGCTACATAGAAACACATTTTGATTCACAAATCTAATTGTTTTAAATGTTTATGCGTGGTATTCTTTGGCTTATGAGAAAGCTGTAGCTCGGTGGGGTGTGTCTACAGTACTTAACCATGACCTACTGTCTATATTTAGCCCTAAACCCCTTCCTTTCTCCCCCTGTCCCCCTGTGTGACCCTCATTGAGAGCTGCAGGCATTCCCATATCTGAGCAGAGACGGTGCTGCCTTGTAGAGGTGCAGAGTTGCTGTCGGCGACCAGCGTTCTGATAGTCTTTCGGTCAAAAGTAAACGCACAAGAGGACGCTCAAGCTGCAATGGGAGTGCTTAGATAGCTGGCAATGACTGTATCTGTGGTCTCAAAGTGACTTCTTTATTGTGGTGCAACCATGCAAGATGGGGAGTTGGTCATAACGTTGCCAGGGCGATCTGACTCTCCTGTGGGCGACAGGGGTTTCCTCGCAGGTGGTGGAGTTGGTGAAACACTGGTGCTACGCCACAAAGAAGTTCACCACTTCTTCTTTGTTCCCTTCAGGGAGCAGCCCATCTACAGCACGCGAGCCCATGTCTTCCAGATCGACCCCAACACCAAGAAGAACTGGCTGCCCACAAGCAAGCACGCCGTCACCGTCTCCTACTTCTACGACAGCACGCGCAATGTCTACCGCATCATCAGTTTGGACGGTACCAAGGTAAGAAAAGACCACTAGATCAGAAGACTGGATCAAGTTGAAGGTTTTTGTCTAGTTTGAAGAGTAACAGCATGTAGTATAGTGTTATTGTAAGTGTTGTTTAAAAACAGGAACTTTGCTTTAAAATATTGACTCCTGCGCAATTCTGTCTTGGAACAATATTTAAATCATTTTGAGGTCCGTACACCAACTGGCCAATGGCGACTCCTTGATTCTTTCTCTCCTGCAGTCATTCTTACTGCAGATTTTATTGTGCTCTTGGTGCCACAAAACCTAATTTCCTTTAGCGTTAGTATTTGACTCTTGAGTACTCTGGTATATCACTGACTGAGGCTGCAAAATGAGGTCGTCTTGATGTTTGACATTTAGTTTTTTAGGGTTTGATTAAAAAAAACTAATTAATCGCAAACAATAATAATAATAATAATAATAATAATAATACTATTAGCCCTATATGTAGTTTTTACAGCATTTTTTTAAATCTTCTTCATTCATTTTTGAATATTAGCTTTTGCTACTTTCATATTTTTGTGTCCCATATGCTCCAAAAATCTTTCAAACATTTGTTCTATTAATATAGTTAATTCTCAGTCTAATGTTGGGATTTTAGTTTGATCATCATAACATTTGATCATTTCTAGTCTGCTCAGGAATCCATTTATGTCCTGGAGAATGGTAGAAATAACTGATCACTAAAATGTGTAACAAACACTCAACCACCTCAGCTGTCTTTCCTAAAGCATGAACAGACACAGCATTACATTACACAACGCTCCATGCTAATATTTTAATTAAGAATTACATGAGGTGGTTTCACTCTTTAAATTTGACTCTTGCAAATGAATTTGTGTTTTTTGTTTTTTAAATTAAATCTGTTGCTGAAACAAAAATAAACCGTACTTTCTGCACAACAGCTTAAGACTTTTGTTTCTTTTTGAAGATATTAAAATTGTCTTTAAAAAGAAAAAAGGATATTCCAAAGGACTTAAATAACTTAGGGTGTAAATAGCATTTTGAAAGATAAATTCTGTTACTTGAAGTTGGTACAGAAGTTAAATGTTCTTTTACCCCAGAATTGCCTGTAATCTTAAAAATGTTTTGCAAATCAGGAAGAAAATGTTCTGCCGTGTTTCTAAGTAACAAATACAGTGAGTTTTTCTTGACGTTTGGCATGGGAACATGCTCTCACCTTGTCTGAATACCACCAAAACCACAGAAAATTTGTGAAATTTTAATACCTGACCTTTGTGTGACGAATGACTGGTAGACGGAAAAGAAAAGCACAAGTATGAAGCTGCAACTGGAATTATTTCTTCATAAAAATCCAGTAAGAGTCAACCAAAGAGGTCAAACACTTAAAAACGTAGTTTAGTATTTCATGCAATAAAATGTTCCGTTTTTCTCTCTACAGCCAGAAATTGTTACACACAAAGAAAACCTCACAGTGCCTAATAAGACACACTAAATGGGTTTCTCTTGCAGGCAATAATCAACAGCACCATAAGTCCCAACATGACCTTCACAAAAACCTCGCAGAAGTTTGGCCAGTGGGCAGACAGTCGAGCAAACACCGTCTACGGGCTGGGATTCTCCACCGAGCATCACCTGTCCAAGGTAACGTTATCCACTCAAACCCTATACGCTGCACATGATAACTTAGTTCATTTGACACTATTTGTGAGATGATAGTTTCACCTTTCTAGTAACACAAACTCCACATAGTCTTCTAATTTTATGGAAACTCACACAGTTACACATATCTTTATAAATAAACTCACTTTCTTTCATTAGGAGAAATCAAAAGGTTTCTGCTACTATTACCATATATAAAAAAAAATAAAAATAACAAATGCTGCTAATTTAATGTTCTACATTCTTTCCTGTACAAATGCTAATACTGTGCCGCTCGGCTTCAGAATCAATGTTCACATGTCCAATATTGCAGATTTATCTCCTCGACTTATCCTGACCCCTAACTTAAAGTCAGTTTTATTATCTCTGTAGATCGAAGGAGGCAGAATGTGATGATGCTTTCAGGGTTCTTCAGCAATTCTGCTCTGAATTTCATCCAAAGGGGAAAAAAAACAGATTTTTATTCATAAAACAGATAAATATGAATCTATTTTGTTATGAGTAAAGCTGTGTACACTGAATTTTGTTAAAGATATTACAAATATATTATGAGCTCAGTCTTCAGATCTAAATCAGATTAATATGATTGTTTAGCATATGAAGATAAAAATAGGTGAGATGTCAGAAATAAATAGACGAATAAACAAGAAAAGACTCAAAAACATTTTAAAAAATAGAAAAAAGTTACTATTATGACAAGATCAGATGTGACAAAGCAACATAACAATACAAAAACAAGAAGAAAGGAATACATCGATAATAATAATAATAGTTAGAGATTGACACAAATATATATTAAAAAAAAATATTTATCATAACAGTTAATGCTACATACATTGTAATCAGTTTTTCTTGATTTATAGCAAATTCTGAAAATGTTTCTTTAAAATGGTCAAACATTTTCACTAGATAAATAATAAGAAGATGATGGCGTTGACCTCATACTTCCCAGCAAGCTTTGAGCACCTTCCTCAAACTTTCTTTTCCGTCTCAGATGACCATTCTTCCCACACTTCTCAAGCACTTAAAGGAGATTCACCGCATTTGGACCACTGCAGAACCATTATGTTGCACCAAAGTGAACTGATATTGGGTTACTCTTTGCAGCTCCACTAATGTTAGTGGGGAGTTTTCAATTAGATTTCCTAACCTATCAGGTTTCAGAAGCCCTATCTGTGCTAAATGACTGTATGATTGATGAACTGCGCCTTAAAAGGATGTGTGCATCTCTGTGCCTGTGTGAGCGTACTTGAGTGTTCGGTTGAGCTCATTTTACCTTATTTTACCTGAGCTCTAAACCAAAATAACCTGGAGAGAAACTTTTAGTCTGACGACTTGTGGAAAAAAGCACAATGGCCCCGTTGTGTTTGCGCTGTGTATTTTTGGATGGAGGTGGGTGGATGTTTGTTACGAAAAGGTTACCGGCGCAGACCTATCGGTGTTGGGAGGTATTATGGGTAATTCTCTTCAGTTCAGCAGCGGGTTGTCATTGGCAACAGCTTCCCTCCATCCTTCAGAGCTGACAGTTTACATACTGATCTCCCCTTTCACTCCTATATGGCTTTGCTGAGCAGATTAAGCCTGTAGGATTTGCTGCGCTGATGGCTCTCCTCTCTTTCTAGTTCGCAGAGAAGTTTGCAGAGTATAAAGAAGCGGCACGGCTCGCCAAGGAGAAGAGTCAGGAGAAGATGGAGATGGCTACATCTCCTTCTCAGGTAAGATCACAGCACTTGCATTACCTCCACCTGTGCCACCCCTCCTTATGACGTGGGCAGAGGCAGCGAATTATGTCAAAGGACCCTAAATCACTTATTTACAAAACTGACTTAAACTTCCTGGATTCTACTTAATAATATAGATCTTTTACAACAAAGTTTGCTTTTGTGTTTGGACTTACTAAAGGGATATTCAGGATTTTTTTAGCTGTGCTTTTGCTTTTCAAAAATCCTACAATCCAAGTTGGTTAGAGTGCATCAGAATCTCTCTAAGAACAACTTATGACGAATTCTGCCATGTGTGTGCTCTGGCTGCAACAGTAATATAGTGACAAGAGTCACGACAGGCTGTAACTGTGAAGGCTCCAGGCGTCCTGACACAAGCCTACAGGACTGCGCTGAAGCTGTCTGCTCTCTTCATTTACAGACAGTCAGGGCTTCACCCACGAACCATCTGGCTTTCACTCTAACCTCCTCTTCCTCACTTCTCCAAATGAAGCAAAAAAACATATTAGACAAATTACACCAACTAAAACCAGATGAAAAAATGCTGGTTCCTGCAGCCTGACCTTGAAGAAAGTGCATCAAGAATGAATATTAATAAAATCCTAATCATCGTAAGAACCAAATGTTAAAACTAGCTATAATCTCCTCTGTACTTCCCCTCCTTCCAGCCCATTACAGATTTGGAGACGGCGTCATTTTGTGTCTGCATTGTGCTCAAACCCAGAGTCTTAATAGCTTTGTTTTATGTGAGTGCTGCAGTTAAAACCATTTGTCTCTCGGAATAATTCTGCGGTTGCTCGGATGTGAAGATAAGAATTCATCTGTAATTTTTCCCTATGCCAAAGACGGTTTAGCGGCCTACAGGGATGTAGGAATGTGCAGCGCCGGAGCTGTGCAGGCTTTGTCAGAAGACGTCACTGCTGCAGTCGTCAAACACACAGAGCTTTATCATTTATCATATCTTAGCTCTCGTTTTAGATTAATAAAAGGAAAATTAAAAAATTACGTATTTGACCTTAAGGTGAAATTAAAAATCACTTTTATATGAACAAATCAAGCTTAACCCAGAAGTTTTACCGAAAAAGTCCTCAAAACATGAAGATGACGTATTGGGAAAGTTGTGGTGTTTTTACTTTCTTCTCCATTTTGTTTGGTTGAAAGTCACTGTAAGTTTTGTTTTCTTTGAAGGAGTCTCCAGCTGGGGAGCTGGCCTCGCCTCTGACCCCCGTGACTCCACCCATGGAAACTATCAACGGCACAGACGAGCTGTGCGACACGACTCCAAACTCAGACTCCCGTCCAGAGCCAGCCCAGAATGCGCTGGCCTTTGCACACAGGTACACCCCGCAATGTGATACTGCGTGCTCCCGCTCCTAAATTTCCTGTAGCACAGATGTTGTACTTTGAATATTTCCCTCGTCTTTTTTTATGCACTCCTCTTTGCATTTGTTACATGTCTGCATGGCAGTGAAATCTCTCCATTCACAGCTGCTCTTTCGTATGTTTCTTCCCTAGGGAGCAACTTAAGACCTGTCGGGTCTGCTCTATCTAATAATGATGTCAGTACAAGTCATGACTACTTCAACGCAAAGACTGCAAAATAATAAAAAAAAATGAGAAAAACTATCAGGTGCAAACTTTTATACAAAAATAAAATGACCTTGGTTGCATTGTAGCAACAGGTATGGTGCTCCTTACAAAACTTGATGCACTGCCTGGTTGGTCACTAATAACTTAAAGTCCCACTCCAATCATTTTTTTAATCTATTTTCAAAGCATTCCCAGTTTTTTTTTTTTTTAATTAAAATTATTGTCATTTTAGCAAAAATATAAAAAAAGCTATTGTGATTTTCTGAGACATAGTTTCTGCGGAGCAGCAGCTCAACCAGCAAGGCCTGTGGGCCCCTTATAAAAACAGGCAGAAAATGTGGACCTCAATTGGGTTTGTCTGCATTTTCTGTGGTGTCCCCACCCGTGTTTGCCCACATTGGCTCAAGTGAGCATTCAGTGGGTTGGCGAGCTATGCTAGCCAGCCGCCTTGTGGAGAGCTGATATTGCTAGATCGCTACAGCGGAGCTTGCTAGCTCTCTATGCTCACAAATATGGGTGGGGCAAACCAAATTTTCTGCCCACTTTTAATCCATATGGGGCCCACTTGGCCTTGCTGGCTGGGAGGAGTTTTCACAAGAAATTTGCCTTAGTTGTGGCGCAGAGTAAGCCTTTCCCATCATTCCTTTGTTTACACTCTCTCCTGCTAGCCTACAATCCCTCACAGCCCCATGCTAACATTAGCGGAGCGACAAAAGTGGCGAGCAATATTGGAGCTATCCAGCTGTAGAGTTTAGAGTCAGATGTCAGCTCAGATGAGGAAAACAAAGACGTACATGTGAAAGCATCAGAACAGAGCGGAGCAAGGAGGTTGTGGCTTGCTGTTGTAGGTCCTACTTCACATCTACAAGCTTTTTCCAACTCCTTTTTGTTGATTCACTAAAATGTGAGAAAAGAAATCCTCAGACATGCAATTTCAAACGTAATTTTCTCAATATATGTCATCTATCGTGAGAAAAATGCAACAAGAACATGTTAAAAACACAGTTTTCATCGGAGTGGGTCTTTAAATGAAAATGCACGCAATAAAACGCCAGGAAGCTTAAATGCAAGGAAATATGTGTAAATCTCTTTCTGGAATACCCAGTCAACTGTTCACACTGTCATAGTGACAAACTCAGACGGATGAACTTTTTTCGTGGTTAATTCTGCTCAGTTTCAGCATGTTCTGTCAGGACCATTAAATGTACAGCAGTACATTAATAGAAATGCAGATTGACTGCGTAGGTGTTGATGTCACCTCTGTGCACGCACCCCAGCTCCTGTGTACATTGCTGTTTGTGTCTAGTTTGAAGATTTGATCCTGAAATGTTTCTTGTGACCCCCCAATGCAGATCCATAAAACATCAGTTTGTGGAAAATAAAGTGGTCAATAAATGTGAATTTTGTTCATGATGGCTGATAAGGTGCTGTCCTTTCGTCGTCCAAAAGGTGTTGATGAACAATTATGTAAGACTTACATAACATAAAGTGGGTAGTGGGAGGCACAGATAGAGTAAGACAGACACTCAGAGTGTGTGCATTGTATGAAGCCTCTACATGAGTCATTGATAGCTTAGCATCCACCATCAGGACAGTTTTGTAGCGGTAAATAAAGTGAACAATGGTGTTTGGATTGTTTTTTTCTTAATTTGTAAAATTTCTGTAACTGGTGGCACTTCTATTATTTTTTTGGCTTTGATTCATTTTAATTAAACATGTCAATCCATGACTTATTGTATTGTCACTCTTTTTCTGGATTCCTAAAGATGAAGCTTTTAAACATTTGGAGGTCTGGAGGAGTAGATATTGTAGAAAAGTGAAATTCCTTCCACTACACACAACCAAGTGTCCACAGCTGAACAGATTTGGCAGTGAGAGCAGTGTGAGGACACCCACTGCCTGCTGCAGCCCTGCTGCAGATCTGTCTATTATAATGCATGCGTGGGAGACAGGGTTGACGCTGCGCGCTCGCCGTGGCAAGTGTGGACGTAACAAGCAACCCCCAATTTCACATTTTCTCAGAGGCCAATTTAAAGAGCTTAGATCCACCATATATATTACTTTTTTCCCTCCTATTTAACCACTCACTTTGATCGGTTTCTTATCTTTTCTAAAATTGTTCTGTATTTTTTTACTCCCTTGTTGTGTAAGCATGTGATTATTCCCCGAAAACAACTAATAAAATCTTGGCAGAGTAATTTGTAATTTGTATGCTTTTCTGTGGGGGATTCAGAATCATTTGAACACGGGCAGCAATCCACCTGCAAACACAGGTGTGCTTCCACACCAAACTCCCGCAGTGAATTCGGTGCGTCTTTCTGACTGCATGATGGCTCGTCTCCTCAGAATATAAAGCACGGCGCTGCTCAGCGGGGCTGTGTAGGCAGGTGTGTGTGGGTGCAGAGCTCCGACGACGAGGAGCAAAGAGGAGGCAGGATTTAGTGTGTGCGCGCTTTGGCAGATCTTCACTGGATTCATGCTGGACGGTTGTTGGAGGACTAGAAGACCTTTTGTTGGGACTTCCTGCGTTGTATTTGAATGGTGGTTTGGTGTTGATGAATGTAGGCGTCGGGCTGTGGGTTTTCTGGTAGGCTTGTGTTAAGGGGGATGTGGCAGTTTTTCCCTCTTCTCCTATGGTGCTGCCATGGCAACTGCTGTGCCTCTCTAGTTCTTCAAGGGCTGTGTGAGGAGCACAAACCTACCTGACAACAAACAGCCATCATCCTATGTGCTTCATGACTTTGCACTTGGTTTGGAGAAATTATTTTGGACATTTCAAAGTAATAAAACACACAACAAACGGTTCTTGTTTTATTCAGGAGTTATCATATTGACATAAAGTACAGGTTGTGAATCCAAACCATAAAAAGCATTCCGAAATTCAATTAATAAAAGTTGAAAGCACATTAAATACAACATAGAATATTAATCAGATGCCGTTTAAAATTAAATCCTGGTTTGTTATGACAATTTTGGACACAAACAGCTACTTTTGTCCAAATAAAATATTGTAATCTTTCAAAAGTAAAGTAAAAATTACAAATCAATATACAACAACTGTTCACCAAAAGCAAAAAATGATCTCAACTACATACAAATGGCAGAAAATTACATTTCAAATTCAATAAGTAGTTCAATGGTAAAGCAACTAACTTACCCACTCTGCGCTTTTGTCTCTGCTGTCGCTCAGCTCCTGAAACCTTTCAGCCAGACTCACCAAATAAAGACAAACACCAGTGTCAAAACGGCGTGCACTTCTCCCTTTCGTTTAGCTCTCCCTCCGTTGCTCTCCTCTGCTCGCCGCGTCTGTCTCCATCTTCACATCTTGACATCTTGCCTGCACTCTGCCGCTCCGAGCTGCTGTGTGGGGTTTATACATCGGCGGAGCGGCATGCCTTGGTGACAGCGCTGCTCTGTCTGCGTGTGAGTGTGTGTGCTGTGTCAGATATGTGCATGTGTAGGATGAAGTGTCGTCTTGCTCCTATGCGTCATGCGTGCAGACACACTTACACTCTCAGAGGGGGCGGCAGTTGTGTAAGAACTGAAGGCGCCGGGAGAGTTCAGCGTGAATTATGTTAGAGGCTTCGCTCTTCACAGACTCAAAGTTGCAGCATAGTGGAGTTCTGCTGCAGTGTGTGACGGTACACAACAGGCTGTATGAGTGTGTGTGTCAATGAGTGGGCATAACATAAGCTAAGTGTTTATTTCATTCTTATTTCTCTGTTTGTGTGTGTTTGCACGACTTTGAAGGCCTGAAACTCCTCTTCAAAAATGCGTTTATTGCTGCTACACTACAAAGTCTAATGCCTTCTCCTGCCAACATCAGAGGGAATGGACGGTATTCTTAGTCCAAAGCAAAAACATGCAGATTTAAAAGAAATGATGCACATTTTACTGAAAGATTGAACTCAAAAGATTCATCAGCAGCAGTTTTTTAATCTTTAAAATAAAGAGCACATAGTGCTTAAAAATGCAAAACAGAAAGACAGCCTCATGCATCCTAAAACTAATACACTTTGTTATTAAACAACTATGAGTCTAGAAAATGGAAGAAAAAAGCCATAAAACAATAGAAACTACGGCTGAAAGTCTTTGTGACAATGCAGTTTAATTTAATAAAAATAAAGTCACATTATTTGTTGTAGGCCTACATAATACATCGCAAATTTATCGTCATTGCAATATCATACATGTATCGAAAAAGACGGCTTAAATTGCAATAAACTGTAACCTTAAATGTTTACACATCCAAAAACAGTCTTATGGCAGCTTGACATATTTAACCCTTTAACACTGGAGCTCCAGTGCTTATGTTTTTTGATTTTACCGTAACTTTTTAACCATTAACGCGATCAATGTAATTCCAGTTGAGTCAGTCGCTATGTCAAAAACTCATTTTGTCTTTGCGAGGCAAAGACAAAATTGGGGGAATTTTTGAGTATTTGGCAGGGGTGACATTTTATTCTCAAAGGCTACATTAACTGTAAAAGAAAAACTAAAAACATGAATGAAAATATATATATATATATATATATATATATAATATATTTAAATTGAGGGTGAAAAACAACCTTTATGAGAGATTTTAGAGGTCATTGTCACCTAATGCTTTAAAATGATCGATGGAAGAGTTGGAGGCAAACTTGTTTAGTTGCTCTCATGATTTACAAAATGACTGTTGGATGTCCTTTAATCTGTCTTTTTTAATCTTTGTTTTTTTCTGTTGGCTCTGTTGATTACAGGTATTTGTTAATGCATTCCTCATGTTTGTTTTGATTTACATCCAGAATTACCTTCAAAAATAATTATAATCTCAATGAAATTTCCTGGTTAAAAAGATTTTTTAAAAATGTAGATTTACACCTTGGATTTATTTAGTTATAGTCTTAATTTAGAGGAGATTAAATTTTCATCTGTACTAACAAAAACTCCTCCAAATTGTTGTGAATCAGCAAAAAATGCTGATGAAAAAAATTGTATTACCAGTAAGTCCCTTCTCTGCTCCATTTTGAGGCATCCACTTGGAGACAAATAGATCCATGAACGTCTTTGTTTTCTTTGTCTGAACTGGTATCTGGCTCAAAGTTTTACGGCTGGATTTCTCTGATATAGCTCGCCATTTTTGTATAACTCTTGATGTTGTGTTGAGGTTGTGAGGGGCTGTAAGATAGTGGAAGAGAGTGTAAACAGATGGGATGACGGGAATATGAGCAGGTTTACTCCACGGCACAGTCCTGACCAGAACTCGGAGGCAAATTTCTTAAGAACTCCTGCCGCTCTGCAGAAACTATGTCCTAGAAAATGACAGGTTTTTGAATTTGTGCTAAATCATAAAATAAATCCTAAATAAAAGACATTTACAATAGATCAAAAGATGATCTGAGTGGAATTTTAAGCCTAACTTAACATAAGAAATAAAAAAATTATGTCAAAACTCCATATTAAAAAAGAAAGTAGAACATTTTTTTTTTACAAATTTGCAGTAAACATGTATGAAACACAAAGATTTTACACAGAACTCAAGAATTAATTCCCAAATAGTAAAAAATGCAGCCAGGGTTCTGACACAGATACAGTACACTGCCATTAATCTACTGCAGCTTTCATCACCAAATCTGAGCACTTAGTGCTGGCAAACTCACAGCATGTACCGTACATTTCTGTGTTCTGCAGCCCAGCCATGACCAAACATTGGGAAGCTGAGCTGGAGGCGCTAAAGGGGAACAATGCCAAGCTAACGGCGGCTCTGCTGGAGTCCACGGCCAACGTCAAACAGTGGAAACAGCAACTGGCCGCCTACCAGGAGGAGGCAGAGAGACTACACAAACGAGTGAGCAACGGGGGCACGGGAGTGCTTGTCTTTACTTTCTCATGTGTGATTAAATCAGTTTTGATCAAATGAGTGCTCAAAGAGAGCTCACTGAGGGGCCAAATATTGAAGTTGGCAGGAACGAGATTGTGATCACAGTCCTGATGCAACAGTTTAAAGGAAAGTGTTGTCTTTGCAGGTGACAGAGCTTGAGTGCCAGAGCAACCAAACCCCAGTGATCAAATCCCAAAAGACTGAACTCAATCAAACCATAGAGGAGCTGGAGAACACTCTACGGGATAAAGAGGAGGTGGGGTGAAAATACGAAATAAGAACCGCATTTGTCCTGCAGTCTTTTAATGCTTTTGACCCACAGGAAATGGAGAAGCTGAAAGAGGAACTGGAGAACATGAACGACCTGATGGAGCAGAAAGACACACTAACTCAGAAGCTTGAGGTGAGCCCCAAATATCTTGATTAGCGGATTTTCCTGAGTATAAGTTGCACCCAAGTACTAGTCGCAGGGGCCAAAAAATATAAAAGAATACATTAAACATAGTTTTTGATTTGTGAAACTTTTATTTTTCACACTTAGAATTAGAGTTCTAGAATTAGAGTTCTTTCCCTACCCCTACATTTAGACGGAGAGCTCTGAAAAAATGGTCTCTAAAAATTCGGACGACACTCCCACTTGATGACATCACCAACAGTCGCTGGTCAGCTACGTTAGCGCAGAGCTGCTTGTGCTTGGAAATATATAACAACATTGGTTTTATAGCTTTAAAAAGGTTGTGCTCAATCAAAAAGTCATGACTTACATTTAAATGTAAACCTCTGTGCTTCAGAGCACACCCACGTGAAGAAATTAGTTTCTCTTCCGCAGCACAGTGGTTTAATCTCACGGAGGAGGACTCGGTATCCCTCCGCCGCGAAGGTTAGCTTTTAAAAAACACCCCTCTCCCTTCAAATTCTCTAAAATAGAGGGGTAGGGGAAGAATTTTAATTCAGCCAAAGAGTGAAAAACACAGTAAAATGTTCCTTTAGTGCCCTCGCGAATCGTAAGCTAACTTCAATGCTTTTCCAAAAATAAAAGCATCGGTAATCATGTTTCTATCTCTGGATTCATGAGATTATTCAGTCTTTTTTTACGGCAATCTTTACCTTGAGCTGCGTCTGAATGACGGAGCTTTTAGCAGTACTACGTGTCTCTGTAACCCAGTTTGATTACTTGCTGTCCCTTATTAATTGGAGGAAAGAAAAAATAAAAACAAGAATAATAATGTCCATCATGTTTGTTTTGGACAGCGCTTCTTCTACGTTGCTGTTAGTAGCAAAAACTGATACTAACACCTACAGAGCCCTCTACTGGTTATTAGAGGAAAATAACCACTCCTGAGTATCATACATTGCATCCCTGGCCAAACTATGTAAAATACTGCGACTTATACACTGAAAATTACGGTACTTGTAAAGAAACCAGTGTCGATCCCCCATGTTTGGATGAACCGGTCAACTTTATGTAACTGTCTGCAGGAGACGGAGCTGCGCAGCCGGGTGCTGGAGGAGCAGCTGGCCGGAGCTGAGCAGAGGCTGGAGGAGAACCAGGAGGAGCAGGAGAATTTCAGAAAGAGCCTGCGAACACTGCTGGAGGTGCTTGACGGGAAGATCTTTGAGCTGACGGAGCTCAGAGACACCTTGGCCCGGCTCATAGAGGAAGCCAGCTAAAGACAAACGTCCCTAATTTTCACAGCCAGAGCCATATGATAATTCACTTAAAGGCCCAAACGTACCGACACCAAACCCTCCTCCCCTCTTATTAGAAACTGCACTGCCCACATTTATATGTTACCGACAAAGGGCAGCTGATCCCCTGTTCTTACCTTGCAGGCTCTGAGTTTCTACCAACTGCAAACAATCCTGCAGTTCAAAGTGACGCAGGGACTACCTCAGCTCGCCTTCTGATTGGCTCGGTCAGCCTGGTCGATCCGGTTGTACATTTGTCTGCTATGGCATACTGCAGCTGCCCCCCCATCCAGCCCAATCACACCCACATGTTCGAGACCCATGCCTCAGTGCCATCTATCGTTTGACCAGGAGAGCTGCAGCACAGCTCGCAGCTTCATCAAGCTCACAAATGCTCTCGTTACTTTAAACTGTTGGAAGACAAGTGGACATCATTGCTGTTAAGACTCAGAGAACTGTGCCAAAGCTGCCGAATCTCCTGAAAACATTGTCCTCTTGCTAGCAGATGCTTTGATCCAAAGTGACGTCCTGTACAGAGACGATTTGAAGAACTTACACTCGTTCTGCCGGAAGAATGTAATTCACAGCAGAAGATTTTTAAATCGGCTCATTTTACCTTTTCGGCTTAAAGTGGCATCGCGGTTTCCTCCCCAGTCTGAACCCACAGGGCTGCTGGGAAATTAAGTCAGCCTCCAAGTGAAAATAAAGAAATCCCTACCTCTATTAAAACATGACGAACGACTTTTGAGTCTCCTATTGGCATTCCTCCCGCCCAAAAGAAACGGATTTGAATTAATTTTTATTTTTGCATCCAAACTGCTTCCACCGCCACAGACAAGTGAGCTGTCTTCCTGCCAAACTCAGTGTGGCAATGTGTCCTAACAAGGTGTGACGTAGTGTGTGTCTGGAAAGCACATGAGGGGGCACGTTTGTATATACCGCCTGTTTGTGCTGTGGGGGTGAAGACCTTTTTCTCTCACACACACACTGAGCAATACCAGACAGGCTAACACTTTCAGGTAATATACTCAGTGGAAAGGCCAAACACAAATTCGGCTGATCCCTCCTGCCCGTCCACCCGCCCCTCGCCGCAGAAAGTGTACTGCTGTTGACCGCTAAACTGTGTGGCAGCCCTGTGTGGTCAGAGTAGTGCATCCAGAAGGGCTTACAGAGCGTCATCTCCATGTTCTTGAATCTGGACCTTCAGTCAAACTGGCCAGGTGAAATCAGAACTGTACTTTTCTTTCTTTATTTTATTTTTTTTCCACAGGACATATTATGGATTACTCCGACTGTATTTGACAACTTTCTACTCATGCTGGCATTGTAAATGAATGGATGGGTTGAATGCAGTGACACCCTGCGGTGGCTTATTGCTGTGTATTAACTGTGTGTGGGTACACTCTCAAATCCTCTTCTTCTGTATATTTAAAAACAAAAAAAGAGCTCATGTGAACACTCAGCGTGATACGTTTTGTACCAAATTACACATGTATGAAAACAGCTTTCCCGCCACTAAGATCTTCTTTTTAAAATGAAAAATATATAAATATTTATCCTCATGAGGTGCTGCTGATCTTATATTTTAACTGAGCGCCCAGTTTGCACTATGTTATTACACTGAGATATAGGCTAATAGATCTGCATTTAGCACTAGCGCAAAAAAAAACCTGAATTGATTTCTGTAGTTAGTTCCACAGGTTAATACACTGGAATAAGACTAAAGGGGGGGCTGTGACTTTCTTCCTTTTGCTCTCTGATGTATCTTGGACAGTGACAGAGATGGAGTCCCTTCATATTACTGCTGTTGTTAATGAATGCCTTTGTACAGTAGTGGACAAGAAGCTTTTCATTCTCCTGTTTTGTAACTTATAGTATTTCAATGTAGGTATTATTATTATTATTGTATTTAGACGTTTGAGAGGACTGGCAATATTTTTGATTATTGAAGTAATTTTGAACTCATTATATTAAAGGGGTACCTCAGGTGAGCTGTGATTGTAAACTGGTGAGATTTATGTCTGCAAATGAAATAATTTGCCAAAAAAAGAGGTCAGTACCTGTTAGTGTGTCTGTTGATGGACATTTTTTTCTTTTGTTGGAAACATTTGACAACAATCTGCTGCTGTTTAGGATTTATTCAAATGCAAGGGTGAGGTACATGAAAAACCTTTCAAAGAATGAAAACAGGAGGGAAGAAAAAGCAAAAAAACAAACAAACAAAAGTACATTACAAACAATTTCTTAACGTGTTATAGTGTAATAAAAAGCAGGTCCTTTATTCCAGGCTAACATTTTTCTTAATTTTCGTATTGCACATTGTGTTGAAGAGAGTCGTAGTTTGCTTCTGTGTACATCAAGTCATAGCAGGAAACCCTTTGGAGAAAAATAAACCGATAATGACGAGCTGCATTAAAGGTAAGTGTTCAGGTTAGTCGGAAGATGTCTCCTTCAGAGGTCTTTCCTGACAGTTAGGCCTCAATGAGGCTCATCTTTGTCTCCTGCTAAAAGAAAAAAGGTGCAAAAGAATGCTACTCTACAAATCACATGTGCATCAGTGCCCCAGGTTCGTTCTTTGTTTCATTACTTCAATTTGAATTCTAAACCAGGCTTTCTTGTAAGGTGACGGGTTGCCATGTTCTGTTGCATCCTCCTGAATTGTTTGTAATGTGATCCCCTTTGGTTAGATAGACTCTCTTTGATCACTGGATCCTCTCATCAAAATCATGACTTTATAAAAATGTTCCCAACAAACCAAAGAAGCACTAAAAGTAGCTGGATGACAATGAAGCTTTTAAACCCTGAAAAAATACCCTTCTTACTTTTGCTTGAATTATGTAGTGCTCAGCCTCCTGTAATTCTTTAAAAAACTTCTTTGGTCAATCCTCTCTATCATATATCTACATTTTATCTATGGGTGAAGCTGCAAAATTGATTTTACACAAAAACTAGCTGAGAGAATGTTTATCACAAAAGGGCTAGAATTGGCTTTGCCAAACATTTGTGGAGAGTTCAAGTGTAACGTCTTCCTCCTCCTCCTCCTCCTCCTCGTTCTGCTGCTCGCTGATTGCAGGGAAAGTAATGAGAAATCTGCAATACAGATGAAGAAACCGAGTGAAGGAGACGGCATGAGGAAGTGCATCAATCACGACTGCCGGCTGTGGAGCCCGCGGTTACCCTCCTCGGCACTGAGGGAATCAAGCCTCCCACCAAGCATCCATCATTGGAAAAAAGTGTAATAACAGCTCTGTCAGAAAAAAAGATAAAAAAATGTCTATGCAGCTTTCCTTAAAAAATGTGTTTTTATCATGTTCTTGTAGCATTTTTTTAATGATGGAGGAAAATTAAGCTTGAAATCGGATTTCTGAGGGGAAGGGGGGTGGGGTTGCTTTTTGCCGATGGTCCCACCCACAACTAAAAACGTGAATTTATAATGAACTCCTGCTACTCTTCAGAAATGATGTCCTTGAAGACTGCAGTTTTTTTTTTAATTAAAATACCACTGGGAAAGCTTTTACAATAGATCAAGAGCTGATTGGAGAGGGTCTTTAAAGATGCATTTTCTAATTAAAAAAACAATAACCTTAAGATTCAAGATGAAGCAAATGAAGACACAGATAAACGACTCCTTATACCTGAGAGGGGTTGAGATCTGGCAGCTGGTAAAGGAAGAGGAGGAGATATTGTCACAGACGTTTTTTTGTCGTGATTAGTTTGATTATAAAAGCTGTGGTTCCTTCAGTTTAACGCAGGAAACATGAGGAAATAATCAAGTTTAGTAACTCTTTACTGTTTTTGAGCCACAAGTATGGAAGTTATGCTGATGATGTAAATGCTGAATGATTGTACTCCTCTCATGACTTTCCTCAACCAGCTTCAGCTTCATTAAGTGTCAGTACAGTGCATAAGTGAACAAAGTTGAGTGCAGAGCTTCACAGTAGACTTGATAAAAAAATGAAAAACTAACTTGGCATCAGTAAAATCCAAAGACAGGAAGTGACACACAGCAGGAATAAAAACAAACACCAATCGGGTTGATGACCTGTGATGACCCTGGCTTTGCCATAACCCTCAGAGCCTGCGCTGGGTGAGCTTGAATGAGTGAGTTATAGTGTTTACAGTGGAGCGCAGCATTTTACAGTGTCTGATGAACCTTAGCTTTCCCAGTCAAGGCCTGCCACTCCGTCGTCGTCCGAGTCCGACTCTGGGGAGGCCTCCTTGATGCGGCGCAGCGCCTCGTGGATGCTCCTGGTCAGGGGGTCGGTGGATGCAGAGAGCTCTTTCTGGTCTTTTCTGTCTTTACAGGGAACGCGTTTCAGCTTCACCCCTCTGCGAATCTGAACCAGGATGCTGTTGGGATCGTCGTCGCTCTTGGAAGGAGGCGGGGGGCGTTGGTCAACCTTCCTCAGGTGAAAACTGCCTCTCTTCAGGGAGGCCAGCACCTCATCCATGGGGGAACTCACTGTGAGAGGGAGAAAACACCCAAAATTGAGACGTTAGATTATTCAGACGTGGTGTGGAGGCGTAGATGAGTATTCCAACATTACCTCTCCTGCTGTGAGCTTCAAACTCTGGAACTTTCCTCAGCTTCTTCCGCGCGCTCACCAGTTGGCTGCTGTCAAAAAAGCGAGGCACGAATGGACCGAGTGGCGTGAGCAGGAGTTCTGCACTCTTTAGCCTCGGGCTTTCAGAAGCCAATGATTGCTCTTTAGCTGGAGGTGGAGGTGGGGGAGGAGGTGGAGGAGGCGGAGAAACAGGGGAGCCTAACAGCGAGGAAAGGGAGCAAGGGGAGCAAGAAGAGTCTGCCGGGCTCGGCACCGGCAGCGGAGGTACCGATGCTGTGAGCGTTGCGACGGGCTGAGTGGTGAGCGTGGCGCTGGGGTCCGTCTGCACGCTTGTGCTGAGACACAGGGGCTGGCCTACCGTCTGCACGCTCACAGAGCCCACACACTCCTCGCTCTCATCCACGGCTGTGGCCTCAGCGCTTCGGCCTCGCTGCTTTCTTCTGGTGAGGGCAGCACTGAGCCGAGAGGACTTTAGAATAACCTGACCTGGGTATCGCTGAGAAAAAACCAACAGCGATCAGCATCAGTGATCCTTTACAGGCAGAGATCTCACAAAAGAGAACATACCTGTTTGAAAGAACGCAGTCTGTCCAGAGTTTTCTGCCTCTCCTGACTTACTCTGCTGTTCTTCATTTCCTCATCTTCATCCGTTTCCATTTTCAGCTAGAAAACATTTAAATTTCAACATTTGTCTACATTCCCATGAGAATAGGAAATGAAAAAAGACCCTCTCTGGGGTGTTTCAACCTTTAAAGCACTGGTCCCCAACCGTTTTCAGGCCACAGACCAGTTTAAATTTGAATATATTTTCACGGACCGGTACGATCGCAGATAAAGTTGGCCTTTTTATGTTTCCAGTTTCATAAAATCTATTTTTAAAATTCAGTATAGAAAAAAACAAGAAATTCAGTTTGAAAAAAGGCTAAAAATAAGAATAGAATTTTTTATATAGATGATAAAGATTCAATGAAACAAACTTGATGATTTATAAAAGTTGTTTCTGATTCGATAAGATTCCAAAAAAAGGAATCATCACATGATTTTTTTCCCATAGAATGCCATTTTAACACTCAATCAGGTTCTGATTATCTTCCTGGACAAAAATATTGATCATATTTTGTCTTTAAATTAATCCTAATTCATGGGGCATTTTTTTTCAACACAAAAGAACGTTTTCCGTTCTGAAGTTTCTGAACGGATGTCTACCTAATTCAGCCTTTCGGTAGGAAAATTCTTAAATGTCGCTTTTATAAGTACAAATGTACAAATTTACAAGACTCCTGGTTTTGACCATAAACAGCAGCTTTATTCCTCTTTGAAGTCGAAGGCTCTTATTCGATTTCTTCACTGGCTATATTCTTCCTGAAGAAACTTTCCAAATATGTTCTATTGTTTGTTTGTTTTTGTTCATTTTTTAGCTTTTGGCTACTAATTTAGCAATCCAGGTATCCATGCTGGGAGGCACTTTAAGTCACGTGACCAAGATAGATGTTTTAAACAGAATCAGGGAAGTTTTCCAAAATAAAACTTCCTTCAGGATCAGAAAATAAACTAAACAAAATAATCCAAGTTAGCGCATCTATTTATTTTTTTCTGTCTGCTGGTACCAAGTGACCCAAGTGGCTCGGCTGTTAGGGACCACTGCTCTAAAAAATAGTTGATTCCAATACAAGTTTACCTGTAAGCAGACGAGGTCTTTGTGGATAGTTTGGCGTCTCTGCTGCTTCTCATTGTGATTGGAAACACAAATCTCCTGCAAAACAAAAGTCAATAAATTAACATAACTAACTAAGAGCACACAGGGTTGATTGAGTGCGAATTCCAGACACTTAAAAGGAGGTCCTTCAAAATCGTGGTTTGAGCCCATTTGCTTCTTATGAAGTTCTCTGGAACCCCCAAAAAGTTGCATTATTTGAATGTGATGAGTCAGAGGGGTGGGTAACAAGCAGACAGGGATCCCAGAGATCAGGACTGCTAAGACTCAGATGTAACATCCAAGAAGAGCTGAGTGTGGGAGCGGAAACACACCCGTTTGTTCCTCAGATAGGAGCGCTTGGCAGTGATGCGGCCTCGCCTCGCCTCAAGCTGTCGAGCGCTGACCCGAAGGCGGCGGAGCTCTTCTCTCTCATCAGTATCAACTTCTGTGATATCATCTGCGCTTTCAAACGTGTCATAGTAAACCACCTCATTCTGACGCTCTGAAAGCACACAAACATTACGCTTGGATTCTCTTCACGACTTTCTCCTTCACAGTGTTTTTTTATAAATATAAAATATTTTTATTTTCCTTGTTCATCACATTTGACCTTAAAAATTGGACACGTTATAAATAAGGTTTATCAAAATGGCAGAAAAGTAAATGACCTGTCATTTGTCTGTGGATGCTGTCCAGCTGGGCGGATAGCAGCAGCTCCTCACACTGTAGTATCTCCGCCTGTATTTCATACAGCTGGAGCTGGAGTTCATAGTACTGCGTCTCCAGGTGGTCTAAGAGGGTCATCGCGTCGTCACTGCTGCACAGACCTTGCATCTGAGGGAGAAAATCACAACAGTCACCAGGCAAACCTGAAATCTCCAGGAAAAACTTCCTACAGGGTTGAGTGACGCGCCACACACCTCCTCTCGGAGTGCGTGCTTCCGCTGCTCCAAACTGATCTCCCTGGCTCTCTGGAGCTGCAGCGTTTCCTTGGCAACAGAGTAGCGCAGTCTCTCCATGCGCCCCACCGCTGCTGTCCATGAAGATTTCCCAAACTTTCTCTGGTCCAGTTTCATACGCTCATAAACTCCTACCCACACACACACACACACACACACACACAGCAGGATCATAGTTTAGCTCATGTGAGAGTGAGTCACAAAAAGCTCGGTGAGTGGGCATGTCACCCACCAAATTTTGATTTAATGTGACACAAAAAGTCACGCCGAGGATTAGAAGTATTTCAAAATAAAGGCAGACCTCTAGTGGCCACATTTACAAATTGCACCCATTGAGCTGAAATAGGACTCTAGTAGACATGAGACAATTCAGTCTGAGGAGAGGATGGGAGGAGAACGCACTATGGAATATTCCAGACAGGAAAAAAAAAATCCACTGCCGTATCTGTCTGATCGATCGTCCCCATTTCCTCTCAACTCTGTTGGAAGCTCAGCTTTCTATGGAGACTCATTATAACAAATTCAGCCCGCGGCTTGAAAACCATTCGCACGTCAATAACAAGCCAATACGATAATACATATGTGTGTGTTTTTGTGTCTCCGTGTAGAACTGTCAAAGCCTTTTCTGCAGCTTTATTAACTCATCAATAATTATCCCATATAGTCTTGTGTTGTGTTCTACCAATGTTTTCTGTATGTACACAGTCAGACTGACAATTAAGATTTAATCACAATACATCCTCTCAGCCATTTCATTAAATACTTAAAACTAGTGCATTGTGATTAATAAATAAACATATGAATAATAAAAAAGAGGAGAACCTTTCTGGGCTCTGGCAGTGATCTCAAAGTATTTTACGGTGAACTCCTGGATGTTCAGGACTGCCTCCTGAGCCTTCTTCTGCCAGTCAGAGTCCTCCTTTTGTAAAGCTGCAATACGTCTCGGACCCAAGTAGTCATTTTCCAAAGAAATCTGATGAGAGAAAAGCAATAACATTGCAAGAAACACCCCAAAAAACCACAAATCTCACAGAGAAATTGATTTTCAATATTTACAAGATTCATGAAACAAAGTGCATGCTGGGTAATGAATGATTCTTTCCCTTTTGTGTATTTAAAGTTCCACTCCAACTGGATTTATTTTCTATTCTAAATTGTTTCCAGTGATTTTTAATGATTATGCAGTTTTTAGCCAAAATCAACAAATTTGTGTTGTTTCTTACGACATAAATTGTGGGCGGGACTCAGGGTCGCATAGGCCACACGGGGTGTCATCTGCTGGAGGGGGCACCAAATCCTAATGATTAATGTTTTTCTTTTTTTATTGTATTTTTTAACATTTTGACCTTTTTGCCTAGGGTGCCATGCAGCCCAGGGCCGGGCCTGGCAGGACTGTTGGTGCAGAAGCAACCTACCTTGATATCCTGGCATGTTTACACCCAGGCTAACATTAGCGTAGCAAAAAAAAAAAAAAAAAAAAAAAAAACAGCAACAATATCAGAGCTATCCAGCTGTACAATTGTGAGCCTGAGGGCAGCTCTTTATTAATCTAGTGAAAGAAAAACATCTCAATTTGTCACATTTATATACCAAAGAGCAGCTTCAGTTGGCTTGAATTAATGCCTCCACCATAAACACTAAAACTCCAGCCAGCAAACTGATTTATGAACTGCAGTTGAACAGGGCTCATTTTAAAGCTTTCTGCATTTGAATCAATGAGCATAAAATAGATGTTTATCCTGAAAAGAGATTCTATTGATTTAAAGAGTGTAACGAATAGAAGGATCAGAAAAAAGCCAAATTGTAGTCGAGTTAACAGCCACAAACCCTAAAGCTATGGTGCGACGCAGCTGCTCCCTCAGCAGGTGGTTCCATGGTGTAATGGTTAGCACTCTGGACTCTGAATCCAGCGATCCGAGTTCAAATCTCGGTGGGACCTGCCTATTTTGCATCTTTTCTTGCAAACTGTCAGCGACCTCTCTGCTCTCTGCTGACTGTAAACCCACCAAAGACTTGCTGACGCGTCAGTGCACTCAATTAACTGCAGTGAAAACCCAAGCGCAGAGGCAGAAACGTAGGGTCTGCTACAACGACCGAGGGTGGAAAGAGAAGGCCAACAAGAGGGATCCAATCTGATGGGAGCAGCCTGCTTCTTTAAAAAAAAATCTGTTGTATAGGAATTTATCACACATTCAATGCTTCACATTAACGCAATCATTACATTTTTAATATTAGATCTGTTACGCTTACATGAGGAAAGTAAACTTTAGACTTTGGGGTTTATTTTCTGCCTGCTGAACCCTCTGTGTCAGCAGCTGCAGTAAATGTAGAACCACGTACAACATGATTTATTTATGTCCCTGTATAGGAAACTGGAGATGCCTTTAAGCTGCCAACAAGTCATTCAAGCCCAAAATATAACAACTCACTTTAGATCATTATGTACTGGACAGAGTTTGTAGAAAAAAATGGCTTTTAGAAAAAAGAATGTAAGTCAAAATTTAGCTATCAATTAAATATTGATTTATTGTAGAAATTAAAAATTCAATATAAACATTTAGGAAACATGCTTTAAAATAAATTCATCAACTTATTGAATCAACTGTCTGTGCAACAATTAACTTGATTTAATCAATTATTTTAACAATTCAGGATGGCCACATCTCATCTCTCATTTAAGTTGCATTAAAAAAATAGGACATTTGTTTTAGTGTATCTATTTCTGTGACAAATTTTCTAATAGGCCCACTTATTTTTTAACTGTAGACCACCTTGATGTGCTGTCTCCGTAGCATGGCGAGCTCCCTCATGTCTCTGAACGGCTGCAGCAGGTACTGGTGCAGCTGTGTGGAGGCCTCCAGCAGGCCTCCGTAGGCCCGGTCTTCCTGCTCATATAACTCCAGCAGCTCCACCATGCTCTCTGTGCTTTTGTGCTTGTCCAGCAGCTGCAAAAACAGGAGTAAGACTGTCAAACAATGCATTTTTAATTAATAATGTTACATTTTTTAATGAATATTTTGAATGTATAATCCACTGATCAGCAATACATATTGAAATTATAATCAATACACCAACATTTTAATCCGACTAAAGAGTTCTGTTAGTAACAAGAGCCTGATAGCAGAGGCATTAAGTTAGGCCTCAAATGGAGTTAGAGGATCAATAGTGTGTGAAATCTAAACCGCGCTACGATCAGCAGCTGATGAACCCCAGAGCACTGTCACTTCAGGAGGAGGAGGATGAAGAGCAGATCAAATGCTTGTTCTTAATCCAAAAGCTAACTTCAAGTACATTTAAACCTAAGAAGAACAAAGACATATTGATGCAGAACTAAATCAAATCTGGCTCTCTGACAGATCAATGTCCCACACTGAATTTTCTACTGAACAGAAACTGTTGAGAATGAGCAGAGAGGAAATGTCTCTGTGAGGAAATTATTCAAGCAAGTCAATAATCATGGACTGAGTCTGAACCTTTTCCTTTATAGACAGGAAAATACAGGCAGATGGTGCACAGTCAGAGCCATGCTGTCACCCTGATTCACCTGCAGGAATTCTACACATCCAGTGTGGATACTCTTTAAAATGAATGGTGGTCAACATTGCATAAAACATGTTGAATTAAAATATGTATGTATTATTTAGGAGCTGAATTATACAGAGTTTATGAAACCAGAAGATGATTCTTTAGATTCCAAATCTCATTAACACGATTTACAATCACTAAAACACACAAAATAAATTGCAAACACAGTAACTCTGTTTGTTTTTGGTAATATATTCATTTTAAAAGGTTCATTGTGGAGAAAACAGCAGAGAGAATTCAGAAGTTCCATATTTGTGGACTTGGATCAAATATTTGATAAGATTATATGAACAAATAATCAAGTTTGATCCAACTTAATTGCAAATATACAGGATGTTTGGATGACCAGATGTCAAAAGTCTGCAAATCCAATTATCTTTCATGCAAAAGTTTTAGAGCACAATAATGGCTGCTATACAGTGATTTTCACAAATCCTCAGTCAGATTTTCTACAGTGATTATAACTATTTGGTAACATGCCTATAGCCAGGATTGGTATTTATTTTTATGTATCTAAATGTAGAATTATTACATATTGGGTCTGTTTCTGGACATCTATTTACACACAATTATTTATGCAAACATTCCAGCTCCTTTGGTACTAGTTTATGTTCCCCATCATAACCTCTGTTTAGTAACCTCTCCTGTGGGAACTTTCTTAGTTTATGAGGTGTTATCTATGATTACAAACATTTTCTTGCATTTATTTATTTACACAGTCTTCTAAAGAAAGTAACGTTACCACAAATAGGCACAATCTGGTATTTTTGTGCTCTTGTCCCAAGTGGTTTGTGTCAGAAAGGGCATTTAAATCCTATTGACTACTCTGATTTTTTTTTTACAATATTTTTTTCCATAGTCCAAGTTATTCAAGTTATAAATTGACCAATCAGATGCCTCAATAAAATTATCTGGTCTTTGAATCATTTGGTTGACACATTCTCCCTAGCATTTCAACTGGTAGGGACGAGGACTTCTAGCGAGCTCATTCATGATTGCAGAGAATGAAACCACAGCTTAAGGACGACATCTGGTTCCAACATGGAAACCTCTATGACAGAAAGAAGAAAAAAGATTGCAACTGAATTGACTTCATTCTGGTTGGAACCGGAAGCAAGTCATTATCTATGTGTGACGTCAGACTCAATTTTAGTCATCTTTTTGCTCTCATGACACAAATCAGTTTCAAAACAACATTTAAAATGATAATAAGTACTTTTTCAGATAAACTTCTTTCATTTCACTTTATTTTGAGCCCAAAAGTATTGATTAATGATTCTGCTAAACAACTAGGGAATTATGTATGTATTAGATATGAAACATTTAGATTTAAAATAATAATTGCTCATCAAAGTCGCTCTAAATATTGTAGTATTTTATCTTTATTTAGAGTAAAAGTCAAAAATGTGTGTGTGGTAAGTTGGCTTCATGGAAACAATATGATATGGATTCTAGCATCCATTTAATTAATTTTCTTTGGTTCTATTTTAAATGTCTTTTTGGTTTGTGGGGCTGAATGGAAAACAGCTGCTTTAAGCAGACCATGACAAGATGTCCATGCAAGGGTCAGAATATTTGTGAAGCTGCTATTTTCATAAAGAAAAACTTGATCTACACATTTAAATGTATTTTTCCCCAAAAAATATTTGTGAAAAACAAAAATAACGAATTCTCAAGCCACGATTTTCCCTGGAGAATAAATAAATCAAGTGAAAAAAAAAAGTCCTAATAACATTCTGTATTCTGACTTCACCATCTTGGTGTCAGAATATTAAAATCCCACTTCAAACATCTTTTGATTTATTTTTAAGCATTCCCAGTGGTCTTTTAATTATGATTATGCAATTTTTAGCCACTCATTTGTGACAGTTTCTGCAGATGTCCTTTTTGAGTTGTGGGTGGGACAGTAAGCCTGCCCTCACTTCCTATTATCTCTTTGTGTACACTCACACATCCCAACCTAACATTAATTTGCAACAAAAATATCAGAGCTATCCAGCCACACAACTTTGAGGCAGATGCCAGCACAGCCGAATGAAGACGATCATGGATCTATTTGTCTGCAAGTGGATGCATCGGAATGGAGCAGAGCAGGCCTTTTCCCAATTCACAACAATTTAAATAAAGAAATAAGCTTAACTTTCTTTATATGTGTCTTCCATCATGAGAAAATACTACAAGTACATGTTAAAAACATAGTTTTCATTTGAGTGGGTTTTCGAAAGTTTGTAAGTGAGCCCAAAACTTTAATCTGGTGTATTTGGAACAGCTATATTTAATTTATAAACTATTTTTAATGGAGTGTTGTGATTTTTTAATGTAGATGTTAAATGTCAAACTGCTCATCCTCTCACCTCCTGCAGATGTTTTCTCGCTCGGTTTAAAGCGTCCTCGTACCCGGACTGCCTCAGCTCGCTCAGACTCTCGTAGTACTCGTCTGGGTCGTCGTTTTCCGTGAAAAGCACCTGCGACAGGATCTTCCACCCGCAGGTGTCGAGCGCGTGCCCCAGGTACACCTGCAAGCGGAGGCACAGCTCGTCCATCTCTGTCCGTGACACCTCCGCGGGGCCGAACAGGACCGTCCACATCCCCGCAGGTTCCTCCGGGAAGTCCGGCAGACACGGCTCCAGAACCGAGTTGACCGAGCACAGCTGCTGGTGGACGGAACGGAGGTCCTGGAAGGAGAACAGCCCGGCCCAGCTGCAGTCCTCTCGGCTCGCCTCCTCCAGGTCCAAGGAGTCCATGGAGGCAAAGAGATGCTCCTCCGCGCAGGTGCTAACGGCTGTCTGGGTTTTGGCGGGGCGCGTTAGCATAAACTCTGCTTTAGCGCTACATCGTTTACCAGCAGCCTCGTCGGCTCCTTTGCTCGGACTTCGAGACACTTTATCCCGGGTGGGACTTTCGGGCCATTTTGTTTTGTCTTCATCCAGGCTCGTCACCGCAGACAGAGGGTCCCTTCCCAGGCTTCTCCTCTGGACGGTCCTGTTATGACACGTTATGGCAAATTTCCCTTCAACTTCATTCCAGGCGACGATAAAAACAAATTTATGCTTTTCCTTTTCCTCAAACGCATTCGGCCGAACGGCAACCCACCCGGACTCCAAACTCTCCTCCATTGTGAAGGACATTTCTGCACAGTAATTGACTCCAAATATTGTAATAAATAAGCTGCCGTAAACCGGCCTCAAAGTGTCGGAGAGCTGCTGTTTTATAAAGAGGTTCTCTCTGAGGGTGCTGCTGCGGGGCTATCCTCCATCGCGGCTGGAGATCATCATTTGGAGCATTGCGGTGTCGTTTCCCATCGCTAGCCCACCTGCTTCCAACTCCCAAGTCTACGGAAACCTCCCACTGCCGCTAGCTTTCGTAATAGAAAAGACTTGATTCTGACTCATAACCCGCATCAGTCGAGCCTCCGGCCGCTTGAGACGCTTATTCTCCATCCATCCAAGCCTCCTCCTTTATGATACAGTATTACAGTTGGGACCCAAAGTAGAAGACGGCCCAAAAACACTAGAAAAACGGATCTACGGCGGCATCACACAGATAATTGTGGGAAATATTAGCGTCCAAACTCCCATCATTCCACAGTTTCCTCCATCTCTATTTATTTACTGAAAAATACTGAGACGCAGAACTGTGCTGCTTTCACGTACCATAAAAAACGTCGGAATTAATTTGGAAATACAAACTCGTTGTATAAATTTGATCACCGTCGTATTGAAATTTTAAAAGGAAAAGGGGGACGTGTATATTTCCTTCTGGGGGTCGCGGGATAGGAGCAGAGCGAAGCAAAAATAATACTGCATGACACAAATAAACAAACAACACATTGAGACTGATTTGGCTCAAAAACACTTAAATGTAACATGGATGCAGGGCACGTAAGGACGCAATGACGTCTAGAATTGGTCCTATTTTGCTTTTTCTTTCTTTCTTTCTTTCTTTTTTTAAAGGTTTTAACCTAAAACTGAAATAATATGTACCTTTTGTAAACTTTCACTAAAAGCGTTACTCATTTATTTTGGATTTGCCTCCTTTACTCAATCTTTTTGGCAAATTTTCTCTGATTTATTTACATTTACATTCTCTTTTTCTTTGATATGCTATTCACTATTATATTTATTAAACTTATACTTCTACCCATTGCTAAAAAATATAAATTTTCAAACAAAATCTCAATTTTTCTTTGTTTTTTTTTGGAGCTCAGACTATATGTTGAATCAATTGATGTTTAAAAAAAACTTTAAAATGTCTTGAGATTTGTTCTCAACATAAAATGTGTTTTGTCAAATCTAATTTTAACATAACAATGTAATATTGTTTCTGTATTTATTCATTGCTATTTTATTCCTTGTTTACATGTTTGTGTTATAGTACAGCCTTACAGAATGTATAGACATTTTTCTACATTTACAATAAAGTTTTTTGAAAAAAAAATATCTACAGGTTTTTATGTTTACCTTTATTAAAACTATAAATTGAATACATTAATAATATATGAAAACTATGATGTTAGTATCAGTTTAATAACAGAGTTAGAGTAATAATAGAACTTGTTAGTATTTCTAATTTAGTGATATTCATCACCCTTTAAGAGTGAATGCATTATTAATGAAATTTAATACAAACACAATTGATTTCAAAACCTTTTAAGTATTCCTTGGAGAATGTGTTGTTCAAATGTGCTTGAAGTATGTGTGGAAGGAGGTGTATTGTTCCCTTCATGGGCTGTTTCCACACATTTCCCTGATGCTCTGGAGGAGACATCGACATAAAAAATATTTTCCATGGTCAGAGATTTGGGACTTATGGAATTAAATCAATCATCTCACATTGCAGTATTCCTTATGCTGGTTAGAGAGAGGCTCAACGTACTCGACTGACATTTGCCTTTTTTTTTTTTCAAACAAGTTTCGTTAGGCACCCGTGTTTTTATGGGTATGACGTAAAAGGTTTTTGACAAGCATAACCATCTTAAAGTACAGAGAACCTGGATAACTTAAAGCAAAAAAAATATATCTGAAATAGTCTCCAGTAGCACCTGAGTTTATTTATTTTATCTTTTGTAACAATGTGATGACTAACGCTGTTACCTGGGCTTGCCAAACTGTGACCTTAAAATTGTAAGTTATAAGGATTCTCTCCTTATTGCCAAACAGAAAAGGTACGAGAAACCTAAAAATATGCAATTGTTTAGCATATTTCCAAAATATGCCACATGATAAACATATGCTAATTTTACTGTCTTGTTAGTGTTTTGTAGTGATCAAATTGTTTCTAAAATGTTACCTTTTTATTTGAAGACTTAAGAAATATATCTTGTTTTGAATGAATAGTAAATGAAAGTCTAAATATCTAAAGTTTTAGTACTTACTTCCAAAAACTGACAGCCAGTTAAACAAACAAACATTTACATTGCTAAATAAAGCTAAATCCAACTTCCATCCATCTTTAATCTAAAAAAATATAACATATCCGTTTGATGACATCTTTATTGATCTAAGTTGTCTTTAGTAGTAATTCTGTGTGGTAGTTTGTGTCTTAGGTAGTCCATTCTTCACTACTTTTCTGCCCTTGTCTGATAATGGCAATCCCCCATGTATGCGAGCTGTAGTAATTGCTAATGGCCAGAAGGAGGCACTGCATTTTTCTAAGAACATGAGTTAAAAAAACTATATATAAATATATAATTACGTCACTTCCTGGCGGGTCAACAAATCCTACAGTTCACGGAATTTCTATTTTTTTAATGATATAACTATTTTTAAAAGACGAGGTAACATATTTATTTTACTAACATGTTTTGTGTTGCTTGTTTGATAGAAAAGTAAAAGAATTTGAGACAGATAAAGTTCGAAGATCGAAAACTTTGTGTTTTAACATGTTTGTTTTCGATCCGCGGCACACAAAGAAAGATTATTTAAATAGTCAGTAACCCAGTCATTGCTGTCCTTAAATATTCAGAAACTATATTATTTGTTGGTAAACAGTGCACAAAATGTCAGATTTGTTTTACTTTTATTTTAATTTGCCAAACTTGAGCTAAGCTAGTTTGGAACCTACTATCTCGTGAGATGAAGCTAACATTTCATTAGCTCGACACTGCATCGCCCATAACAGCTCCTATTGAGAGTTTGGTTCGATGTTTTAACTCATACCCAGAACAGTTTCGTTGCAGCAATGTAAACAGCGAGTATTCTTTATATATTATTCAGTTATTTTGACCAGCGTCGAGCGGAAACCTGTCTGACGATGTCAGATAAACAGGAAATCTAGCTCTTGTTTCTAAGATTACTGTATTCTGTTATGTTCTGACAAAATTATGTCAGATTCCTTTTGATTTGACCATTAAATTATGGTTTTGAAAGTGACAGCTACCTGGATTGATGTTATTTACCAGACAGCTGACACAAGGCAGATCAGATTATTTAAAACAAATGTAAACAGACTCATTGCATAATATGATTCTGCTTGTATACAGTGATATTCTTTATTATCTTGAAAATACTGTTTTTCTTTCATACTTTTGAACAAATGAAATGACAAACAGTTCTTTACTTTTGCTAATTTGCAGAGACATGGATTCATCTGAAAGCGGTGAAGACATAAACGGCCGGGTAGAGCGAGATGGTGATCCTGGAGGTTCCTCTGGACAGAAGGAGACCTCAACTGCAGATATGCTAAGGTTTTACCTCCTCGTTTTTATTTTTAAAGAGAAGAGTCACATCCTAAAGTCTACATTTAAGATGTCCTATAGCTTCACCATGCATTTAGTAAACATCACTACTTTCATTTCAGAATAAAACAACAAATGTCAAATCAGTGCTTTGAGATGGAAGTACATCTTAACGCAGGTAATCAAACACTTTTGTGAAATTGTAAAGGTTAAAAAAATAATAGTTAAAGTTTCTGTTTCAGGGAAACACAGAAGATCTTGCAGCACTTCTGAAGCAGAACGAGATTAGTAAGTATATAAACGTTTTTTTATGTCAAATATTATTTTGTAATGTGTTTTTTAACGTGTCACATCATTTGAAATGTTGCAGCTCAGACCACATAAGTGAGCTTGAACGAGTAAAGACGCTCCAATTTAACCAGACGTTGGCTCTGCACAGGTAAACAGGTTTTCTGTAAAATTAAATGCTGGGAATATGCTGGAAGTATTGACTCCTTGTGGGTTTCTTTCAGAATGCAGATGTGGCATGCGATGGAAGAAAAAATAAAAATAAATGATCCAGAGTCAGAGTGAGTTGTTGCACAGAAACTAATGTTATCTTTTTATTTGTGCTGTTTTTGACTGTTTTTACCCATTTGTTTTGTTGTCAGTGCTCTAAAAGTTGTGAATGAACGCTGCATGGCCCTTTGCTGCCAGATAAAACAGATCCAGCAGGTATGGTTTCCTGAACCTTAATCCAGAATGGTTGCTATGATGAAAATATTTGAGTCTTCTTAAACACAAAGATTTCATTTATCTGGTAAAGTCAGAATTGATCCAACTTTAAGAAATTGTCTGTGTAAATTTGTGTATGGAGTCTAAAAAAAAAAAAAAAAACAGCCTTCACCAGCTGTATTTTCACGGTTTTACCACAAAATCTTCAAGAGACATTGTTTAAAAAAAGTATCTAACTCCAGTGTTTTAGCGTTTATAGCTTTTAGTTATGAGCACACATGCAGAGATTGTTTTGTAGTTGCTTTAGCTTTAATCATATTGTAAAATTATAATGGGTAATGTGAAGATCAAGGTCCTTCACATTACTCAAACTAGATCTTTGTTGTCTTAATTGCTGATTGCTGATTACAATCTTGGAAAAGCCCAGTGAAGTGTGATGAGTGAAGTTGTCTCAAAATTACTAATTGTAATTAAATGAGATTGGGTTTCACCAGCTGAGATGCATGTGCTGCTTTAACCAAGTTTTCCTCATCTTTTGTATTTGTTGCCTGCGTGAAAATGAAGTAAAGTCTTGTTTATTTGAGGGTTCTTCTTTGGTCTCCTCTAGTGTTCACTTTAGCAGGTGCTCAGGTTACCCACTTTAAAAACCTCCTTGTCAAAATCTTATACAGAGAGATGTTCTTTCTATTAACTCATGGTGGTTTGTTTTGATCAAAAGAAAACATGAATGTTCTTGCTATTGTGCATAAATTAAGAATCAAACCTTTTTAGATTTGGCTTCTATTTTGAAAACAGTAAAAAGTATTTATTTTTTTGGAGTTTATGGTGTAAACTAAATGCAATTTTTTTACACAAATCCTTCTTGGTCTTAACAGGAGACAAGACTTCTCCAAGATGAAATTACAGAACTACAAAAGAAGAGACTTGGTATGTTATTTTAATAGTTGAGTGTTTTCCTAATGCACGTGGAGTCAACAATAAGATTATCAATGCATTCATCCATTTGATTATTATTATTTTGTATGTTTGTAGAGATGAAACGGCTCACACATGACAAAATGAAAGAAATGGAAGACTTGATGTCCTCGAAGGAACACCCAGATACAGAAAAGTGCAAAGCTGCATTGGAGAAGGGCCAAAAAAACCTGGAAAAATATAAAAAGATGTCAATCATGGCTCAGAATGTTCTCAGGGTAAATTCACAATTGAAAGGAAATGCACATAGTTACACTTTTTGGAAAAACTATTTTATAAAATAAAAATCAGAAGCTAACGTGTTAATGTGTTGCTTTCTCATCAGGGAATCCTCTTGGCTTGTAAAATCAACTGGCTGGATGATCCCAAACTCCGAGACGTTGCAATGACACTGGAGGAGTTCCCAATTACTGACTGAAAAAGACATCTATTTCACTATGTTTATTATTTTATCAATAAATTACACAAATAATAAAATCGTGTCCGTTTTTTTTTCATTTGTTTTGACATTTATAGCATTCTTATAAGTCTCCACTAGAGGGCGCGTCACAGTTTTTGTCTGCCGTATATCCCAGCCAAAGAAGAAGAAGTTGCGACACACGTGTTTTTTAGCTTTAGGTAGAGATCGAATATACTCCAAAAACCATAACAGATATTAGATTTTTTTTTAAGTTGTTTGTCTTTTATAATACCAACAATATGCCGAAAGTTAAAGCGGAGAAGAAAAGCAGACAGCACCAGGAAGTTAAAAACCAAGGTACGTGTTTCAGGAGTTTTCTTGCTAGCAAACATTCTCATCAGCTGTGTAAGGATGGGAAAAACAAAACTTTTACGCTTCGAATTTAGTTAATATTATCCTCGCGTGTATATAAACATGCACTAGGCAATTATATAAACATGGACTGATGCTTTTATTAAGGCTGTCATAATTTTCCAGCGTTTATTTGTACAAAAACTGCTTTACCAGATTAATTTGGCTGTTCAAATATCAGGTTAAAACAACCAATCAGATACAATATTTGTAATTAATGTGTAATTTGTTCAATCAAACCCGAAGTTTTAAATACCCCAGACTGTTTCTGCATTTGTGTATTTTGAAGGCATCATGTTCAACACCGGGATTGGTCAGCACATCCTGAAGAATCCTCTCGTGGTAAATGGGATCATTGAGAAGGTGGGATCTCCTTCAACACTTTATTTGAGCAAAGTTTACAGGATATCCAGTAAAGTCTGGAAATAATTCCCTTTGTTGCATCAATAAACTCAACACTATGGAAGAATTGTGATTTTTCTAGAATAAATACAAGTTTCTCTGAAGAACTCGTGTCATGACCACGATGGATGAGAATCTTCAAACGTCAAAATTCCAAATTTTAAGAGGTTTTTAGGACCTGGCAGCTCTTTCATGGACTCGTCTGTTTGTGTCAAAGTGTAACCAAAGCTTATTTAAGGATAATAGTTCATAGCGACAGGTTTTACTGGAGGATACCACTCATAACTAAGAGGAATGTGGCTGTTTCTCTTCTAAACATTTTATGAAATTGTGTTCTTGACATTTATCGACGCTTCAGTTGTTGTTTCTTCCATTATGATGGAATAGAACCATCTTTAAATTTCAGATTTTGATGTAATATGACAAACATGGAGCCAGGTCAGCCCAGAGCGCCTCTGATGTCTTTTATTTTATAGCCAGGCTCCATTAAGCACAAACTTTTCCTTTTTTAAAATCTATATATATTTGTCTTATGTGACACAAAGCCGTGGATCAGAGGCATATACTTGTACATTTATTTTAGTACATAAATATTTCTGATGAACTATCTTCAGTTTGGATATGTTTACTCTTAGATGGGACCATTTTAGCTTTTCATGCAACAACAACAACAAACATTGTCCAAGTATTTTAAGGCACAATCATAAAAAACGTATGAATACAGATGATAAATAAACATGTCTGCAGCTGATGTGTATTGTGTCTGTTTCAGTCCGCTTTGAGGCCAACAGATGTGGTTCTGGAGGTTGGACCTGGTACCGGTAACATGACCGTAAAACTGCTGGAAAAAGCTAAGAAGGTAAACTTCAAGTGAAAAATGTTCACCTGTTCAGTTAAATATATTTAATCCTTATTTTATCTTTTTAAAATATCTTTCAACCTCTCAGTCATAAGTGTTTTTAAATACACTTAAAGCTGGACGAAAACACAAAAACGCTTCAATGCAAAGAGAAATGTCATTAAAGTTGATAAAAGTCCTAAAACAATCCATTTAAACAGTGATGTTGATGTTTGTGCTGCATTGATAAGAAGTCAAACCCTTTTTAAAGGTGGTAGCCTGTGAGCTGGACACCAGATTGGTGGCAGAGCTTCAGAAGAGAGTTCAATGCACGTGAGTTGTTTTGTTTTTTGTTTGTAACCTCAAATTAGATTTGAATTCTAATATTGTTTTATTGCACAGACCAATGCAGGCAAAACTTCAGATCTTGATTGGTGACGTCCTAAAAACAGACCTGCCGTTCTTCGATGTCTGTGTGGCTAACTTACCTTACCAGGTAACTGATGCTGAAAACAGCCGATTGTCTACGGTTATTCACGGTTTCTAACCTGACTCTTTTTGATGGTGTAGATCTCATCTCCGTTTGTCTTCAAGCTTCTGCTGCACAGACCTTTCTTCAGGTACGCGATGCTCAGGAATCCTCAGTGGTTTCTGTCGGGCTCCACTCAGTGTTGAACTTGTGTCCAGATGTGCCGTTCTGATGTTCCAAAGAGAGTTTGCGATGCGACTGGTCGCCAAACCCGGAGACAAGCTGTACTGCAGACTCTCCATCAACACGCAACTCCTGGCACAAGTTGACCACCTCATGAAGGTGAGTGTGATGTTTTATTATTATTTTTACTTTTATCCAGTTGCTTTACTTAATCTTTCTTCTTTTATCAGGTGGGGAAGAATAATTTTCGGCCTCCTCCCAAAGTGGAGTCCAGCGTTGTTCGAATAGAGCCCAAAAACCCCCCTCCTCCTGTGAATTTTCAGGTGAAGTAAGCTCGTCACCTGACGGCGCTCTCCGAGAAAGTTTGTTTCATTTATATCCTCTTTCAACAGGAGTGGGACGGTCTGGTCAGAATTGCTTTTGTACGAAAGAACAAAACCCTGAGTGCAGCTTTCAAGTGAGTGAACGGGAACTGTTCTGTCCAAAAAAGAAAATCGAGTCTAATGATTTTGTTATTGTAGATCAACAGCAGTGGAGCAGCTGCTGGAGAAGAACTACAGGATTCACTGTTCTGTTCACAATGTGGTGCGTGGATGATCCCAACAGTCGTCTTTTCTCTGGTCGGGTTATCTTGAACTTTGTTTGATCTCTGCAGGACGTCCCAGCCGACTTCAGCATCAGCAAGAAGATAGAAAGTGTTTTGCAGGAGGCAGGCTTCAGCGAGAAGAGGGCCAGATCGATGGACATTGATGACTTCATGGTGTAAGCACTCTATGATCTTTATTCATAAATTCTGTCAAACCATCGTTGTGAGCTTCTTCTTCTGTTTCTTCTTCAGGCTGCTGCATGCATTCAACTCTGCAGGAATCCACTTTTCATAAACGCCAACATTAAAAAAAAAAGCAAAAACGGAGGATTGGATCTTTATACATGGCTCATATTGAGTGCTGGTAAATTTAGCATGTAAGCATTCATGCAATCGATCAATTGGTGAGAAATGAACTCAAACTAAGTTCTTGAGAGACTTTCTAAGAAGGGGGTGGAATTAAACTGTGATTTGAATCCACAAACTTTCAAAATAAACTACATCCTGAACCTGTGTGGTCATACTTACTGAGTGAAGCAATTGTTGGTTTTGATGCTTAAAAATAGATATTTAAAGTTCAGGAGCAGACTTGAGAGTTTTGGAGCCCAAGGTGAACAATAACATGGGGTCCTCTGCAACAGTTGTATAATTTACTTATTTTTAAATCCTCACTTAGGGTAAAATGTCGAATGACTTTCTTACTGGTCCACGTTTAGATTGCATCAAAGTCGGGAATTCAAATGTTTTGAAAAAGATTTAAAAGCTGAAATCATATTTAAATTTATGTTATATACGTCACTTTTATTTGGACAAAACAGTAAATTTATCAAGAGCACTAATTTATCAGCCATCCACTTCTTAGTAGAACCAAATGACGAAAAGTCATAATAAAAATCGGTTTTGAAATCACCCTATCTGGCAGCATTGGGGTATATTTTTAATGACAGAGTTAAATAATGACATACTTTGGACACTTTAAAGTGTTCAGCTCGGGGCCCCAGGCAATCGCCTACCTTCACCTAATGGTAAATCCGCCCCTGTTCAGGAGTGATTGTTTTGTTTCAATTTAAAATCTTTATCAGATGGAGATTTTACTCTCTGGAGGAGTCTCCACCACGTTAGTTTAGTGATGGAATGCTTTTTTTTTTATTGCACTTAATGTATGGAATGGATGCAACCAATCACCATGGAAACCCATTCCATGCAGCTCTGACACTTATTGATCTAATAAAAAAGGATCATGTTTCCAGGTATTTGGTAATTTTGCAGAAAGTTGGCAACATGTTCCTATCAGTTCATGTATTCAGTTCCAGAATTTACTGTGACAATGAAAGACAAATAAACGTACCAATAGCATGTATGAATTCAAAACTGAAAACAGCAGAGATCAGAGTTGATCCAGATCAATAGAGAATCCATTTCCTTTTATTATAATGAATCATTAAATATGATCAGATTATTTCATGCATACATTTTGCAAAACAATGCAAAAATGCAGGGAACAGGTTGATTTCAGATGGCGGCGTGAGCCGTTCAGCCTTCAGAGTCGGCTTTCAGGTGACAGTTACTGGTTTATTTTGGATGACTTCTCTCTGAAGAAGTCCTTCATCCAGCTGTAAATCGGTGCAAACACAAAACAATGGTAGCTCTGTGGCCTTCACTATACATTTATTCATAGTTTTGCTAGTTTTCTTTTTTATAACAATGGAATGAAAAGTGAAGAAACATGTTTAACATGAAGTAGGAGCTTTTAAATACTTTGCCATATAAAACGTCATGGCACAAAGGAAAAAAACGCAAACTACATGTAAAAAAACACATCAAGACTGGAGGAAGGAAACACAAAGGAAGAACAAAGTGGTTCTGCCAAACTGGAAATGAGGAGAGTTCATCTACAATATGTTTTCACAGATCCAACTGAGAACCTCTAAGCGGTGGTGCACTAATGGTTTCACAGGGTACATGCAGAGATGTCAGCAACAGAAACCTGGAAGCAAAATACTGGGTTTGTTTGACAGACGCCAAAAAGTTCATTTTTTTTTAGTCCAGATGAAAAACATTCGACTAAAAATAGAAAATAATTTAAGAAAATGGAAAAGAACATTTAACTTCTTCATGTGAAAAAAAAAGAATCTTCTAAAAATGGAAGAAAATCAAACAAAACTTCAAAAAGGCCAAACCAGGTGTAGAACCAGTTCGGTTAAGAGGGAATTAGAACAAATGCAATTTAGTAATCCTGCTTTTAAACGGAGCGTTTTCGTTTTGTGTCTTCACAGCTGTTAGTGACGGCTACAGTTGGGCCAAACACCGAGTGGTTATGTTTCTGCGTGTGCCAAAGTCTTCAGCCTCTAAAGAGCACGTGGCCTTTTGGGGTTGATCTGCTTACTGGCTTGCTCCTCCTCCTGGAGTGCAGAGCGGAAAGACTTCACTTTATCTGTTGGGGAGAGAAACGTGTGGATGAAGTCAAACAGCCGACTCATTTAACAGCACGATGAGACAAAAACTAAACCCTGTGGGATATGAAATTAACTATAAAAGTACCTCTAAGTTCAATAAGAATGTCTATCTTCTGATCTAGGATCTGCTCCAGCTGTGTGGCATACGACTCCACGTCATAATCCACCTCCTCCGTCATCTCTAGCAGCATCTTCTCATCTTCTAACCACCGGATAGACTCCTGTTCACAGACGAAAAACAAAAAGCTCTTGATAAATGTTTATCTTTACAATAAATGCTTAAGGGACATTTAAATGTTTCTTTCTGACCTGGAAAACCGCTCTGTGGTCCTCCAGAACTTGCTCCTCCATCTCCACCAGCTGAGACACAGCCTCATGGAAGGTGAAGAGTTGGGGAGACACCTCCTCCTCCTAGGAATGGAAGTTAAAGATGAAACAAATATGTGACATTCTTCCCAGCAGATGGGCAGCTGCAGCTCATATGCTACTTCTGGGAATTGAAAGAGACGCCATCTATATGCCATTACCAAATCTGAAAGTTCACCCTGGTTTAACTTTCAAAATCTTAACGCAAGAGTTTTGAACACGAAGCTCGCATTGCGCATATATGTGCAACTACATACACTTTTCATCGGTGCACATTCAAGGATGTTGTGAACATAGCTTAAACCCTTTTCTATACTCACATTCTGCTCACAGAGCAATTTGAGGTCATCTCTCTGTGGAGAGATGCTCAGCCACTCCTCGTCCAGGAGATCCACCTGGTTGACAGCGTTGATGTTTGGTCGCCCTCCATCAATGACTTGGTTAGGGTCAATTGTTAGTTCCTTCACCCTAAAAAAAATGTAAAAATAATTTGTTTAGCTCATATCTAATCTAATCGTAGCTGCTTTTTCATTTGGCACATGAATTGTCGCTTCAGCTTTGTGATTGCACCATGACAGCTCTGCACTAAACATGACTTTGTAGATGTAAGAGATTGGTTGAAATCTCATTTCCAAGCACTAAAGTTCAATTTTTGGGGAAAATTGAACTTTTGTAGCAATAACCTGAAGGTTTAATAGCTGTGTGTGCCAGAGCTGATGGTAATGTGTACCAAAAGCAAACAAAGATGGCTGTGATTTTCCTCAGAGAACAGTTGAGGAAAGGGTTAAAGATTAAAATGAAGGACCAAGTCAAGCAGAAATGAGCTCCGATGTGTTACATCCACAATGACAGACGAATGGAGATGGATTCAGATGTTAAGAGCAGCATGCAGGGATTGGGACGTAGCAGCTTTCGCATGCGGAGTCACGGTTTCTGGAACTGCTGGAACAGCAGCAGCAAAGGGGTCATACTCGAACGTGTTGGTGGGCGAGTGCTCAAGGCGACTTCCCTGGCCGCCCTGGGAGAAGGGGATGTCTGACGGACTAATCCCAAACTCCTTGACTCTGTGCGGCGGCGGCAGGCACAGAAGAACACACAGGCAGCGATAAAAAGGAAACAGAGCAGGAGAGAAGAGGGTTGAGAGGGTGTACAGAGTCAGGAAGAGCTAACGGGAACAAGCTAAGAAATTCACAGTAGGTTTGGCTAATTTAAAGAGACAATAAAGCTAGGATTCCATGTCTTTTGCAGACAGACGTTTTGAATTTCTGGCAGAGTAGCCCCACCTGTTAGCATAGCGTAGTGTGTTTAGTGTATTCTCACAGGATGTCATGCCAGGAGAAATTGTTGCAATCTATATGGGAAAAAAAAGAGAGTTTACATTAACATGGATGAAATAAGAACAAAAAATGTACATCTGGATATATAAAACATACCATGCATGTGCGGGAATTTTCACCAATGAAGGAGTCTCTCAGGACTTGGGTGAGCTTGCTGGCCCTGAATGGCGTGTGGGGCTTGTTACGACCGAGAGCCCTGATGCATTCCTGACACAAGAAGCACAATAGCATGACAAACACACAACGAGGTACAATAATCGTGTACACTAATTGCACGTCTACAGTAATTGTCACCTTCAGAGCCAGCAGGCTTTTGTTGATCTCGGCTCCTTCAAGGCGAGTCTGCCGGTCTGCGCTTGAAGTGTCTGCCCCCCTCTCATTACCCGCCAGATCTATGAGCGAGAACTTCCCGTGCATCTTCCCCTTCCTACGAAGAATGATCTGGAACACGGCGTGACTGCGGGATGAGTGAGCATTCGCTGACGTCTGTCCCGAAGTTCTGGAATGAAAAATAGAGGTTTAAGAGAGGAGTGACGACAAAAAAACCTGCAGGATGGTTCGCTTCTAGAAGGAAATGCGATTAAAAACCAACTAAAGGAGACCTGCACATGTCATACCTGCAGCTGTTTCCTACTTCAATGAGTTTGAGGACGTCCTCTGTGCCTTTCACTTCTTTCTCCTGAAGCCCCACAACCTGCACTTGCTGCTTGCCGTCCTCCAGCACCCTCAGCTTAGCTTTACGATTCAACAGGTCAAACACCTGTGCAGACATGCACCACAGTCAGCTTTAAAGCATCTTTTGCTCATAAAATAAAAAAAATAAAAATGGTTGTTAAATACTTGCCTTTCCACTATAGATTTCAAAGTAGGTCGCATACACTTGAAGATCTAATTTCTTATAGTTCGGTTTCTTTATCATTAGA
>NC_050520.1:19723617-19742250 GCF_002922805.2 Oryzias melastigma
CTACCGGTATTTTAGAAGAAATTTAATCATGAATAAAAACAAAATGGCTCATTTCCTTACCGGCTAAAGCATAAATGCCCTTAGAGCAGTCTTGGTTCTTCCCAGAGAAATCTCCACCCATAGTCTAAAACAAAACAATTATATCTTATTAAGCATGCCAAACTGTGCAGAGGAAAATCTTTTGATATTTTAATTTTTTGGGGTCAAACTCACATGTGTTTTACCGCTGCCCGTCTGCCCATAAGCGAAGCAGGTGGCCATTCCCCTCTCAAAAATGGTCTCCACTAAAGGTCGGGCAGTGAACCTGCAGCGTAAAAAACAACACACGCAAAGGAAAGAATCTAAGTCAAAATGACAAACCTCTTGACGTCTAAATTTATTTCCAACTATGGAAAAAAATGCTCTGAAGTAGTTACTAAAGTAGTGGTTTGATGCATATGTGTATCAAAAGGTTAAACCTTCAGGGATCTTTCTGATCAACTGTTACAAACCTGTAAACCATCTCGTTGGTTGTGCTGTCATCGAACGCGTAGTCAAATCGAAAGGTCTGGTTCTCCAGGTACCGAGTCAGGTCCACTTTCTGCTTCGGCTCATGAACCATCACCACGTCTTTACTTGGAATGGTGATCACGTCCAGGTCTTTCATGGTCAGCTCTGTAGCACAGCGGAGAAAAGCCTTCAGGAATAATCTCAGCACGAATGATGGAGAACAAAAACCTCCTTACCCTTTTTGTTCAGCGGGCGTTTTCGGACACAAACGCATATCCTGTGCTCTTCGATCTAGACAGAGAAACAAAGAAAGTATTTTCACATTATTAGCAAAGGTTTGATTGTAGGAAAAAAAAATAACAGAAGAAGATAAAAATTTTCTGTCTCTACTGACCACATCTGCAGTAGTAAGTGGCCGGTAGTCCAGACTAGCTCGGAAATCTCGAATCATGTACAGGATCTCATAGTTGGGGATGGTGGTATCCACTTCCTACAAATAGAAAAAGATGAGATGGACTAACTGAAGTGCAAAACCCCCTAGTATGTTTGGTAAGAACAGAAAGGCGATCAGCATTTCTCTACCTGAGCTCGTTTCTCTCTGAGCTCCTGCTGCTGAAGTCGCCGCCGTTCTCGTTTCTCCTGCAATTTCTCCACTTCCTTCACGCAGTTGGACTTCCTCCTCGCTAACATTAATTAAGAAAAAAAAAATTATGTACATGTCATGGACAACAGCTGTTTTCCTAAATGCGTTATTTCAGCTTCTTCCCTGTCATTTCCTTTTTGTTTACTGGTGTTCCTTCAAAAACAAGGGAAACCAGGAGGTGTTGAAAGCTGAGTACGACTGCAATAATCCCACCACAGACCAGGATGGAGCAGCTGGCACGCAGCGATTCCAGCATTACACTGCCTGCTTTCTTTTCACCCCCAACAAAAGGCCTTCACAAGGAGCTCAAATTCTGTTCTAATAAAGCAACCGTCACCTTCAAACGCAGTGATCACGGAAACAATGTTTAATTGTCTTAATATTTTTTTAAATAATAGATAATCTGATTAGCTCAGAGGGATTGAGCAGACAATATCAAAGTTTCATGCACATTTCATCCACGATATAACTTGTTAGTAGCAGTAAATGAACAACAAATTAGAAAAATAAGAATAAAAGCCACTTAAATTCATGCAGATTTCTCAAAGCCAAAATTTTCAAGCAGAGTGTTGTTAGCCGCAGCAGCTCGACCATCTCAAAACAGCCAAGAACAATGTCTGATTCAGTCTTGGCTGCTTCAGTTTCAGAGAATTTAAGATTTAGAGCGGGGAGATTAATCATCTGCTGTAATCTGGGGAAAATATGATGATTTGGGTCAGCACCAGGACAAGAATGTTAAAAATAAATAAACAAAATACAGGAAATTAGAATCATCACCACTCCTGGGGCACTAAGTTTCAAAATAGGAGGCTCCTGGTTCAGAAGGGGGGGTTCCTTTTTGCATCTATAGTCTGAACAACACACTGCAGCCCAATTTAGGCTTCACCACAAGCTTGTGTACTTGTGTGTGACTCAGCTCAAATCAGAGGCATTGCAGCCAAATGGCAGCACTTCTCCTTTTCCTCCTTTCTACTACAACACCCAGGAAAGCCCGTCTTTTGGCCGGATTAAATTTGTGCTGATTGACCTCGACACCAAAGCTCCAAGCAGGCGATGGTTTGTGTTTGTTTGCAACCTTATGAAACCAAGACTCTCACATTCTATTGGGAAATCTAAAGCGATCACCATAAAGCATTGAGGTCGGGGGCAACATTCAGGTGATACATACAAAGCTGTCCAGACTCCTTTCTGGATGTGAGGTGATGAGCAGATTCTGGGATAAACATGCGGTTAGTGAAACATGAGACAACAGAAGGTGTGGACAACATTCACAGACAAGAACACTTCGACACTTATTGTTATAATGTGTGTGTAAAGAGTACAAATATTTTAATTATCTCAGAGGTTAGCTGGAAACAATTCAGACAAAAAAAAAAAAATTACAGGTAATTTTTTTTTTTAAAAAGAGGGTAAATTTACCGTTCTGTAGTTGCTGTTGCGTTTGGGCTTGAGTAGGCAGCGCTGGCTGTGGTGCTGGAGGAGGTGGAGCCGGCTCTGGCTGCTGAGGTGGTGGAGGTCTTGCTCGAGTTGAAATAGCTGCAAAAGAAAAAAAAATCTCCAATTTATATTTTTTAACCACTAATTTTTTTATTAGCTTTTACATTTTTGTCTTTTATCTTGTGTGTGAAAACCAACAATTTCCTTCAGGATAATCAAATGATTTCTTCTCTATATAATGAAGATGTGACTACAATACATTATTTAACTTAGCATTAAAAACACAGACACCTAACAGCGTTTATACATGTAATTTAGCATAATAAAAGAAGAATTTTACATTTTGACGATTTGCACTTCAGAGTTTGCTATTCTAGTTCAACACAGACCTCTATTGTCTTTGGACGGAGTATCATTTTTACTTGGTGCTATTGTCCTTCGGTTCTGGAAAAAAAAAAGGAATTTTGATTTTAACTTTAAAGGCAATCCTTGGTTTAAAAATAAAAACAACAAACAGTATCCGTTGACATTCAGCGTTTACTGTCCTGTAAAAAAAAAAAAGAATAAACAAAATCGAAAGAGTTTTTTCTAAAACAAAATATTTTTAAAACTGCACTGTGCAATAATGAAGCAACTTAAAGAAATTGAATTAACTTGTGAATCCAACTATATGCGTAACAGTAGTTTAAAATGGTAAAATCATTATATAATAGGAAATGGAGCATCACCTTCAAAAAGTTTAATTTAACTTGGTAAAAAAAATGTATTTTTAATACTCCAGACAACCACCAACAGCATTAACTTTAAGTTTATATGTTTAATATTGTATATCAAAATCCACAGAGATGTATCAATAAAACATTGGATAACACAATTACATGGGTTCATATTCAGAAAAATAGAACTAAAACAGTCTGCCACAATAAAACAAACAAATGTGACAAAACAACATGACATTTGGATGTAAAAAAAAGGGATTTAAAATGGAAAATAATAATGTCATACTTGACATGTTACATGTATTAAATAGATGAACATGACATCAGCCCGACTTACCTTTGCAATTCTGTTGACTTTTGCTAATGGCGTGGGAGCCGGTGGAGTCTCTGGACTCGGTGCAATCTCCTCATCAGGGGCTACATCTGGATTAAGTGCAAAAATACTCTCCAAGTCAATCTGTCCAGAAATACATTACAAATTAGTGGATCGGTTCCAAGTCTGGTGAAACATGAAAGTTTGCTGCATAAAAGGAGAAGTTTTTGGAAAATTATAAGAGGAATGATTAATTTTTGTAGAAAGATATGCAGAGGTAGAATCATTTGCTTCAATGATAAAGTTTCACCTCTTTTCCTTTTGTGTCTCCATTTTCTATCCACTCCACTGTAACGCTTTCATTGTCTTCATTCATGGATGTCACCATTGCTTGGTGTATACGTCCTGTAAAAGTACAAATGAGGAAAACTCAATAACATAAAAAAACGAGAATATTTTTTATCTTTAAGAGGCAAATTGGATTTGTATTACCAATTTTGGGGTCATACATATTTACACAATAACACATTACTTTAAGTTATTTAAGTTCACAAGTATGATCAAGTACCAGTGATATTCTTGGTTGAAAAACAGCAAACATTCTAAATAGGGTGGACAACAGTCTATTTATTATTTTTTTAAGTTAAATTTTAATATTATTCTTCAAACAATTTACAGCGACTTTATGGACATTCTAAACCTATCCAGTGTTCCGAGAAAATAGCATCAGGTCAATAAAACCACTGAGGAGACTCAGATGCAAAAGACAATCAAAGCTTCTGCATGCCTGCAGACGACTTCCTGCTACTGCCTGCAATGGAAATATTAAGTCTTTAAAAAGCTTCTTCAGTTCTCCTGCGAGACAATCCGACCAAGATTAATGTTGCCAAGAAAACAGCATGTTTAATGACTGTTGTTCAGGAATCCATTTAGACGGAAAAAATAAAAATCCTGTTGTTTCAAGCACTCATAACTACTAAACACTTTACTTTATAGTAATGCACTGCTTTTAACTGACAATTTACAAAAAAAGGAACAGAAAGACCAAAACAGTCTGGTAAAATGTACGTATTTACTTCAGTTGTGCAGCCGCAATGATGGATTAAACATCAAGTTTTCAAAATCAAAACTAGATTAAAAAACAGCCTTTGCAGTAAAATTTGAACTTTTTATGAATCATAATTTAATGTACACACAATACTTAATACTAGCATTGTATCGAGATGAAAAGGAATATAAATACCAGTAAGTCTAAACTTAAGTTGAGTATTATAATTTAAATTTTTTCCCCACTACCATTTCAAACTGAAGCGATACTAACGAAAACATTTCTCTTCACCTCTTGATTGACAATTCTGATCTCATATCCGTAAAAAAAATGTTTAAACCTTGAATAACACTATTTTGTCGACTTTATATGGCATATTTAAAGTTTTCCTTGTTGCAATGCAGCGCATGTATCACATTTCAGACAGAAGACAATGATTTCCTTCTGTAATGAGAAGACAGCTAATGCCAAGCAAACACTGTAGCTTCTTTATTAGACGCTGAAAGCATTACATCACCTCAATTCACAACTTTAAATACCAAAAAAAAATGTTTTGTCTGTTGTTCGAAAAATGTAGCTTTTAACAGAGAGCACCTGCACTAAATAAAAGATACCATGAGGATTTTGTAGCACCTATAATTATCAGTCAAGGACATGCACGCCAATTTTAAGTTTTTACAGCCAGTTATAGATCAAGTACAAAGGCAACAGGAAATACATTATTATAAAGCATGTTGCGAAACTGAGGGCTGCTGGCTGCTGTACTGGCTCTGGTTTGTATTTGGACTAGTCCTGTCTATCACCAACACCTTAAGGGACAACAATCCTGATCTGAATACAAAAGCATTGCGAAGAAAAAATATTCAGACTGCCTCTAAAGCAAAAAGCAAAACAAAACAAAAAAAACATGTGCTCTTTTGCTTTTAAAATTAATTTGCAATAATCCTAGTTTCATTAATGTTATGTACAGTATATATCATTAACAAAAAAGCCTGAATCTCTATTATTTGAATCTTGTAACCTCGCATTATGCAAGAGTTCTTTCTGCTTAGAATCCTTTATTGCTTGTTTTAATGTGTCACAATTACTAAAGGATTTATCGGTGCATCTCATGACTGCCACTCCTGTTCTGCATCTGCAAAGCCAGTGGGATAAATACTCTTGGGCACGCCTGTCTATCGTCTGAGCTAATGACAAAAAAATCTTAACACACTGCTTTTTACGTCAGATAAACATAAACAAAACAAAACCTCTATATTTCTGTTATTTTTTTGCTGAACCACTAACTTTTAGGCTAACAGAAATTCCACTTACAATAGCCTTTACTGATAAAACCAAATGTAACAACTAATAAAAATGTTGACTACCTCGACTATTAGTACTAGTCGCTAAGTTGAAGAAGCAGTAGCGTTAGCTTATTGGCTAGCTGAATGCTAACGCTACTCTAACCTAATATGAGTAAGCTAACTTCATTGGTTAGCAAGGCAAGCTAATCTTCATTTAATGTGTTTTTTAATAAAAGAATAGCTGTATGATGAAATTGGTTCATGTTGATAACATCATTTTTATTTTATTTTTTTCTAAAACACTGTAAAAACATTGCTAAACGAGGCTAACGTACAGCGGGGGACGGATCTCTTGAAGTCTAAAGATGCTAACAAAGGTAGGCGCCCATTCAAACGCTAAGGCCGTGTTGAAGCTCTCCGCCCAGACCGGGAACATGACCATCTCGATGCAGCTAACGCCGCTAACACGAACAGTATGCTCTGCGGACGAGAACAACGGTTGCTAGTATATCCAAAAGCACCACAGCAACAAAGATCCCCAAACAATCCACACACACACACGCACACAGGGCGACGAGAAAACAAAAGACAACGACAAAACTTACCATCACTCCGCTTTATCTCCACGTACGTACCAACGACTATCTTTCCAAAAGCTGCCGCCATCCTACATCGCTTAAATAAAAACAAATGCAGGACAAGGGACTTATTATAAGCCGGCTAAGTGCAGCCTCTTTGGTTTGAGAGGAAGAAGCAGGCAACCGAATGTGGTTGCTGCAAGAAAGTGTTTCCGGACCAGTATTTTCAAAATAAAAGAAAACGCCGGTTCACTAATAAATGAAATACTCTCACTGGTTTAACAATTTACTATATTTTCATCGATTAGCTGAATTCACTTTATTAAAGTACTTAACAAACTGGCCTATGGCAAAATACCGGTTGCACTTAAATGGTAAGACAATGAAATGTGCTTAGGATTTCCTCACAGTAAGCCAAAACAAGACTAAAACACCAAATTAATAAGAGCTGTTTATGTTTGATTTTGATTGTTAAAGAGGGCACATGTAAGGGTGAGCTATCAATGTCACATTCTGTACTTATCATTTTATTTTTAGTGTATTATTTTCAGTCTCATTACATTTTGTTTAAGGTAAGTCTGTTGGAGCCTGCCAGTAATAGGGAGGAAACATGAGGGGTGCCCCCATACATGTCATCAGTCAACTTCAAAGACAAATATTCCTTTATTTCACTTTCAAATCAGCATATCATACATTTTTTGGGAGGAATGTGAAAGGAAGCCAAGAACCTTAAAGAGACCCAAGGAAAGAAAAGTTTAAAAAAAAGTTGTTGGAGTCCAAAAATATAAGATTTCCTTATCTTTCAAAAACATGCACCAGCAATGCATATGTTGAGGATGTTGACAGATAAAGCTTTAAAGGTGACATAAAAAAAGCAGTTCATGTAAATGCAGGCCAGAAAAGCAACAGTAAGACCTAAAAAAAAAGCAAATTAGAGTCTGCAACAAAGTTGTCAAACGTTTTCTGGACAATACAGAGAGAAAACCCTCACACAAAGACAACATGAACACATGCAAACTCCAGACTGTCAGACTGCCACACAGACATCTTTAAAATGATTGTGCTTACTTTCTGCAAATAATTTCAGGACATTTTAGATCTTTAATTTAACATTTACATTAAAAAAGCAAAGGTTGGAGTTTACCACTAAAGTTTAAATAATTTTACCTTTTAAATCCTAGCTTGAACATTTAAAACTCAGAATTGTCTCAGAAAAGTAAGCCATTGTAAATAAAAAGTCACTGTCAGACTCGGAAGCTGCATAAACCAGCCAAAGTGTATTGAAATATGATATAACTGAATAAAATAATTGTGTTAATGTGTGGAAAAATCTTCAAAGCATTCGGCAATTTTAGATTTCCCATCCAATTCTTGCAGTTGCTTATAGGGACTTCCATGATGAAATCTACTTACTGCTTCCCTAAATGACTCATTTTTAAGCTTTAAAATCTGTCTTTGAGTCGTGAGATCGCGTTCTTTCCAGAAGTTACCAGCTTCTTGTGGTCCTACATTTGTCAGCCCCCTCCACGTGCCTTCACACACCCACCCTCCAAACCCCCACCCTCCAGCACAGGCATTTGCTGGTAAGTTCTCAGCTGTCTATGCCCAAAATAGATCTTATCGGGAGCAGACCATCTTCTAGGGGTCACCGAAACTTAATTTCTGTGTTGGAAAAATTAATTTTATTCATAGAGAATTGGAAAATTTGGCAGCAATAAAGAAAGTTTGCCACAATTCAAACAATCAATTTTTATTTGAATTTTGAGCACATTGTAATTATTCGGGGGCTTTTTATTATTTAGAATGAACCTCCTTGTGTTATGGATGGTCCACCTGTGTCATGACCCAACTCATTGAAATCCAATATAAATATAAGCTGAAGGATTTGTAGGGGGAAGGCTACAAAAGATAGACAGACTTTTGGAAACTTTAGTGACTGGAAATCTACATCTACTTTGTGGGACAAACTATTACGATACACAAAAAGCAAAGAACTCAAGACAGGAGAAAAGCCTGAAGGTACAGTACAGCTGCTATTTGGGTTTCTCTTTTATATAATAGTCTGGTAAACTGATGGTACTTAGAGTGAAAGGACAAACTTCAAATCAGACAACAGGAGAGAGATTTTATGTGGTAAAGTGCTGGTGAAGGACTCAGACTGAGGGGCAAGAACGTGCCCAAATAAGGCTAGAGTGGCGGCCATTAAAGTCAGAGAGAGCTTGTGCATGACCATTTGCTTCCCAAAACTCAGGTCAGTAGGATCAAAGATAAACCATGGTATTTTTACTAAATATTTCTTTTCAAAAAGGTACGGATGTTTAGCTTAGAGAAGCTCTAAAGTGTGAACCATTTTCTGCGTTTCTGTGTTGTGAGACAAATCTAGATCTTTGCTTTTAACATTTACTAGTGTATGGATTCTATGATCTCCAAAATAATTTTTGAAAAGATCACATTTTTCTTCCAGATGGACGACCCAACCCAGTTAAAAGATGAGGGAAATAAACACTTCCAGGCAGGTGAAATTGACAAGGCCATTGAATGCTACACCAACGCCATCAAGGTTTGCAAGGACAAGAAATTGCTGGCTGTCATTTACAGGAACAGATCTGCATGCTTTCTAAAAAAGGTAAGCAGGTTCTTACAATGTTTAAAAACATTTTATAGAGTGAGAAAAAAGGGAATATTGCTTAATTTGTTGTTTTTTACTTACAGGAAAGTTATTCCAATGCAGCCTCTGATGCAACTAAAGGTACACCAGCTGAAAAAAACTGTTAACAGCTATTCTTTTAAAACAATACATAATATTACCTTATTTTCATCATTTCTTATTTGTCGCTCCTTCATAGCAATTGATGTGGATGCAGCAGACATTAAAGCCTTATACCGTCGCTGTCAGGCCCTGGAGAAACTTGGAAAACTGGACATGGCCTTCAAAGATGTGCAGAGATGTGCCACTCTTGAACCAAAGAATAAGACATTCCTGGATACTCTCCGCAGGCTTGGAGCAGAAATTCAGGCAAAAGTAAGTTTCAAATTAATTGTATGGAATTTCAAAATAAAACAAAATACATAGACTCCATGAAAGTAGTAGGTTTAAAAGTCACCAAGTCCTCTTAAGTCCAATTGAATGCTGTTTTTTGTTAAATTTATTTCAGTGACATTCACTTGATTCGTCCTTATTTTCTCAACATTGTATCAAAACAACCTTTTTTTAATGGTTTATTTTGTCTTCTTAGCTCAAGACGACCTTTTCCACAGATTCCAGGGTGCAGAACATGTTCGACATTCTCTTCGATGAAGAAATGGATAAAGATAAAAAGGAAAAAGTGTGTGTCTTCCATTGGTTCATGCTAATTTAAAAGAAGTGAATTATTTTGTGTTTTGTTATCTGAGTTTAGCTTTGATGGATGTTTGTGCTTCTGGTTCCATTTATAGGCTGCCAACAACTTAATTGTGTTGTCAAGAGAAGATGCTGGAGCAGAGAGAATCTTCCAGAATAATGGAGTACCTCTGCTGCTCAACATGATAGAGACGGGAAAACCGGAAATGATCCTGGCTGCCGTGCGTACGCTGTCAGGAATGTGCACAGGACACAAAGCTCGGGTGAGTTGATATTTAAAAAAATATCTAAATTGTGAATATATTCTTGTTAGACATTTATCTGACTCTGTCTTTTTTTGGCTGTTTCAAACAGGCCATGGCCATTATTAACATGGTCGGTGTTGATAAGATTTGCAGCATCATGGCTCTTAATAATGAAGAAATTGCTTTGGCGACGTCGAACCTCTTCCAGTGCATCAACGACTCTCTTACTGGTGCAGACACAAGGGAGTATGGGAAAGAAGCCGCTTTGGTTTTAGGTGAAGAGAGACGATCTTTGTTCAACACAGTTTTGTAGCATTCTAGACCATTTTCTTTTCTCATTTTTTATTGAATTTTCCTAAATATTTAACATGATGTCTTTTGATTTGTTTCTGCAGATGCAGCCAAAGATCTGAAGACTATTCTTCTTGCTCTGCTGGAGATGACTGCCAATAAGAATGTGTCTGGCTATGGCAGAGATCAGGCACTGAATCTCTTGTCCAAGAACGTACCTCGCAGTAATAAAAAAGACCCAGATCACTCACGGACGCTCTTCACCATTGATCACGGTAAGCTCCAGTAGATCTTGTTACAGCCTGGAGCACCAGCTCAAACCGTCTAACTTGAAGCATACTTTTATTTTCCAGGTCTAAAGAAGATCCTCAAGGTTTGTGGCCAAGTTCCTGAGCTACCAGACCAACTACCTTTGACAGAGAACTCACAGCTGATTGCAAGTGTGCTCCTCAACAAGTTATATGATGACCTCAAATGTGACCCAGAAAGAAATAATTTCAGGGACATTTGTGATCAATATATCAAGTATGTACATCTTTAAATGTTTGATCTTGTGTAAGTGCACAGTATTATTTTTTAATCTGGAAAACTCCACCTGTTCCCTACAGATCCAAAATCGACCCCAAAGACATGGACAAGACACTGCATGCTATTAACACAATCTCAGGGCTGCTGCAGGGTCCCTTTGACGTTGGAAATGCCCTGGTGGGGCATCAAGGCATTATGGAGATGATGGTCGCTCTGTGCGGCTCTGACCGGGAGGTGGACCAGATGGTGGCGGTGGAAGCTCTCATCCATTCCTCCACCAAGATGAGCCGGGCCAGCTTCATCATCACAAATGGCGTTTCCCTGCTCAAGGACATCTATAAGAAGACCACGAATGAAAAGATTAAAATCCGTGCGCTGGTGGTAAGTGTGCCACAGGTCAAATGTAATTTTAGTCAAAGACTATTAATTCTGGACTCTAAATGTTACATGAAAACATCGCTTTTAGAAGATGTCATCCTTTACAGGGTCTCTGTAAACTGGGCTCCGCTGGAGGTGACGACTACAGCTTGAGGCAGTTCGCTGAAGGATCTACAGAGAAGCTGGCAAAGCAGTGCAGAAAGTATGTACTTATGCACACTTGGTAAAATGAAATGAAACCGAAATCTTTTACTTAAAAAAAAATGTTAATTTTATATTATACAGCCATATAAGCTGTTACACTTCTCCATCTTTCTAGGTGGCTTTGTAATCCCAAGATTGATGCCAAAACAAGGAAGTGGGCTATTGAAGGTCTTGCCTATCTGACAAATGATGCTGATGTCAAGGATGACTTTGTGGAGGATGAGTTGGCTTTGAAAGCCATGTTTGAGCTGGCTAAGGTGTGTAAAATTTTTTTAAAGATGTTTGTGCATTTAAAGAATCTAAAAAATATATTTTGTCGTATATCAGCATTATAACAGAGGATTGAACATGAACTAAAATAATGATTTATATTTAGATAACATAATTAACATATTTTGATTTTAACTAAAAAAATAAAGAATATGTTTATTTTTTTAATTACCCAACTTGAACTTGATTGATTTAGTTGCATTAGCTTCCAATCAATAACAGTTCTGTTTTTATTTAGTCCACAGATAAGACAATTATTTATGCAGTTGCCTGCACTCTAGTAAACTGCACCAACAGCTATGAAAAGAAGGAAATCCTCCCTGAGCTGGTTCAACTGGCCAAATTTTCCAAACAGCATGTTCCTGAGCAGCATCCCAAGGTAAGAAAATGAGAAAAAACAAAACATGTTTAGGAGGTGATGCGCTCATGCATCTTAAATGTTTGATGTTTTCAGGACAAGAAGGATTTCATAGACAAGAGAGTGAAAAGGCTGCTGAAGGCTGGGGTCACTTCAGCACTTGCAGTCATGGTCAAAGCTGACAGCTCTATCCTCACCGACCAGACAAAGGAGATGCTGTCAAGGTGAGAAGCTCTCCAAAGGTTTTCCTCAAAAAACCTTTCCAGAACATTCTATTTTTGTGCAATGTCAAGTTTTGAGGGATTAAAACTTGAGCTCAGTGTTGATTTAGTTAAATTGCAATATTTCTCAAGACGGCACAATTGTTGAGTGTATTTTCTGCTTGTGTCTTCAGGGTTTTCTTGGCATTGACAGCTGATCCAAAAGATCGAGGGACTATTGTTGCCCAAGGTGGAGGAAAGGTGAGACAGTGTTGAAAATCAATATACTTTAGAATCATAAATAATGTAAAAAGAAACGCTGGGATGAGATAAGGTTTTGTGCGACGTTGCTTCACCAAATTTCTAGAAAATAACTCTACTCTAAACTGTCCATTTATCTAAGCAGACCTGCTGGTCATATTATTCTTCACTGTTGCTCGTTACTGATACGTCTTTTACCTTTTGCCGTCAGGCTTTGATACCACTCGCTCTGGAAGGAACAGATGCTGGAAAAGCCAAAGCCAGCCACGCCCTTGCCAAGATAGCAGCTGCCTCAAACCCAGCGATCGCCTTCCCTGGGGAAAGGGTGAGGCGTTCACTTGTAGATATTTGTCCCAACCGTCAGAAAAACTCATCTAACAAATACCACTTCTAAACCCTCATTTGTTGCCTTGTTTATCCTATCAAAATACTTCAACAGACTATTTTTATTTTGGTTTCTGTTTTTTCTGACAGGTGTATGAGGTGGTGCGGCCTTTAGTGAGCCTCATTCACACGGACAAGGAAGGCGTTATGAACTATGAGGCTCTGAGAGGACTCACGAACTTTGCGGCATTCAGCGAAAAACTAAGGTAGGTAATTTTGTCATGTTACAGTTTCTGGTAAGAATTGCTAGACACTTAGCTTGATCTCATTTGCAGGGCAAAGATTGTAAAGGAAAAAGCTCTACCAGAGATCGAGAACCTCATGTTTGAGGAGAACGAGAAGATCAGACTGGCTGCGACTGAATGCATGTGTAACCTTGTGGCATGCAAAGAGGTGGGATGACATCACAACCGTACCGAAAACACCAAGAGTGGGATTGAAGTTTTGTGTAGCAAGATTTGATGTAAAACAATCTTCTTTTAGGTTCAAGAGCGTTACATGGAAGATGGCAATGATAAGCTGAAGCTGCTGGTGTTGCTTTGTGGAGAAGATGATGATAAAATTCAGATAGCAGCAGCTGGAGCTCTGGCCATGATCACTGCTGCTCAGAAGAAGCTGTGCACTAAATTGACTCTGGTGGTACGTACAATCGGTTTCACTTTCTTCATTAGTTGTTGCAAATATGCAACAAATCACTTCAGCTCTAAAATTAGCTAAGGTAGCATCTACTTAAAGGCAAAAATATGACCTTTTTCATACGTTTTAAGGAGTTAAAATTATGTTTCCCCCAAATTGCAACTGTTACATCACAAAAAAGTAAAGAAAAATTGAAATTAATAAAACTGTTGTATTGATCTTGCTCTTTAGACTGTCCAGTGGCTTGAGATCCTGCAGAGGTTGTGTCTTCACACCAACCCATACATCCAGCATCGTGGTATAGTGATTGTTTTCAACATGCTCGACTCAGACAACAGTGAGCTGGCCAAGAAGCTGATCGAGAGCGAGTTGCTGGAAATCCTCTCTGTGATTGGAAAAGCAGAGGACAACCCCAAGCGGCAGGAACCCATTGATGCGGCACGCGCATGCCTCGTCAAAGCCATGGATCTCGGCCTCATCAAACCCTTTTCCAGCCCGGCTTAAACAGAAACAATTCAAGAAAAAGAAGTTTTATTTCCTCTGTTGAATAGAGGCATTTTTCTAAATACTTTTAATCTACATGATCAAGAAAACTGTTGATCTTTATAAAAGAAACATAAATTTGAATGTTGATTTTTAGTTAATGATACTTGAGGAGTGAGACTGATACGTGGGAAAAATTTGATAATGTAACACAAAAAAGGAATTGTTTAGTTAACCAAGTAGTGTTTTGGGCTTCTTTTGCTTTTTTCTAAGTTTATATACATTTGCTTTTATTTAAATTGTATTTTTATGGCTACAAATCAAAGTGACATTCAGATCTTTTGTTTTGTATCAAAAGTTGTGCTAATAAATCAAGACTCATCTAACCAAACTGATGGACTACTGTTTGACTACAGGACTTTACAAAGCCAAATCCACAACAACACTCAATGCAGAGGAATGTATCCAATGAACAAAATCTGAACAGATTGATAACACAATCCAGATAAACAAGGCAAAGTCATGCTTACAAGTTTACAGCACTAAAAGATTTGATATGCTCTTCTCCCCAATGAATCGTATGGGGAAAGTGGAAGGGAATAAGTCCTGTCTGTTAGAAAAAGTATCCAACAGAACCATAAGGGCAGGAAAAGAGAAACAAAACTACACGTGTTTGCTGAAAAAAAAGGAAGTTGATATTATGTCCTCGAACTGAAAGAATTTCAATTTTTGATATGGTTTTAACCATCAATGTGGAAAAGCTTAAAGTCTTTTCTCATGGGAACTTCAGCATTCCTGTAGGATAATTTAAAGAGAAGCTCCTAATGATGAAAATGTTCTACAGTCTAATACAGCAGTGGGCAAACTTTTTGACTTGTCAACCACAAAGGGCTTCAAAATTTGACGGAAAGATGTGTGTTTTTGTAATTGACCCCATAAAAGAAAGAAATAGCAGGCAATCTGGGCAAAAACATACTTTAATTTTGATTGAGAATAAATGTATATGTTTTTAAAACAGAACACTTTGGAGCTTTTACTTCAAAACTGTGACTTTTATTCTCATTTTAGTGCCAATAGCAACAATGGGTTGAAGTTAGGGAAAACTTTTAATTATGGAGACACTGAGTTCATAATGGTGTTGGTATGATTGAAAAAAATACTGTCGGACTTGGAAGGAAAATACACATGTATGTCAAAAAAACAAAAAAACAACAAATCTTCCAACAGCATGTGAATGCAAGGTAATTTTCTGCATTTAAACGAAGGTCAATTTATTTGTAGTGCATCATTTATAGGGGGAACACCAGAAAATTAAAAGAGTTATCATCATAATTTATTCCAGATTAAATAGTTTGACGGGAGGTATATGGCCCTGGGGCCCTCAGTTTCCCCTCCCCTGGTCTTACATGAACCAGTTTCTCTGCGTCACGAGAAAAGAAAAAAAATAGAATTATAGGGCTCAACCCGAGTCAAAATGACTTCACTGGGGTTTCTTCTACATGCACTTTATATCAAAGACATACCAAACAGATAGGTATTTGTCCTGAATTTCTCTAATTAAGGTCATTTTGTTTGATAAGAATCCCCTTGAAGAGTGAAATTATAGAGTTAAACAAATTATTGGTTCAACAGTGTCAGGATCTGGAGGCGTCAGACCCAAATATGCAGGAAACCAGGCTGGGTGACAGAAACTAAATTATTTAATAAATATACAAAACATGACAAAACCATGGGAGCAACAAAAAGGGAAGCAGAGCAGCTGACCTGACGCTGAAGAACTGAAAACCAGACACTTATATACACGGAGGGTGATGAAATAAATAAAGACAGTCTTGGATAAACAACCCGAACTTGGTGGGATGAATAGAGAAAACAGAAAATCACAAAAATCCAAGAGCAGAAACCTCACAAACAGACTTTTGCCTTAACCTGGCCATTCCTTAAACTGTCGTCAGACATTTATTCCAGGCAGAATAAAAATCCTCTTCCTTCCTGACTTATTTAAAATCTGCTTAAAAGGATTTAAAAGTTGTCAGACAAGACTGGGTCATTCACTTACTGTGTTTGAACAAATGCTGGTAAGAAAAAGATTAAAGACAAAAGAGAGAGAAAAAAATCTTAAGCAGGAAAAAGAAGCAAAGAAAACACAAATTCCGGTTTTCAAGGAGGAGGCAAACAAACAAAGAAAAGATTGTGACATGTCACTAGAGAAACCTCTAGAATGTGTACTGTAAGGAGTGATTAGTCATGCTGTTGTGTGTGGTGATTAGCAACTGAAATTGGAAAATGCAAGGTGAAATTGAAAAGAGACGAACAAAATAAAACAGGATATACAGGTAAAGCCCTGAAAGCAGAAGAGAGGAAGAACAAAAGTGCTGCAGAACCTGACAGGTTGTTGATAGATGACTCACTCTGTGACGCTCTGCTTTAGCTGAGACATGCCGACCTGAAAAACCTTGAGGGATCATTTTGAAACTGAGCACTAACTAATAAAAGTAAACTAAAATTGTAAATATAATGTTTTCTATGTAATTTAAAAGATAAAAAAGGAAAAAATGTTTATGAATTTGTTGATCTGATAGTGAAGGACTTGAGAGTTTGACATAAGTCACAGTTAAGATTCATATAGACTTGATGTTTTGGATGTGTAAACTGTGTTTATTTGTTTATTACTACTTTTTAGGAACAGGACATGTCTGTCTAGTCTAAAATAAAGGCTCTCCTTACAATGATTTTGCAGGAGGAATGCAGAAACACCTGTTTTCAACTGCTTAGAATCTACTTCAATTACAGTCCTCAACAATAAAATAACCATTTTAATTAGTATTATCTGAAGTTTTCACTTAAATTACAGCTACAGCCTTCAGATTTGGTTTTAAGCTTAAATACAAAGACTTGGCCTGGCATAAAGGGACATGTGAGCATTTTTGTGGTCCTGCTGGGATGAACATCTTGACAGTGTTCTGCAGGGAGTTGAAATAATAATCTTTTATTTGTGACAATTCTGGAACAAAAAATATAAATGAACAAATCAAAAACGACATCTATTCAGATCAATTTAAAAGATTTAAACCAAAATGTTGATTTAAATGTGTTTATGGCTTGGATTTTATTTGAATAAGACAACCTGAAAGTGTCTTGATTACAGCAAGGACAAAAACAATACTAGTCAACAATTGACAAATTAGTTCTTAAACACAGATTACAAATTAATGGATGTGTTTTAGCTTTCCTTAAGAATTTGAAAGAACATCTTATTGTCTTAAATGACAATCTTCCTTCATTGTCATTCTGCTTAGCGTCAACACAGCCACATTTTTATAAAGTAGGCTTGGGGAACAGCTCACTAATATAAAAAAAAAATGTGTGTCCTTTCTATTGATTTAGTACCCTAACCTAACCTTATCAGTGAATATCTCTAAATTTAACCCCATTTCATATAACATCTTTAACAGCTCTAAACCTAATAAGGAGCCTAATAAACAGATTCTGGTCACTTTGGGACCAAAATAATCTCAACAAAGCTTCCTGGTTTAAGGTTAAAATGCAAACATATTATTTTTTAACACATTTATAGTATTTAGTGAACTGAGTAGCAATTTACCACAAATATTCCTAATGGGAGAAATGTTGAAAACTAGATTGTTTACAACAATTTTATTTTATTTTTTCTTCAAAAATATTTTGCACACTTTATCTGCCTTTATAAAATATTGAATATTCTCACCCAGTAAAATTAATCACTGCCAAAACTGTTTAATGGTAGTGGGTGATTTGAAACAGGTCTGCAGCCTGCAGCTCTGGAGCCACATGCGGCTCCATTGTGTCTCTCTACTTAGGGAAAAATAGAAGTTTTTAAAATTAACTGTAAAAATTAAGCAAAAAAAGTAAACTAACTTATCTGCAAACAGTTAAAGGACAGTAAGTATCACAACTCAAGCTAAGATTTTTGTGTGTCGTGTATGAATGAATGAATGAAAATTTATTTAAATAGCACTTTACAACTCCGTCAAATGCCAAGTGCTTCACAACAAAGAAAGACAAAAGAAAGTTAAAAATTAAGAGTAACAATTAATAAACAGCATGAATTTTCAAAAAGAAACTAGCAAAAAATAAAAGACAGCAATAATACGAATGAAGGAAAACACAATGCCGCAGACTAAAGATACATTTTGAGTTGACATTTAAAGCCGTTAAGGTCTGGTGTATGACAAGAAATCAATTGAAGGTCGGTTAACACAATAAGTATTAGGACACACCAGATTATAAAGTAGATTTTTAATTATTTATTTATTTATTTATTTATTTATTTATTTATTTTTACAAATTTGTGGTTAAAAAAATAAGGTAAGATTCACTTCACTAGCTGAATTTCTGTCTGAGGTGCACCTCAATGAAATGAAACAAAAGTTTTTTTTTAATCATTGCTGACATCATACTGTATTTTATGCATTTAGTTGGAGGGTGTCTTTTATTTTGAAAGGAAGTCATATGAACTTCTGTCAAAAGTTATTTCACATTTTGAGTTTTATTGATTTAAAA
>NC_050520.1:19742333-19744204 GCF_002922805.2 Oryzias melastigma
AGAGGTAGGATAACATACTCTGATTGCTTTCAGCAATCAGACAATTACTAAACAGTATTTTTGACTAACATGAAACTAAAGGAAACTTTTTTCCAGGGCCAGCAGATGGCGCTGTAGAGTCACCCGCGCTCTGATGGAGAGGTAGAAAACAGGCAGGGCAGGAATCCAGCAGACAGACACACCGGCTGCTGCTGCCGCTGCGGCTGCACTCTGCGGAGGAGACCGACTTCAACCGGACACGCTCCGCCTGCTGCGCAGACAAGTTCGGTCCTGAGCTTTTCTAACGCAGAACCGGAGTGTTGTCACCAGTTCGGGACCGTCAGCCGGAGGGGGAAAAGGCTTTCCGGGAGGACTGCAGCAGCTACGCAGGAACATATTTGTCTGGAGACCTCAGAGGAGAAGACGAACACTACTGTGAGTTTGATGGACCTCAAACGCGGTTTTGTCTGAAATCTGGTTTTCTGGACGTTCCGTTTAGAATAACAGAAGTGGAGAATCTTTTTTGTGGCGACAGGTGGAAAATTGCAGGTGAGCTTCAGCTCAGGCACGTCATCTATCTGTCAGGGTTTCTCATTTTTATCCAAAGTACACTTAAATAAAGGAGAAAGTCTAGACAGTGGGGATTTTTATAAAAAATAATTTGAGCCTAATTAACTAATTTTGCTTTTATAGTGATTTATGTCACCTTAAAGGCAAAAAGGGATTAGAAGAAGCTCTAAATGTTAAAAATTAGGATAAAAATAAAAAGCAGTGATAATAAAAACAGGTATCTAGGTTAAAAAAGTATAAAAACTTTAAAGCTTTTTGGTTAGTTTTAAGCTATAGCTTTAATTCTTTAAAGCACTATTTGTTTTGTTTAGTTTAAAAAAAGCTTTATAAATAAAGTTAGGTTTTATTTGAATGTTTAGTTTTGGACCAGGTGATATTTAGAGGGCTGCACTCAGGCAAGCTGATACTGAGTCTTTCTTAAAGAGGTTGGAGCTGATAAAGAAAGCTGGGTTCTGCTCTGGAGACTCTAGAGCTGATTATTTGAAGAAGGATGCTTAGATGAATGTAGAAAACCCTGTGCAACCTCTTCATAGAACAAGAGGGCCTTCAACTCGGAGAGGAGATCCTCCAGCTCAACCATAATATCCTAAAAAAATTAAAAAAATGCTACAACGTATTGAAATAACTATGAATGAGTGTGTAATGTGTGGATGCTAAATCTTCCAGCTGTCATGCTTAATAATCTGGAAAATGTATTTTTAATTAACTTAAAGATTTATTTAAATTCATGTGGTAACAACAATGCAGAGTTAAATGGAGAAGAAACATAGACCAGCTTTTAGCATCAGTTTAGGAAAATTACATGGTTTCCAGATAGAAATAAAGGTTATTTGGAGACTTAAAACCATGAAATTGGTAAATAATCGACTACAGAGTAAATTAGTGTGGCCCCTAGAGTAATGCCATCAAGATTATCGTTGTTTATCATATATTTTTTATAAACCCTTTCAGCTTTTTTAGAATTTAAAGATGATAGTTTCATGTCTATTTCATAGCTCCTCCAGTTTAACAGATGAATGTCAACATAACAACAACAGTACATATATAAAAACATATATAAGAGGTTTTCCGTTCCTATGCAGTGATCAGGACGGTCTTTGTTCTAAAATGATGGGTGTCAAATACAGCGCTGAAATGGAGCTGGACAAATATACAGAGACCCCTATTTGAGGCAACACTGAAGCATTAGTAACTTGAACCAATGCTACTCACTACAATTCAATAAAGTTTATTTATAATGCTTTGATTAATCAGCAACCGATGTTTTCTTGAAGTACTACACAGAAAATCAGGCGCACACCGCCTCCCTGTCCCTAATTCAC
>NC_050520.1:19745916-19754281 GCF_002922805.2 Oryzias melastigma
GCGCTGTAGAGTCACCCGCGCTCTGATGGAGAGGTAGAAAACAGGCAGGGCAGGAATCCAGCAGACAGACACACCGGCTGCTGCTGCTGCTGCGGCTGCACTCTGCGGAGGAGACCGACTCCAACCGGACACGCTCCGCCTGCTGCGCAGACAAGTTCGGTCCTGAGCTTTTCTAACGCCGAACCGGAGTGTTGTCACCAGTTCGGGACCGTCAGCTGGAGGGGGAAAAGGCTTTCCGGGAGGACTGCAGCAGCTACGCAGGAACATATTTGTCTGGAGACCTCAGAGGAGAAGACGAACACTACTGTGAGTTTGATGGACCTCAAACGCGGTTTTGTCTGAAATCTGGTTTTCTGGACGTTCCGTTTAGAATAACAGAAGTACAGAAGCTTTTTTTGTGGCGACAGGTGGAAAATTGCAGGTGAGCTTCAGCTCAGGCACGTCATCTATCTGTCAGGGTTTCTCATTTTTATCCAAAATACACTTAAATAAAGGAGAAAGTCAAGTCAGTGGGAATTTTTATAAAAAATAATTTGAGCCTAATTAACTAATGTTCCTTTCATAGTGATTTATGTCACCTTAAAGGTAAAAAGGTGGTTGGAAGAAGCTCTAAATGTTAAAAAATGAGGATAAAAATAAAAAGCAGTGATACAAAAAGGTATCTAGGTTAAAAAAGTATAAAAATATAAACTTAAAATCTTTTGGGGTAGTTTTAAGCTATAGCTTTAATTCTCTAAAGCACTTTTTGTTTAGTTTAATTAAAAGCTTTATAAATAAAGTTAGATTTGAATGTTTAGTTTTGGACCAGGTGATATTTAGAGGGCTGCACTCAGGCAAGCTGATACTGTCTTACTTAGAGAGGTTGGAGCTGATAAAGAAAGCTGGGATCTGCTCTGGAGACTCTAGAGCTGATTATTTGAAGAAGGATGCTTAGTAAGATGAATGTAGAAAACCCTGTGCAACCTCTTCATAGAACAAGAGGGCCTTAAACTCTGAGAGGAGACCCCTCCAGCTCACAACCATAATATTCTAAAAAAATTGCTACAACGTATTGAAATAACTATGAATGAGTGTGTAATGCGTGGATGCTAAAACTTCCAGCTGTCATGCTAAATAATCTGGAAAATGTATTTTTAATTAACTTAAAGATTTATTGAAATTCATGTGGTAACAACAATGCAGAGTTGAATGGAGAAGAAACATAGACCAGCTTTTAGCATCAGTTTAGGAAAATTACATGGTTTCCAGATAGAAATAAAGGTTATTTGGAGACTTGAAACCATGAAATTGGTAAATAATCGACTACAGAGTAAATTAGTGAGATTCAAGATTATTGTTGTTTATCATATATTTTTGAAAAACCCTTTCAGCTTTTTCAGAATTTAAAGATAAAAGATGATAGTTTCATGTCTATTTCATAGCTCCTCCAGTTTACCAGATGAATGTCAACATAACAACAACAGTACATATATAAGAACATGTATAAGAGGTTTTTCGTCCCTATGCTGTGATCAGGACGGTCTTTGTTCTAAAATGATGGGTGTCCAATACAGCGCTGAAATGGAGCTGGACAAATATACAGAGACCCCTATTTGAGGCAACACTGAAGCATTAGTAACTTGAACCAATGCTACTCACTACAATTCAATAAAGTTTATTTATAAAGCTTTGATTAATCAGCAACCAATGTTTTGTTGAAGTACTACACAGAAAATCTTGAAAAACATCAAATTAAGATAAAAAAAAATCATAAATGTGTTTTTTTGTTTACAAATACATGGCAGCACTCTAGTGGAGTAATCGGCTGATAAAAAATAAAAAAAGTCTCAAAATGCGGAATAATCTTTTGTAAAAATGTCAGGAACTTTTCAATTCCAGCAGCTGCTGTCACCACCTGAGAGGAATAAGCTCCAAAAAACTTATAGCTGGGATGGATTTTGACAATTAAAAATTGAATGTCTATTAACATTTTCTTGCACAGCCCCATTATTAACCTCTTAGAACAGTGAAGTGGAGCTCTTCTCTTCTAGTAACTCGCCACCAGGCGCACACCGCCTCCCTGTCCCTAATTCACACCTCCATAAAGAAACACGGTGGTGGTAGTATAATGTAGTGAAGCTGTTTTTGAATCAGGAAATAGACGTTTTTTAATAATAATAAAAAAAGTCTCGCTCAACTAATTATTGGAAAACCCACATAATGTATTATTTTTTAATTAAAAGTATACAATAAACTTTCCAGTGTACTTCCTCCTCTTTTTAGTTTATTTTTTAAATCAATAAACACTCTTGTTTTAGTAACCAGGATAATGTTTGCTATGAAATATAGTCAAAAGCAAATGATCATGCAAATTTGACTGTTCGAGTTTGTTTACCCTCTGGAGGTGGTTGGTCCAGGTGGGTACGCTTGATCGACGGGACGTTTGAAAGGGAAAGCCATTCATGCAAATTCCTTCCTTCCCCCTCTGGAGTAACACCTGAGCTTCCATCCTGCTGCTTTTGCATCGATAAGTTGCTTTTAGTGCAAAATACATCTGTGCATTATGTAATGTCCCCTGTAACAGTCGCTGCAGAAGTGCCATCCCTTTTTTTTCTCTTTTTTCAGGGCTCATTGCAATCTCTTATTGGATTTTATTTTATTGTTTACATCTTACATTGGGGTTGTGTGTTCCTGCTTCAAAGAAGTATCACAATAATTGGCGACTTTAGGGCTTTTATTGTAGTCTTGTGATGTTTGGGTGAAGAGAACTCCTTGTGTCGTTCAAAATGAGCAAGCGTCTGGATCTGGTTAAGACAGAAGGCTTTTAATATATATATATACCAACTGAAAGGTTTTCTTTGCACAAGAGGGTGTGTTCATTTTTATCATATGCTGATAAAAAATTGCCTCACTGTGTTGTGACCATAAACTATGGGACTTTGTAATGTTTGTGTTTGCCTGGAGTGATATCCACACTTACCATAGCTACTGTGTTTAGATCCTTTAGAGCAACATATACTACACACTGTAAGAATAGAACACAAAAGCAGCTTTGTGGTTTTGAAATTATTCAGCAATGGTTTCATCATAAACGTACATGTTCTTAATGAAAACAAATATATATCTTCTTCAGTTTCTGCTGGATTGATGTATTAAGTTGATATCAGAGCAGTTAAAACGATCCGTCTCGTTCAAGGACATTCGGGAGACGCGTTCATTCTGCTCCAATCTTTCTCTTTCTACTCTTTTGCCATGGCTACCACTTTTCATTTCATTGTGCGTCACTGTTTTGATTAATCATTGGCTGAAGATTGCCAGTCATGAAATGATAGATATCCCCAGCAAATAAAGAAGAAACTTCCGGTTGTGCTTTTCCAGTATTTTCTTAGACGACTGGTTTACACGCAATCCCCTGATTATAGATTTAATCAACACACAGGCTTTTGATGCAAAATGTTTGGATTGTAGTTTTTAGTAGGAAATATTAATATTCATATTCAATTTTGAATTAAAGTCTATTCAAATCATTTTTTGATCTATTTCTAAATTGTTCCCTGCGGTCTTTTAATTACGACTATACTGTTTTTAAATAAAAAAAACACATGTTCTCTCGGACATATTTGCCTCCGTGTTGTGGGCGGGACTGTTGGTGCGGAGTAAGCCCGCCCCCTTCCCATCATCAATCTGTTTACGTGCTCTTCCACTAGCTTACAGCCCTCACACACCCAAACTAACATTAGCGGTGCAACAAAAATGGCGAGAAATATCAGAGCTATCCAGTCATACAGTTCGGAGCTGTATGATGATATTTCACAAGAAGCATCAATGGAGGAAAAAAAATAGCTTTTATCTACATTCAAACAAAAAGTGACATAGCTAGCATTTTTTGGTGCTACTGTGAATCAGGGTGATAACGAAAAAAGAGGCCCCCTGACATCAACTTGTCATAATACTACACCACCATCCTCTAGTCATTTTGAGGCCCCTCACTTCTTGGCTTTTGTTTAGTCATAGTGTGCTGGTACCACCATCTAAGCACAGTTTGTGCTGCTCTGTCTCTCTCACTGCGTTATCTGTTTTATTGTCCTCATTCACTGGCCAGGCTCCACTTACATCAGCACATACCAAATGCTGCTTTGACACCCGCTTTCAGTCAGGAGTCAGTACTGTCCATAACTCATCTTTTTATTATTTGGACTTTGAGAATTTGTTGCCCATAACGTGACAAATTCAACTTCTGAGACATATGTCTAAAAGATAAATGAAAATAAATTAAACCAAGGCGTTCTACATACAGTCTACTGCTTGAATAACATCCACATGTACCTATTCTTAAAGTATTGATTTAATGTTTTTCTGGATAGAAAATCATAAAAACAATATATATGATGACAATGAAATAAAATCAAGAGCATTTACATAACGTGACTGATGGAAAAAATTTACTCTGTCATGAGGATGGCTATAAACTTTATACTTTATTGAGGTTTTAGAGGCGATAGTATCTTTAAAACGAATTTTTTTGAAAAAGGACAAAATCCTATCAATATTCAAAACTTTATTTGGTCATATTTAGAATGCCATTCCTCGTTTCCTTTGATCATTTTCTAAATGTGCTGATAGATGTGGTTACTTTTGGTTTTTAAGAAAGTAAATGATCAGAGTTTTCCTGACTGGCATTAGAAAAAAAAATCCTTCAAAACACTCTTAAACTTAATGATTTGGAAAAAGTTGCATCCTTCAGGTGTGGACAATGCAAAATTCTGATGGTGTGGAAATATTTAGCAAAAACACTGTAGAGTTTAAATGAAGTAAAAAAGAAAATTGCTTGAAATCTAGTGAACATTTGAAACAAAGAGGCTCTAAAAGCAAAGTATTAATTTGTTGTTCTGACTGCAGCTGTTTGTTGAAATGAAAATTATTATCACCCTCATATGAACATTCAGCTACAGGAACAATCTGTTTTTGAAGTGTTGATGCATAGATACTCTAAGTGTCTGCTGCACTTGCAATCTCATTACTCATGCTACACACAGTTACTACTCACTGCAAGGGTAGCAAGCTGTTTAAAATGTGGGTTTACTTATCAAACATACAAAGCGCTCATTGTTGCCAGATGATTTCAAACAAACATTTTATTCTTTACAGATGAACAATTAATCTTAGAAATTCGTCCTTAAACCTTGTTTTCTTTAGCAACTGGGTAGTGATAAATGAAGAAGAGGCGTTCTATGTTTCTACAATTTTGCTTCCTTATGAGTTCAATTAGAAATAAATAGTTAGGACAATATTACTTTCACCATTTCAAATCTTGGTAGGTAATTTAAGGATCTGGTGTCATGAAGGTCAATGGTGAGGCACTAGGTGTTTTATTTTGAAAGTTTCCCCTCTAAAAACATAGGAGAAAAAAATCTTTAGATGTTTTTATTAGTACGTAAGGTGAAAACACTCCAGATTTGACATGTTTAAGATAAACCGAACAGTTTTGTTGTTAGTTTGTCTGTGGACATTATCAACTGTTTTTGCAACACTTCATGGCGTTCCCAGCACCAAATGTCTCCGCGCCTGACTTTTCCACTCAACAGATTTTAATTATTTTTGGTAAAAATGTCAATTTTGCTGCTGTATCGAGGAATGTAAATCTCATTAGTCTTCATTTATTCTGAGAAAAACATGTCAACAGTCAGAGATAACGGCTGACGACACCAGTCTACAATCAGATTACTCTCTGTCACAATCGTTTCTGCTGCTCGACACATATTGTACTGTCAGATTTACCCGTGCAAAGCACAAACATGTTTGTGCTCATTTACAGTAAGATAAATCGCCTGACGAATGATGAGCGCGAGGAAAGTACTTCAGTTCATCTGTGTTGCTGTGCTGCACGGATGCAAACATTCCCAGTAATATCAATGCCATCTTAATGACCTCCTAAACGATCGGCCTCCCCTCCCTGGCTGCAGAGCACGCTGGCACCAGCTTTGAAAGGGCAAAAGAAAACGCTTGAAGGGGGTTCACGGCAGTGATTGGCCTCTAATTGTTCCGCGCCGCGTAACGATTGGTCGGTTGAAGTCTGCTGGCAGAGTGAGCGGTTGGCACTCTCTCAGGAATTCAGATTATTCTGAGGTTGTGTTGTTTGTTTTTGTTTAGGCCTTGTTGAATCCCCTAATATGAAGAAAGTTTGCAGAAGCGCACTCAGGGAGCAGTGCGGTGAGGGAATGCAGGCAGGAAGAAAGAAATGAGAGAACTGGCTAAGTGAACCTAAACCAGCTGGAGAAAACAGTCATGAATTGAGAATTTGAAGAACAAGAAAATGTTTCTCTTTCCGTTTGTCTTCTGAGAACCACGCAAGATATTTAGCTACTATAAATGAACGGAAGCATTTGGAGCTTCCATGTTTGGTTTAACGCAGAATAAAATGACAATAAACCTTCTTTTGTCTTTTCCACCATTGTGCCATGTTTTTTACCCACCATCCATTGCGTTCTGAGGCTGCATATAAAAACCCTGCTATAATAAGCCCTTGTCTGAGTGAGTGTCGTGCTGCACAGTATCACTCAGGGCTTCTGCCTGCTTCTGTGTCTTAGCGGGACATTATCCCTGTTTACTTTCCATATACTGGTCGCTATGTTTTGCTCACCCCCTCCATTCCCTCCGCTGAGTCATGTGACTCTGTGGACACAGAGGGTGACCTCGGCTTCGCCGTCTCCCATGCAGAGTGGAACTTGAATCCATTTGCAATCTGAATTACAAATGTGCCCTCTGAAACTCCTTACTAGTTTCCTGCAAGTAAATCTTGTAAATGTGATTTTAGTTTGGATTCCCAGTGTGCGTAGTTCCTCAAAACCTTCATTGAGTCTAAAGTCATCCTTAGCAGAGCCTCACGGTGTGGCTCAAAGGAGCAGAATGATTTTAGGCTCCTTCCTGCTGATACAAGGTGTCTACTGATGGGCCAGCGGTTGTTAGATGAGGATCAACACAAAGTAGCAGCATATTTGTTACAATAATTCTCAAGTGGCAGCCTAAAACAAAGACACACGTTTAAGTATCAGAATTTCTCCTGAATTATTTTTGTGATGTTTTGCAAATTAATTGAAACTATGATCATTCAAGTTCTAATGAAATTCAGAATTGATCAAAACATAATCAGAAGCAAAACAAAACAGCAGAAAAATAGGTTCTTTTTGTAATTTGTTGTTCTTTTTATTAATTCTTATGCTTTCTTTGCTACAATTCTCATTTTCCAGCTCAAGAGTTGTGACTTTGCATTGAATCGAACTTGACATTTGGTCCTGTTGTGTGACTGATTTGATTAGGCATGAAAGAAAGCTGGAGCGGAGTATTTCCAGCTAATACTGTCACTGCAGTTGAAGATGCACCGGATATCTTTAAGTGAATGAAAGGCCTGTAAGACTGTAGCGCTTGGCGAGGAATTGAAAAGACATGTGGTCAAAGGTTTAGCTAATGAGAGGAAGAGTGATCACACATATTAAAACAATATTTTTAAAATGAGAATTAAAAAAGAAGTATTTAGCTTTCTTTTTTTTTAAGGAAACATTTTTGATCATTTTCTGTGTTTTTTCGTCCTCTTTTGTGCCTGTCAAATCTAAAAGGTCAAAGTCAGCCCGAAGACATAAACCTTTTATTTTTATTATTTCACAGAGCACAAAGGTCTAACATTTAATGTTATGTAACAACATGTGTTTAGACTAGGGGTACATTTACATTGGAAAGCATGTATTTTTTCTGTGAACATATTATGATTAGGAAGAATATTATATTAGTTTAATAGTTTTATATTTTTAAAGTATTAATATTAAATTATATATAGAAGAATTATACTTTCGGAACGTATTTGCACACCTGCATCATCTGCAAAAAGGGTTTAAATTTACATAAATTTGCAATTTGTGTTTGTTTTTTTTATTCGTTGGTCCGGATGTTTGGGTTTTCTGCAGCTCCTGGTGTTGGTTAACACATTTTTCATCAACATATGTTGAGTAAGAGTGTGTATTTGTAAGAGTCTGGTAATACAATACGTATTATGATATGTCTCACTGTACGATACATATCACAATGCGATGCATATCCCACAACTTTACAACATTTTAAAAAAAAAAAATTTAAGAGTATGACTAAGAAAAAAACTCCACCTGAATATAAATGCATCTGTCATTGCAATAAAGTGGTAGAATTAATTTTATTCAATGATCACAACGTTAAGCAGTGCAACTGAATCTCATATTGGCTACAAGTTGCTTTTACCTACATATTCATGGTGCTTTTCTTTTGGTAAATTAACAAACATTTGTTCTTAAAGGGAACAATCAGTATTGTCTAATTTCCACAACAAAATATTTATCAGAATAATTAAAAAAAAGACATT
>NC_050520.1:19754614-19824172 GCF_002922805.2 Oryzias melastigma
CAGTATTGTCTAATTTCCACAACAAAATATTTATCAGAATAAGAAAAAAAGACATTGAAAGAATGTGCTTTAACCAATAAGGCTCAAGTATCTTCTGTTTATTTCCGACATTGCTAAATGTAGATTTTAAACGATCAGGAGCATGAACTGCTGCTTCAAAAATATGGAGAAAAATTCTTTCCAGAAACATTTTAGTGTGATGAAACAGCACGACAGGATGAATTTTTTATTTTAAATCGATACAAGTGTTGCCAAATGAAATATCGCGATATATCGTCAAATCATTTTTTTCCCTACACACCTAATATTGACTGAACTGTAGATGAAAAATAAATAAACCCTGCTCCAGGTGTATAGTAGAAATGGAGGAAGCAAAGACATCATGTTGCTCCTCAGCGTGTCAGAGAGCGTGTGCTGTCTGAAATCTGACGGTGGTTTGTCTTCAGCGTGCTGCTGGCTTCTGCTCCAACTCTGCCTGTTTCCCCGTGGCTCAAGTTCAAACACTCTTAAAATATTCAATCCACAAAGTGCTGTGACTTTTTTGTGGTAGATAATGATCATTAGTGGTAGATTGCTGTTGCCATGGGGGAGCACATCTCCCAAAGTCCAAAACAAGTCATTATGCTTTTCAAAGAAGCAACTCTTTCACCTAAATAAGCTCAACATAATGTGCTTACCTCCCCCAAAAAAATGAAGCACTGCTGCGTCACATGGAGGCTATCATTAGAAGGTGACGTTTTGTTTTTTCCATCAACAGATTTCATTTCAATGCAAATGATCTGAGAATCATTCTGGGAAACTGAAATTGTTTTTAGACTCAGCAGAGATTTTACAAAAAAAGATTACAGAGTCAAATTTAATATACTCCCAGAGTTGACTAAGGTCTACATAGGGATGAGAACGGTTAAGTTGATGAAGCAGATTCCCTTCTGGTGCAGCTAAGCTGTCCACACATGCATCTTCTTGATTGTGTCAGTTCAAATCCCAGATCGCTGTCCTTATCTAACGTCTCAGTGGGAGACTGTTGGGGTCATGTCAGCCCAGCCGTTTTGTCCTGAGTGCTCTCCATCGCTGCTTTGCTATTGATTCTTCATTATGTATGTTGTCTGCTGCATTAATCCAATAGTATCTGGAGATCGAAACAAAGCAGAGCAAATGTGGAACCTGTGTGTGTCAAAGCTTAGCTTGGTAATAGAAGAGCCTCCTCTACTAGTTATCTTTATTAGAACCTGGAGGAGGATTGTCAGTTTTTTCTTTAGTTGGCATCTTAGAAAAATATTTTCTTTGCCAGAACGTCTAGCCTCAAGTTTTTCCCAAGAACCTGACCCGTTTCCTTGGCAATAAGCCGAAACCATGGAGGGGTCGTGGTATTGGAAGCAATGTTTGAGTCCTTCTACAGTGTGTTTGCGTGAACTTTGTGTGTCTCCATTCTCCTGTCAGTGGAATGTAACCCAGTAATTAACGTGGCTCCACAACAAATTTGATTTTATTTGGCCCCTCAACTCATTCATTTACTATTTTTGTATCTGATTGGCATGAAACGATAAGAAACAATTTTTTTCAGTCTGCGAACATCATGTAGATTTATGATACAATTATACCTAATTACTAATATTTCTTAGTGGGGAAAAAGTACGGTGGCCCTGAAGGGCAAATCACATCAACAAATCACTTGATTTATAAACATTTTAAAGGTCATGAAAATGAAAAAAGAAGACAAAAGACAAAATTCTAGGAACCAAAACGAAAAAAGAAACCCATCAGAAAACAAAAGTAAATGGTAAAAAAACAAAACACAATGAGAAAAGTATTTTTGGACATCACAGAATTTTCAGTATCACTTTATAAATAACTTTCATTTGAAATGAACAAAGGTCGTGATACTATCAGTGATGTTGCATAGTACTTTTGGCTTTCTTATTGTGTTTCATTTTTTAACACTTCATTTTGTTTACTGAAATATTTTTTACATTGTTTTCTGATATATTTATATATTTTTTTAATTGTTGCATCAAGTCTGATGGTTGTGATTTGAACTTCAAGGCCACCGTACAAAAGCCAAGTTTATCTAACCGAGTCAGGATTTCCTTGTGGTTACATATTCACAGAGTTTCATAAAGCGTTGACTTGGGAACATTTACAGTAATGATGGACACAAAAGTCACAATAATGTAAATATAACCTCAAGTTGTTTTTCCTTGGTGTGACAGAGCTCTATTGTTTCCTGGCATCCCTTGAAAAATGTGTGGCATTTGCTTAAGGAGTGTGCGGCACCGGCGAGATACAGTCGTTCCCCGTCCCATTCTTGTGTCCATCCATCAGTCTGCCTTGTTTGAGTTGAAAGGTGAACAAGGCACCCGCTGTTGTTCAGCGCAGCACCGGGCCTCTCGTGGATTGTTCCGGAAACAGTCAGTCGGAGCGCTCCCGCCGGGGTGTGTTGGGTCAGGTTAGAGGCGGAGAGAAGTATTGGTGCTTCATTTTGACAGCGACTCTCAGGCCAGACGTGAGCTCCGAGCCAGACAGGCCAGCTCGTTAAAATTCCTCCGCCTCAGAGCTCACAGGCAGTCATACGAGGAATGCTTCAGGTGGATTAACAACTACTCTATTGATGTGAATTCTGATCAATAATTGTTGTTTGTAGGGATGGCTGTCACAAAAAGTTATGTGTGAATATATTCCTCAGAGAAAAACAGGAAATAAACTGGATCTGTCTGGAGATAAAAACTCGTAGGGTTGGCTGCATACTTTAGATGTAAATCAGTGCATTCCACTGTGCACTAAATAAAAGAAACTTATTTTAAACCCAATTCTCCCCCCTCTGCAACACCGTCTCTTCTTCCAGGTATCAGTAAAATCCAAGTGCTCATTTTGACACCTCAGTAATTTTATTTTCTTAACACATTACGCTTTGCTCTGTTGGAGATGTGACTGCCGGTCATAGAAAAGCTGACTGGAGGACGCGGCAGGTCAGATGCTGATGAAGCAGAATCATGTCGGGGTTCAGGGACCAGCAGGTGAATTTATATGCAGGTGGCACTGTGACTGCAGGCCTGCCAGAGCTCGTCACAGTGCTGGACCCAAACTTCCCCATCTGTAGTTTTTTTTTTTTTTTTTTTTTTACACTCACCTTAAAGGACAGACATTGAACCACAGACATTCTGACTCTTGTCACTCTGGCAGGTTTTTAGGAGTGACGTGAGGCCGAAACAACATCGTGGCAGAGAATGGTGCAGTGGAGAGCAGACTCACTGCAGTGCTGTGCTGTAGTCCGTTCAGGTCCTCCTGGTTGTGCTGCAGTCAGAGACTTCGAGCCCTTTTATCCTCCCCCTGCAGCCGAGTTCTTCGATGAGGTGCAGACACATTAGGGAGGGTGTTACTGCTGCAAAAGAAGAAAACAATGTCAAGGAGCTTATAGAAACAAGCATCTCGTGTGTCAAAGCTGAAATGCTACGCCATGCCCGTCTTTCACGGTTAATTAAGTTCTTACTGCTGGTGGATGTATCCCCTCTGAACTTGTCACAGCTTAAGTTTGATGCAGTATTTCTTACTGTAGTGCAGAGTCATTTTTTTGCATAATAGTAACTCTGAGTGTCTATTCTCCTAGAGTCCCCTCATGAGTGCTCATTCTGATTACAAGGAGCTGTCGCCCTGATTGCTGTTCATCAGGCAGGGTTCAGCTTTGAAGCAAGGTAAGTCTGTTCTCAAAATCTGAATAAAAACTCAATTTTATCGGATGGCACCAAATATGCACTCATAATCCTGCTCACAGATGCATCTAAACAACCTAATTCATTATTCCATTCCTGTTAGATGTCAACCACGAGTGAAAATGTGACGAGGCGACCCCGGACTACAGGCAAAGAAAAGACCTACAAAAAGGTAAAACTTCAAACAAAAGTTTCTCTGTGCTTCATTTTTCATTTTGCCCCCTCCCGTTATAGTGAACAGGAGCTTGTTCACATAACATTTTTGGTGAATGCTGCTATTTAGAGCCAACAACACCAAAAGGAATTCACTTGAGTCACTTGAGTGCCTAAAATGTCCTTCTGCTGCAGCACATAATGTCCTGACCCGTGTTGGAGGCAGCTGCCAGAAATCAGTCAAGTGCTGTTTTTTGAAAAAAAGAAAAAAAAAACAATAATTAACTGCTAAGGGCAGCGTTTACAAAAAAATGTAGCCATAAGCCTCTCTGTATTACAAACTATTTATCTTGAAAACTGTTTAATATGTTTTTTGGGCAGATGCCTATAAAATCAAATCAACTTTTTCTGCAAGTCTAACTATAATCTGTTTTTAGCGTACTGATTCTGAGGCTTAAAAAAGTTCTACTCTTAATGTGATTTGCTGTTTAATCCATTTAGACAGTTAATGTTTTAAATCTGGAAATGCGTTCTCACATTTGTTGAAAAGATCTGCACTGCAAAACCCGAATCTTGAAAAAGTAGAGAGACCTCTGTTTAAAGAAAAAAAAAATTCTGTTTGTCCAAAAAATATCATATTAAGGACCCACTCCAAATGTTTTTAGCATGTTGTTAAGCTGTTTTTCCTCACGATGAAGTGTGTATATATATATATATATAAAACAGCTAACAACTCGGAGGCGATTTTCTAATGAACTACTGCTGCTCTGCAGAAACTATGTCCTAGAAAATAACACAGGTATTTAGATTTTTCCCAAAAAATCATAATTAAAAGACCACTGGGAACTCTTTTGCAACTGATCAAAAGATAATTGTAGTGGGACTTTAAGTAAGTTTTATAATTTTATTTTAGAAAAACATGTCATTGTGACTAGAATTTTGTTTTTCTTGAAATAAGAATTCGTGGATTGACCATTTTTCTTACCCCATTGGCAGAATTACTTGCTTATTTAAATAAAAATGTTCATATTTTAAGGATTTTTTTACTTATTTTTAAGGGTGTTGTTTTTGCAGTGTGCAGAAGTTGTAAGTTGGCCTTCTCTGCATCTCATTTTGCAGCCTGTAATGTTTTCATCAAATGATGTATGTCTTACTGGGATAACCGTGACAGTGTCCTGCTGGCCAGCTAATTTAATGTTTCTTGTTTTCCCATCAAGACCACGTCATCTGCCCTTAAAGGAGCCATTCAGCTGGGCATTGGCTATACAGTGGGCAACCTCACCTCCAAGCCAGACAGAGATGTGCTTATGCAAGACTTCTATGTGGTGGAGAGCGTCTTTCTACCCAGGTCAGTGCAGAATCACTAATGGAAGAACATGTGCCTCTTGGTTAACTGTCCTAAAAACATTAGTGTCGATACTGCCAAGGTAGTTGATCATCAATACTAAAAAAATAAAGATATTTTCTAGCATAAGTCTTGATGCAAATATATGTTAAACTGTTACATCCTTCATTTACTAGGGATTCTGATTACTCATTCCAAAGTAGAGCTGGGAATTCTATAAAGTGTTTTTTTTTGTCCCTATAGGTTTTAAATGTTGGCACTGTACTCTGTCAATTACCTATATTAAAACACAAAGAATGCTGTTCTATTAGATATATTTTTTAATCATCTAATAGCCAAGTATATTCTTAGAGACCATTTTCACACCATTTTTTTTAGATCCGATCCAACTTTGATGTTGTGACAAATTTTTCCCCTAAAGAAAAATTACTTCCAGGTCATTTTTATTCCTCTACTTCAAGAGGAGCCAACATTATTTAGTTTCAGAATGATATCCCCTCCTGCCATCAGTCCAAATGGAGGAGCTGGAGAAGATGATGGAGCTGAGCAATTTTTCACCAATAAGTGCTTAATAGTCAAACTAATTCACCACATGGTTCCTGAAAACTCGTGACTTCTGCTCAGTGCCCCCTCAGGGGTACGGTGTTTCTGTTTTATGCTGTATTTCACCCATCCATTTCCTAAACCCGCTAAATCTCTTTTAACAGTTGGGGTCACAGGGTTGCTGGAGCCTATCCCAACTGTTGGGGAAAGCCGGGGTACACTCTGGACAGAATGCTAGTCCACTGCAGGGCCACACAAACTCAAATTTATAACTTGAGACAATTCATAATCACCAATTAACCTAACAAGAATGTTTTTGGACTGTGGGAGGAAGCTGGAGCGCTCAAAGAAACCCCACAGGAGAACATGCAAAGTCCACACAGAAAGAACTTGGCTAACCACTACCCCACCGTGCCACCCTATTGATAGATCAGTTCATTCTCTGCTTACAGAAACTCTTGACCACATTTTTGTATTGATCATTAGGAAAAAAGTCTACTGTTTAAGTTTAGTCTCCGGCCAATTAAAAAATCCTACTTTATCTTTGCAGCTTTAGGAAGATAGTATAACTCCTACCAGGATATATTTGTGTGGTTTACCTTTTCGCTGCAGCCCTGAGATATGCAAACTCAGCATGGTTTATGCAAACCAGTTCTTGGCACGCACGCCGACCTTTCAGTGTCCCAGTTCTCTGAGACGACCAAAGTTTGCTATTGTTCTTTGTAACAGCCCCACTGGGATGAGTGTTGGGACGTGTCTCAGCTTGTGTGGCTCAGAAATAAAAATAAATAATAGAAAAAAAAGTGAAATAAAGTTTGATACATGTTTTTCTCAATGTGGTGTTTTTGATAAATGTAAAATGTAAGACTAAGTAAGATGCAAACTTGATTTTTTTTTTAAATTTAGCTGTTATCCACTCTTTTACTTTCTTGAAGCATTTAATTTTAAGTCTGTGCAAACACACAAACCCCACTTTTTCCACTCTATGATCTCGTGATTCCTGTTTTCTCTTATTTTTCACACTTCCTCTTCTTCTCTTCCACTTCTTCTGACATTTTCAAGGGTTTTTTTTGCTGGCGCTTGCCCTGTCAGTGCGGTTCTGGATGGCCGGACATGCCACAGATCATTTTGACTCCCACACACTTGGCTTTCTGTTCATCGTTCCATGCATCTACAACAGCCAGCACATGTCTTTCAGCAGGCAGACGTGCACGCAGATGGCTCCTTGATTGAATGAAACGTTTCCATGGGCGATGTGCCGCTAAATGTTTTCCATGACAGTAAATTGTTGTTGCCCTCACACGCTATACAAAGCAGTTGGATTTTATTAAATAGTGATCACAAGTATCGTGTTTCGCTGCAAGACACTAAAGTTGTTGTCTTTCTTTCTGTCTTTTTTTTGTCCTTTGCCCTCAGGAAAAAAAAAAACCAAAAGCATCAACCAAGAAACCAGATTTACAGGTGGCCTAGAAAACAAAATCTTCATTAGCCCGCTTTCACTTTTGGCACCAAAAAAGTTGATGAAAGACTTTTGTTGGCCTAATCGATGTGGCCTCACCACGCTTTTTTTTTTCTCAGAAATATAAGCTGGGGTTCTCACAAAACAGGGTCAGCCATTGTTAAAACTTGTGTAAGAGCTTCTCACGAGTCAAAAATATCTATGTTATTGTTCTTCTTTAAGGTTTTTTCTCCTTTCCCTTAGTGAGTTAAGTTTCATGTGTTAAATATTGTTCCTCGCAGTAACCAGATCCATTTTAAGTCTCCAGGCAAACAACTCTACCCCACCTGTTTGTCATAAAAATGCAGGTGACGTTTCAGAGGCCTGTTGGTGCATGAATGTAATCAACTGTAACTGAGTTAACTTATGCTGTATCTCTGTTTTTTGTGTCTTTGAATGTATTAAAATGATTGAAGTTTTAATATTTTTTGTTTCCTTGGTGCTTTGTGATTCATCTCAGCGAGGGAAGCAACTTGACCCCTGCTCATCATTACCCAGACTTTCGCTTCAAGACGTACGCCCCGCTGGCCTTCCGCTACTTCAGAGATCTGTTTGGTATCAAACCAGATGACTATCTGGTAAGAGCAGAACCTTTCTACTCTAATTAAGACTTTTGTTGAACTTCTAACAAGCTGGTTTGTTGGCACTCAGGATAAAATTTTGAAGTCAAAACCCCAATCTGTCTCTTAAATCTGTGTCTTTTTGCTTATCTGAGCTCAAAACTCAATTTGTTTCGCCTGCTTGCATACATTCCTTCTTCAAAAGGATTCAGAGCTGAAGAAAACCAGCTAAAACTAGACGGGAACAGCGTAAAGTTTCCAATATGACCTTTTGGAGGAGCAATCAATAAGCATTAAATGTCACTGATTTCTAGACGTTTATGACATTTACAAACTTTGATGAGATTTAATTCGGGCTCATTTATCACGTAAAGATATTTTAGAAACATTTCTACGAATGAGGTCAGGGCTTTCACAGAACAACTTCTCTGTTGTGTTTTCAGGGTTGTTGTCATGCTGCCTAACTCAGTGTTTCTTAGGGATTTGTAAGTGAGCTGCATTGTTAGCAACCTTGCAGGATCCTACATTCCATCTGAGTTGGACATTACACCCAAACTAACCGCATTCCAGCTGAAATTCAGAAAACAGGTCCCATTTGCTCACTGACCAGACTGGCAAAATGTGCGAGGGACCGGGCTTTTATGTGTGGAACTTCATTCATGCACTGAGAAGTTTCTGTCAGCTCCTCGGGAAGAAAATTTACCCCGAAGGGGTTCTCAGTAGATTTTTTTTTCTCCCCCTGAAGTTGGACAGTTTTACTTTTGAGTAGACATGTTATACGTCGTGAAATGTGTTTATTCCACCTCAGGCCGTTTCATAAATAATAGGCACCTGGATCCTGTGTCTTCAAGTTTAAAGCAGCAAACAGGTTAAGCATGTTTTTACCCCGACCACCTGCTCATCTGTGAACTCAACTACTTTCAAAATATGTTGGTATGATCAGTTTCAAAGGCCCAAACTAAGCTTTTAAAGACCCACTCCATGGGAACCATCTTTTTAGCATGTTTTTGTAGCATTTATCTCATAATGGAGGGAATATATTAAATAAATTAAGATAAAAACTGCATTTCTGAGTATTTCTTTATTCAAATCATGTTGGATCAGGAGCAGAAGAAAACCCACAGTTTGAAAAAAGCATGAGTTTGTGACGCAGCAACTGCCATGGTCGTGCTGCTACAATTCTGAAGCATGCAGACAAATAGATCCATTAACATCTTAATTTTCCCTGTCTGAGCTGGCATCTGTGCAGCTGGATAGATTGGATATTGCTCACTGTTGTTTTTGCTACGCTAATGTTAGCTTGCGCTTGTCAGGCAGTATAAGGTAGCACAGAGGTCTGAAAGCTGAGGCTCCAGAGCCACATTTTGTTTTTTTACCCAACCATAGTACCTCACTGGTTGAAGAAAAATAAAATGATAGTAATTTTTTAAAGTACTAAATTAACATGGATTTTATTTATATTAGCTAAGTTTATAAATTAATAGCTGATGTGCGCCTAGAAGTAAGATAAACCAGATTTTTACATCCCCGCTGCTCAGAATGCATAGATTTCCAGCAAAAGTCACCAAATACCTAAGGTATAACAAGAGAGAATGTCATTTTTATCTTGAGTTGTTTGAGACCTTTTGAACTTCATACAAACTTCGGTCAAAAAAAATAAAAAAATAAACAAAAAAATTCACATTTTTCGAAAAAAAATCCATATTTTAATTTTACATTTTTGTTTTATTCAATAAAAAATAACATTTATTATAAAAGTAAAGCTGTATCAAATTTTCCTAAAGGGTAAAATAAGACTTTTCACCTCCAACTTGGTTTTAATCTGTTAGAAAAAGTCCCAAGGCTCTTTTACTGCTGAAGCTTGCCGACATCTGAGCTAGTGGGAGAGTGTGTAAACAAAGAGTTGATGGGAAATTAAGGCAGGTAACTTCCTGTCAACCCAGAGGTGAATTTCTAAAGCTGCGCTGCAGAAAATATGTCTTCAAAAAATGACAGGCTTTTTGATTTTGGCTAAAAAGGCATAATCATAATTTGGGAACAATTTTACATTAGAAAAAATATAGTTGGAGTGGGACTTTAATCTGTTTGGAAGTCAAATGTTTTCATGAAAAATAAAGCAAAGTTCTATTATTTGTTTTTTCTCTTGCATACAGATTCATTTTTTCTGAGTTTACCACAGAGCTGCTTTGTTTTGCCCCATCATGTAATTTCACAAGTGAAGCTCAGACTGTTCACTATTCCACTCGCATGTAATTGTTGCCTAAATTACCTTAAAAAAAAGAGGGTTTAGAAGGGTTTGACCATTGCTGTGTTCTTTGTTCTTGGTACAAAATTAGATTTTGTGTGATGTTGTTATGACTTTATCCTGTTATGACGCCAGTTTCCCATTTCCCATCTGCCTCCTAGTCTTTTGTAAACCCAGCATGCCGCATTCTTGTATTCGAAAAGTGATTTGGAACAATGAACAACAGAACAAACTAATGTAATTTCATGGCAGCTGTGGGAGAAATGAATCAGGCGCAAGAGAGGGTTTGCTGTTTACTGATGGGCCTAAGGTGGCAATGAATTCATTTAGAGGCCACTCAGAAAATCCCAATTAAAGGAGAGAATGGACGCACATGTACATGCAGCAGGCTGCAGTTCTGTCTGTGCGGACGGCCTCTGGAGAGGGAGAGCAGATGCCTTCGGTGCTTCTCCTCTGAACATGTTGCTCCCGTAACGCACCAATTAATGTCCAACACTCCTAAACAGTCTGCTGCTCTCACAGGCTGTCCATCACATCACGATGACATGTTTGGCTGAAGGCTTTCTATCTGCTGTGTGCTGCTCTTGTTATGTAATTATTCCCACTTGATGAGTTTGTGTTTCTTTGATTCTTAGCTGTCTTCCTGTGGCTGATGTGAAGTAGATTATGATGACTGATGAAGAAAAGCTGTCTATTAATATTAGTCGACAGTACAAATTTGGGTAAAAGTATGAAATCTTGCCGTGTTCATCCATCCCTGCTGCACCAGAGCGGCCCATTAATGGTTCACTGCAGTCAAAGCTGTGCTCTTAGAAAAATGATGATTGTGATTCATAAATCCCAAATCATTAGGCCAATTTTTACTGCCTGTTATCAGTCTGAAGATTAGTTTCTTTCTAAGAAGAGTGAGTCGTCAGATGGGAAGATTTTCCAGCTTCACAAAAGAGGCTAAAAGATTCTTATTATTTCACGTCCACTCTTTTTCCAATGGAGGTTCATAAAGCTTTTAATAAAATCGGGTTGGAAAAAGAAGCTTTTGCATTTGTGTTTAATGTAAAATTCCAAGAATAGGAAAGATCCACCCCAGTTCTAGCATTAAATAAACAGAAGATACACTTTGTCTCGAAGTTGTTAAATATTTTTTCACATAAACCTTTATTGTTGTCTTTTACTTTATCACAGGGTTTAAAGCCGCCTGTGTTTTATGGGATTTGGAAGGCGGACTGTGCCGCTTGTCAAACATCAGACTGATTTGTTGGTACTTTTTCGTCCACAGTACTCTCTCGTAAATGAGCCTTTGATTGAACTGGTCAACCCGGGCGCCAGCGGCTCTCTCTTCTACCTGACCAGCGACGATGAGTTCATCATTAAAACGGTCCAGCATAAAGAGGCCAAGTTTCTGCAGAGACTGCTGCCGGGATACTACATGGTAACTAAAAAAAAAAAAAAATATGCACAATGTTGCATTATTTGGTTTTAAATTTACAAGAATTAATTTGCTACAGATTTGAAATAGTTTAACCCCTCCTTAATTTTCAAGCTAAAAGGGGTTTTCTCCAGACAGTGAGGGGTTAAGATTGTTTATAGTTTAAATTGTTATTAAAAAAATCCTTTTAGGGTGTATAATCCATTTTACCATCCCTATCATGCAGGATATTGATTTGAGATTTCGTTGAAGTTGATATACGAAGTTTCCTTTCACAAGTCTAATTTCTAAAAAAATGTTTTTAGCTAAAACTTTTGTTCTTTAAAATTACAAATAATCTTCAGTTTTATTAATAAGATACTGAGTTTAATAGAGGGGAGTTTAACCTAACCCTTTGCTGTCTCAAACCCACAGAACTTAAACCAGAATCCACGCACGCTGCTGCCCAAGTTTTACGGCTTGTACTGCATCCAGTCCGGTGGAATAAACATTCGGCTGGTTGTGATGAACAATGTGCTGCCTCGCTCCGTTAAAATGCACTACAAATATGATCTGAAAGGATCAACCTACAAGAGACGGGCGTCCAGGAAGGAGAGGGAGAAATCCTGCCCCACCTACAAAGATCTGGACTTTCAGGACATGCACGACGGGCTTTATTTCGACGCAGAGACGTACAACAACCTCATGAAGACCTTACAGAGAGACTGTCGGGTAGGTGGTTTTCTAGAGCACAAATCTGTGGGGAGTCCTTTTTAAACAGTGTTAATTACCCCTCACTCCTGCATCTCTCTAATATTTTGATGTATCCATCCATAGTTTCAGAAAGTACTGAATGTTGTGGAACAAAGATTCCAGTGTCCTTGCCAGGAAAGAGGAGGAGAGAGTATAATTTTTAGGTGAACCTCTCGTTTTGCTCCAGGTCTGCACAGCTAAAAGACTAATTGTTATTAAGGGTTGGCATCATGAGATACTTAGACCCTGGTTTGAAGATAATTTTTAGAACTAAAGCATCATTTAATTAAGAAAATGATAAAAAAAATCCTGCATGTGCTTCAAAATAAAATGTTTGGTGTAGCTATAAAGGAACCAAAATAGAGAAAGATACCTTGCAATCAGGTATGAAAGTGTCAGGGATCAGCAACAGTTCCATTGTTATCAATTAAAACAGAGAAATTGGACTACTGTCAGTGGAAGAAGTAGAGGAAGGCCTGCGTGTAAGCACAGAGTGTAAAGGAAAGGTACTTTGACATGGAGAACAAGAGAGTTGGCCGACATGATGGAAAGAAGAAAGATTGATATCAGCAGGGTTTATAGATTTGTAACTGTTCAAGCTGTTTATCATGGTATGGATGGAAAGAGGAGCAGAGCAGGAGTGATCCTGAAGGAGGTCTAGAAGTGTTCTAGAAGAGAGTGTCAGATAGGAGGATGAGTCTGAAGCTGGAAGTTGAAGGTGTGAAGTTGAGTGTTGTCAGTAGTTCTGTCCCGTTAGTAGGATGTGAGCTGGATGAGAAGTTCTGAGGGAAGATGGACGGTATTTCTAGATGGGAAACCTTTAATAAATATGCGGGTGAAGGAAACCGAGCTTGCAAGGAAGTGATGGTTAACATTGGAATGCCGAAGTACAGAAAGTAGTGGACCGGTGGAATGTGAAACACAGATAAGGAGACTTGGTAGTGGAATGAAGAAGTTTAGGATTGTGTTGAAAAGAAAAGACAAGTTTGGCTAAGAAAAAATTGGAGACTGAATGCCGAGAGATGCAGCACAAGGTGGAGGTGCCAAAGGCCAAACAAAGGATACAGGAGGACTTGTCTGACAGGTTGGACACAAAGGAGGGAGAGGTGGATTTGGATTTCTGACTGGGCTGTCTAGCAAGATCTTGGAGAGTGAGACGATGTTTGAGAAATGGAGGAGAAGTCTTCTGGTTTCCATTTTTAAGAATACAGGATATGAGTAGTATGTGGAAAGTACAGGGGAATATAGCTGTTGAACCACATAATAAAGTTATGGAAAGAGTAGTGAAAGCAATAGGCTGAGGTTAGCAGTATTTGTGAGAAACGGAATGTTTTTATGATTACTTTTCTTTTTTTCAAGAGTACTACAGATGTTTGCTTTGAGGATGTTTCTGGAGAAGAACAGAGATCAGATGGAGCTCCGTTTTGTCTTTGTTGATCTAAAGGTCTATTAAAGGATACAGAACAAGGAGCTATGGTTTGTATGAGGAAGTCTGGAGAGAAATTTGAGTTGTTCAGGACTTGGACTAGAACTGTAAGTAAGACAGTGGTAAGAGGTAGATGAAAGTGGAACTGCCTCAAAGATCAGCTTTGTGGACCCTGATGTTTGCAGATGACATTGTGATCTGTAGTGAGAGCAGGGAGCAGGTGGAGGAACATCTAGAGAGGTGGAGGGTTGCTCTGAAATAAAAGAGGACTAAAGTTTGGCTCCAGTAAGACAGTTTCTGTGTGCAAATGAGAAGAACTCAAGTGGAACCGTGATGTTACAGGGAACAAAGGTGAAGGTGGAAGACTATAAGTACTTAGGGTCAACAGGCCAGAACAACAGAGAGTGTGAGAAAGAGGTGAAAAGTCGTGTGCAAACAGGTTGAAACAGGTGGAAAAGGTTCCAGATGGGATGTGTGACAAAGAGTGTTTGCAAGAATGAAAGGTTGTTGGTTGGACACGTTCAAAGAAGAGGCAGTTATTAAGTTGGTAAAAAGATGCTGAGGTTCTGAGAAGGACCAAAGAGAAACTTTATAAATATAGTTAAGAATTAAAGGAGAACATGATGTGAAAAAGGAGGATTCAGAAGATAATTTGCTTTGGCGATCCCTAAAGGGTGAAAAATAACGTCCAGGTGGTATGTTTTCTGTTCATTAGTAATTGATGTGATCAAGGAAAATAAAAAAAACATTGTCCACATCATGGACTGACATTTTGTGACACTTTATGGTCATGGCTACACTTTTTTCCTGAGATTTGGATATAAATTCTGGTTTTAGGTACATTTTCTTACAGGTATTAAGGGAATTTGCTGGATTTAATACAGAAATGACATCACGCTCAAGATCATCTGTTAAGCTGTTTTTCAGAAAGAAGTGGGATATATCCAGTGATCTGTGATTATTTAAAAAAAATATAATAAATCACAATATTTTGGAGCAGTCCTTTTCAGAAAATTACATTTAAGCTATAAAGCTGATGTAAACATTGCTTCATCACCCCACGATGACTTCTAGTAATTTAGGGTGTTGTAGTTTCACTGTTAGTCGTGGAGTGACAGTAAAGCCATAAACGGGTGTTTTGCGATACCATTAGTTGAACTGTATAGTGTCAGCAGTCTGCTGTCACCGCTGGAACCTGATCAGGATGTTGCTGTAAACGGGGACGGGGCCGGAGACTGGGATGAAAGGCTTCCTGGCAGGGTTCCTGCAGGGCTGGAGTAACCTGCCAGACCAGGCTACCCTGCATGAAACCTTTCAGATAACAATTAGATGACTTTCATTCCAGTAACTTAGTTTTTAGTAAAGATTTTTAAAGGTAAATGTGGCATAAAAAAGATTTAGAGTCAACGGACTGCATTTGAGCATAAATAATAAAACAAATCCTCAGAAGACTAAAAGAGATTTTGGTAAAACAAACTTTTGATTCATAATTTAGTCCTGTTAGTTTTTTTTAATAAAGCATATTTCTTGGAAGGTTTGGAAACATGTGAGCAGCTTCCCAACTTTGAGGAATGTCAATTACACACTTTTATTTTTTCTGTTGCTAGATTAAATTGAGAATTCCGTATATTTAGAGGAACTTTGTGAAATCTCCTCAGCTTGACTTTACCAGTGTTCCTCATTTTCTCTTTAATGCTTCCTTAAACAGACTGCGGTCACGGTGACACCCTCCACCCTCGCCGTAATGATTAACCCAAGAACACACACATTTACATTATTTTTTTTTTCTTTTAAAAAGAACTCTGAACACGCTCCTTTCCTCGTTTGAGTTGTGAAAATAATCCACGTTTGGATGGATACAGTTTGCTGTGACTGTTTGGGGCCTGTAATGCAGCATCTGTTGGAGCCTCTGTTCTCTATGGTTTGTTTTTGTCTGAGCTTCCTGCGCTTGTGTCCTACGCGGGAAGCAAAGTGCCCTCTAAGCAGAATCTGTGTATATTTTCATGAGTAAGCAGCTAACCCTGTCACCCCAGGAGCCTAAAAACAGAGAAAGGATCAGTGGAGGCAAAGCAACAGGGTGGTAGAGAGAGACGGGACGTAAACTGGAAAGTCCAGGATCAGGTGGAGTATGGGGTGATTATTGTTTAATTTGGTCAAAGTTGATGAAAAGAAGCAGATTCTTCTATCTGCTGCATGGCACAAAGGAAAACGCAGGCCCTGCTGGCTTCCTTTTAAGTCTCCATTACTCTTCTGCTCCCCTGACACTCACAAAAAGCCAAAACAGCATTAGGCATTAAAAATTCATGCTGAACTTGCAGAGTAAAACAGACAGGGTTTGTAGTAAATGGAGTGTGTATTAGTACCAGTGATGTGTGATTTGTAAGTGAGAAGAGCAGCCCGACTGCATTACAGTGACAGCAGCAGGCATGCAGGTGATTATGTGGAGAGTTTCTACTCCCAGCTTCTGTTTTACCATCAAAAACTTTAAATCCAGATCTTTTTATCCTAGACGAAAATTATGAGACAATATTAAAGATTTTGTGAATGCAAAAATTCTACGATAATTATTTTCTGATTAATTGCATAATTCAGGGATGGGCATACTACTGCTCGTCGACCACAAACGGCCCCTTAAACTGTTTAATCTGGCCCGCCAAATGCAAATAAATTATTATGATAAGCCTTATTTGCTTTATTTTTTCTGTAATTTTGCTGTTTTCACATAGATGGCCCACTTAAGGTGCAGAAAGTTATTCTGCATTTTTGTAGTTTGTGTGTTTTCCAAATCGGACAGTCCTTTTTCGAATTATTCCAACCCCACATGAACGCATCGTCTCTCTAAGTTTACGGTTTTCCCTTAAGAACATCAAATCATTGGTGCAACTGGCACTAAAATGATAAGTAAACGTCACAGTTTTGAAATAGAACCTCCAATGAGTTTTATATTAGCTTTAATCAAAACTAAAACATGTTTTCGTCGAGGTTTGATGTTATTTCTTTCTCTTTTGAGGTGGAAATACCCAAGAATCTGGTCCTGGTCCGGCCAGTCTGTCAAAGTTTAGAGCCCTTTGTGGGCCGCAAATCAGAAAATTTGTCCACAACAGACATAAATGATAAATTTATCACATTTTCAAAATGAGAAGTCTTATTTGGGATTTCCTCACTTGCAAGACTGATTATCTTCTCTCAAGTTTTGATGTTAAAACAAAGAATTCAACACAAATTTCTGAACAAAAACCTTTTTTATGCTAACTTTATCAAATATTTTAACAAGAATACAGCAACGCTTTTTAAAATGTGAACTCTTTTCACAGATTTATGACTTAAGTCACAGTGAAAAAAATGCAAAATAAAAAAAGGTATTAACGCAACATATCAATCCACATCTTTATTTAATTTGGTTTATGTTTGCTGCTCTAAACATTAAATGTTTCAAGCATTGACTAAAATGTTATAATAAATACAAATTCTTCCTTCTATGCTCTGTAGAGTGAAGAGAATTCAATAGTTCTTTTAAAATGATTTAAATTGTTACCCTGCAATATAAATAATCCTAAAATATTGCAAACTACATTTGTTTGACATTTGTTTCAATAGCAGTAGAAGGAAAATAAAGAATTGAAAACATAAATAGATTCTGTGACAGTTTTTATTTAGCAGGAAAGCAGAAATCTTGGAGAATCTTTACAACCAACAGAATGAAAGTCCTACATCTTGATGTATGGAATGTGGAGCCATTTCAACTTTTGAATAATTAATGAGGAACATTTCCGATAGCATTTCATGGCAAACACACCATCAGTGTCCTCTCACAATCGATGCTATAGCTTCTGTATTTACAGCAGACAGGCTCAGAGTGGAGAAGACTTCGCAGAGCTGCTGTGTCACTGTGAAGCCATGTCTTTGGGCGGCACGCTGCCATTACCTGTAGAGCTTCAGGCTGGATTCTGTCAGGATCAGGATCCACAGGACTGCACAACCTTCATTGAAATGAACCAGTTTGTCGTCTTGATTGCTTGCTGGAGAGCGGACACACACGTGTAGGGAGTTGGGTGTGTGTGTTTGTAGGGGGGGCTTTCAAAATGGTTGCTGTTTGACTAGGCTGTGGGAGTCGAAGCGAGGCCATGTAAATTGTTGATATGGAAAATACAAAGCCTCAGTGTTTTGTTTGAGTCGCTCATTAATTCTGCTTTGTGTTTGTTTCCGCCTGTAAAGCTTTTTTTACTTTCACTTTATTCCATCAGGTCCTTCATGCAGTTTTCATTCATTTTCGTCGCTAAACAACAGAGCAGCAACAGTTTGACCCAAATCCAGAGTCGGAACGTTCTTTCATAAACCCGTTTCCTCAACCGCTTTTGCGTAATTTCATTTATTATTGCTTATAGAGTCCAGGTTTCAGTGCAGAGACCATAGATGTTCTTAGTATGTTGAGTCTTCTATACAATATCTTCTTTACGTTTGATCTGTACTTGTATCAAAAATTACCTTTAAGATCCGTTAATCCGTAACAAAGTTTCAGTCTAAAAACACATAAGTGGTTCCTAGTCACTCTCAGATCCATCTTTCAAAGTGGTCTTCAGTTCGCTCTGAGATTCCTCAGTCTGAAAACGAGCCACTCCGAGAGCGAAACAACTGAACCAAAATGGCCACCGTAGCCAGTTATTAGCGGACAAATGCAGAGCAGCGATTCAGCAGCAACTCATTAAAATGTGGTCTGATGAATTCAGGCTTATGAAAGCAACTTCTAACGTGACACACATTGCTTGTTCCGGCAATTTATATGTCATAAACACTTGTTAGCATACTTTGTAGCTGTAGCGTTCTCAGCATTCCTCGACTGTACCAAAATAGCAATAAAAAGTGTTGAACCTGGCCTTCATACAGACGTTCAGAATTGGTCAGCGAATAAAAAGTTTGAATAAGTGAATTATCTTGACAAGTATTTTCAAAGTGTAGCACCTCCATCTTTCTCTTTTTGTTTTGACCCACCCCCGTAACTGTTGGCCAATGACTGATGAGATCTTTAGTCATGTGGTTTTGTTGACAAGCTTTGGTCTGGAACAGAAATCTCCGGTAGATTCCAGTCTGAAGGTTTAAGACTCGATCAGGATCAAATTAAGCAGACCAGGTCCGGAACATATCATTTTCCAGTGTAAATACACCCTTAAATTAATATTATCTCTCGTTTCCCCCCCCCTTTTTTTAACACAAATGTACATTTTTAGGATGTAAAATGTAATAGATGATTGAATGTGTCTTTAGAAAATTATCTGAATGTAGTCACGCCGTCCTGGAGCATATGTCATAGTTCCAGGAGACAATATGTTTCTTTGTGAAGGATGTTATATTTAGCATTTTCACAAACTCTTTAACATCATTCTCTGCGCTGCAGGGTTAGGACAATGAATTCACTGTGATCAGCCTGACAGTTTGTTAGCGCTGCATACAGAAGCTCATATGAGTCGAGCATGGCGTTCTCTTTTAAGCATCTTTTTAATTTTACTTTGGAGCAAATTTTAGTCTACATAAAGGAAAATTATTCTTGTTCTTATCTCATTGTGCTGTGAATAGCCACTGCTTTATTATTATTATTTTTTTAGCGCTAATTGATATGCAGTTGCAAGATAAAGTATGTGAACCCTTTGGGAGTACCTCATTTTCTCTATGAAATGTGTTTTTTTATTTCAATCTAAATCACAACAATGGAGAAAAACATTGTCGGCTTAAATCACACAACATTTTTTCATGTTTTTAATTGAGCACAATTCACATATTTTCTCCTGCAGCTGCAATTTCACCAGGAATTACATTAAATCAGAATGTTCTTAGTTCCCTTTAGTGATTCTTTTCCATGTGGAGTGCAGGAGAGAAAGTTTTTCCCACTTTTTACTCTCAGTTGTTCATTGCAAAAAAAAAACTATAAAAAGTTTTACCACAACCCCCTCCAGCCTCTTGACAAAAACCTGGCTCCACGGTAGTGACCCTGATCCCTTGAGCTCTTTTCTCAGCCCCTGTCTCGCCATGAGGCTGCTTCTCTTGAGGAGCAGGAGACACGACGTCACAGAAGCTCTGGGAAACCGGGCAAAAGGCCCCTCAGACAGGTCAATGTGTAACACTTGGCTCAGTGTGGAGAAAAACCCTGTTTGTTTAACTCAAAACTGGTTTAAACAGAGATTTACCTCTGCAAAACCTTCTTATTTCTTCCTGGCACCAGTGCGTAGAGTGATTAGTAATGCTGGCACATTAACTGTAAAGCAGCTGATGGTATAAAGCACCTTTTTTTTTAAACATATTCACGCTAAGCTCTCACACTGCTTCTCTTATGTGTATCAATAGGTGCTGGAGAGCTTTAAAATAATGGATTACAGTCTGCTGCTGGGTGTGCACGTCCTGGATCAAAGCCACAGAGACGGAGGCGATTCGGGCCAGGCGGGGGGCGACGGCAGGAGACCTGTGGGTCAGAGGGTGCTTTACTCTACCGCCATGGAGTCCATCCAGGGAGACGGCAGAGCAGCCGAGGCGCTCACCACTGACGACACGTGAGTCAGCTCAGCCTGTTGGGGCGGTGGAGGCCCGGGCCGAGGCGGGGGGCTGACCAGACACAAACTGAACACATATTTGGTCACTCTGTCCCCGGCTGTCTCTTATTTTTCTCTCAGTCCCAGCGCTCATTCCTCATCCCGGGCTCTCGCATAACCATAGCTACGCAAACACAAACACGGCCACTGTTCTCCGTCTTTACAGCAACACGCGCAAACGCTCGTACTGTACGGGCCTCTTTTACAAACACTTGTAAAAGTGAGGCAGCACCCGGGGGGGAGACTTTATTTAAAGTATGGCAGAAGAACTGACTGCTGTGATGGTTTTCCTCTGTTTTAGGATGGGTGGCATCCCAGCCAGAACACACAAAGACGAGAAGCTGCTCATCTTCCTGGGAATCATAGATATTCTACAGTCCTACAGGTACAGACTCCCAGAATCCTGCTGCATTTTCTACACCCACGACAAGAAAAGTTGTGTAGCTAGATGTCTCAGAATGACAAAGTTACAGCTCTGATTGATGCTTGCCCATCAGGAAGACCTCTTATGGTGAATTCCCATCATGCACTGATGGAAGGAGCTAATAGAAGCAATCCTAAAAGGACTGGAGACTTTCTTCTTTTTCCACAATGATTTAAGTTGCCACAGTGGCCTATCCGTCTCCTTTATTTACTCATTGATTTTTCTTCCGGAGTGCACAATAGCCTGCTTTAAGACGATCTGGATCAAGCACTTTTTAGGCTGGTGTAGAAACATGTATATAAATGCCAGGCTTAAAGCTTATCTGTTCGCTTCTCTTTTTAAAAAAAAATGAATTTATGAAATTACCCTTGGACTGCTGTTCATCAAGGTGAAATAGCGTGCGTCTTTGGTTTCTCAAGCTGAAAGGCGGCATTGTTAGAGAGGATAACAGCTGTGGCGAGCTCTCATCTGGTTTTATCCTCTCCTAGGTTCATCAAAAAGCTGGAGCATTCGTGGAAAGCCCTGGTCTACGATGGCGTAAGTGGATAGTCTTCCTAAATTTGACACGTTTGCTCTTTTAAAGGAGCTTTTTCGTTTGTCTGCACACTGCCGGCTGAGCTTAAGGCCTGTGTTTTGCTCTCGCACGCCCGCAGGACTCCGTCTCGGTTCATCGGCCCGGGTTTTACGCCAGCCGCTTCCTCAAGTTCATGAGCACACAAGTCTTCAGGAAGACGCAATGTAAGTCTGGGGGGGTTGTCAGTGTGGGAGTGTGAGAAAAAAAAACAGTAAGGGTCATTGAATTAGCTCTGATTTAATTTTTGTAAGTTTAAAAATTTCTGACTGAGAAGACTTAAAACTGCTACTGACATAACATTACTTACTACTGCTATATTTGCTGCAATTAGAAAATTCTTTGTGGTTCAGGGGGTATTTTATTTTGAAAAAAGTCACTTAACCCTCTATCAAAAGCTAAAGTATCTCCTAATAAAAAAAAGGCTATTTATCTTTAAAGAAAAAAATAGTTAATTTATATTAATAATTTTATATTAATAGTAGTGACATAAATACAAATCTGTGTCTTAGTTATTTTTTTGTATAAGAGTGAAGCCAGTCTTTGTGGCTCCTCCTGGTTTGAGGTCAGCAAGAAATTGACCTAAATAACTCTTTAAGTCTTGAAGGTTTCAGACCTCAGATTTAAGCGAGCCCTTTTTTATTTGCTGTAACAGAAACCTTCACTTTTTGAATCTTAACAGTTGAGTCTCAAATTACTTTCATTTAATTTAAAAACACACTCTGATAAATAGTGTTTTGGGTGTTTTTAACACATTCTTGTGGCTTTTCTGTAATGATGAAGGACATATACATATACATATATATATATATATATGTGTGTATGTGTGTATAAAGAAAATAAAGCTTAAAATTCAGAGTATTTTTTAATCAAATTCTGGTGAATCAGGAGCAGATGAAAAATGCAATTGTGACAGACGGGCTACAATTGACCACATGCTCCCTGCTCCTTTCTGATGCCTCCACTTGCAGACCAATACATACAGTAACATCTTCATTTTCCTCTCCTGAGCTGAAATCTGTATGGCTGGATAGCTCAGGTATTGTTTTTGCACCGTTAATGTTATATTGGGGGTTTAAGGGGTGTAAACAGATGGGTGACAGGAAGTGGGGGTGGGCTTTGTCCTTTTAAATTATGTAAGTTTTTTTTTTTTTTATTATTTTGGCTGAGAACAGCATTATCATAATTATAAGTTAATGAATTAAACAAACTCTCGTACAGCTCAGTAATACCCCCGTATCAGCACCAGTCCAACTGTGGAGAAGCAAAACTGATTTATTAGCAGCAGACGGACCCTCTTGTCTCATTTACTACCAACACGTGAAACTGTCGCTCCAGTGTGGCTGTCGGGGAAGCCAGGAAAATGCTTTGGAGCTCCCATCAAATATAGTAACCACTGTTATGTAAGCTTGTAGGACCCCCCGTGGAAACAAAACATGGCTGAGGCTCTGAGTTTAGGATTTAGCCATGTGCTGAACCCCCCACCTCTCTCTCTGCCAGAGGGAGATTCATTTCATGCTCCGCTCAGGAGGAGGAATGAAGCTGGCTTTGAGGACACATGTGCATCCTAACACTTTAATATCTGCTAATTTAGATCTAATCAAGTTTCATTTTGTGTGAGCCCTCAAACCGTCAGTGTTTTTTTGTTTTTTTTCATTTTACTGCCGTCTTTCCCCTTCACCTCTGCACGATTTCTTTCTTTCTTTCCCTGACTTGTATGCTTTCATTTCCTCTTTGTAGCAATTCGATATTCTCCTTCAAAGAGGACCCGCACCTCCATTTCGGCTCTGAAGTCGTCCTCACAGGAGATCCTTTCATCACACGCAGATGAGAAGCACGAGGACGACAGGAGGGACAGGCTGGGCGGAGCTCGCAGCCTGGCCAGTCTGGACGGACAAGGTACAAAACAACAAGACTTTTGGGAAAAGCTGGCCCTGATTCGCCCTGAATCGGCGTGATCACGGTTAATTGTTGAGGATGTGTTGTCACAAACCGACTTCTGTTCATGAATCGAAGGATAAAAGTTCATAAACTATGTCTGACCTTTGTTTTAGGACGTGATAAAGGAGTGTTAGGAAAAGGGTGTGCTCGTGTTCCGATTGTTGCACCTTCTGATTCACTCTGTGGTTTTCTAAATAAAAGTTTAGTAGAGGAAATGAGGAAAATTAACTAAATACATTTTTAAAAACATGTACATTTACTGCAACCTTTTAAATCTGTGGATTTATACTCTTTCCTGTTTGAACCTTTAACTCAGCAAAAGAAAACATGGAAGAAATGAAAGACATTCAACTAACTAGTGTCAAAGTCCTTGTTTGATGATTTATCTGCAGTGGCACACTAAAGATTGACTGAGTAAGGATTTAGGAATGGGAACTTCTTTTGTTTCGTTTACATTTTCAAAATAAAAGCCTCACAGTGAATGTATAGGTTGCAGGTTTCAGTTGATAATTATAGTAGCACTTGCTTACCGGTAACTAAAACATGTTTATCATTATTATTCTCTAGTTTTTTTTTTCTTTTTTTAAAGAGGAGGGAATTATGTGGTGCTATAGTGCATGGATCATAACAAAACTTTCAAAAAGATGCTTTTAAAGTAATGTTTGTTTTTTAAATCATGCAAACTAAAAACATTGTTTTTACTATTATTAATACAATCATAGGAATTCCCATTAAATGTAAATACATATTTTAAAAAGCTGCCAAAAAATATGAGCAACTAGTAATAATGAAAATAAACACTATTAAGAGTCACTTAGGGGTTATATAGTAGTTTTAAAGGTTTTACAGATTTAGATTTACTTTTCCCGAATGCCAGAGAACACGAGTTTGACTCATCTCACAACTGTCAAAGTCCCAAAAATATTTTATTTTGAAGTTTGGTATATTCTTAACCATGACAGTAAAAACACCACAGATCAGCTTTGATGTTATCTGAGAGTTTATATTTCTCATCATGTTTACTTCCACTGCATGTAGTGCTCAACTGATTTCCTCTTTATTACAGTAAATTCTTTAAAATTATATTTGAAATAATTTAAGGCTATATATTATTTTACTTTTTTAAATTATTGTTGTGCAGTTAGATTTGGAAATGCTGAACTGGGGGAGTTTTTGCCTTCTCTGACTCATTTGGTGTCACTCCTAAGTTCAAGACATTCGGCCTTCAATTATAAGAAGCATCTCCTGAATGTTATGTAACACTAAATTTAGAAAATGAGTATCACATGAATAACCCTTTCTTTCCACTTTTTAGCTATATTTGGCTCGTATCTGCGTCCCGATCTCGTCCCCGCCAACCCGTCCTTCTACGATGGCTCCTCCATGGGAACCATCTCCACCTCCACCATCTTTGTGAACGTGGACAACCAAACGGAGGAGAGGTGCAGTATTCCGTTTGCTTTCAGTCTCCGATCACCCTGACATGTTTGCCACCTCGATGACAGATTACAGTGCACAATGCAGAGGGTGTGGCTAACACTCGCGCTCAGCTTTACAGGTTCACTTGTGATGTGGCGTTGCGTGGTTTTATTGCTGACATGCGTCACGGAGCGGATCACTCAGCTAGCTTGGCAACATTCATTATACAAACACAACACTTCATCATGTGGACGGATGTGTTAAAACACAATACGATCAACAGAAAAAGTTTGGGCAAAAATGAAAACCCTTCTTCTTTTTTAAAGGAGTTTTCTGCATTGATCAGTCGCTGTTGACCTTTATATGTCATGTTTTACCTGATAATTTATCATCTGGTAAAAATTACAACAGCTAGTTTTACATTAACAGCTTTTATTACAGCGTTTCCCTCTGGCTGCAGACAGTTTGGGTTCACTCTTCCTTGAAGCTTCTTTGTCTTTGCCCTTCATATATTTTTTTAATCTTTCACCTCTCCTGTCCAGCAGCGTCGCGCTCAGATTTCTCCCTCAGACTGTGCGGCGTGTCACGCCCGCTCTGGTCCCTTGTGTCGGTCACCTGCTGATACCCTGACATTGTTCTTGCAAATATTTTCATAAATATTTAAACGGCAGTTTCAGCACAGTTTGGTAGTCTCCTTAAAAGCTGCGACAGAGGAAGAAAAGAGTCGCCGTGTATGTCAGTCAACAGTAATCCCTGCCTGCCAGCTGCTTGGCTCGCTGGGATGTCAGGTGTTTTCAGATCAGGCATAAAGGTCTTGTTTATCTGTATTGATTCTAATCTCTTCATCTCTTTTAACTTTACACCTCGATACCAGGAATTTTTAACAGCTGAACAAAGTGATCCCGCACAGGGTCATAAAAGGGAGACTCCTCAAACCTTGATTTACCTGAGACACGCTTGAAGGAAAACTGCTGTGCTGCTGCCCTCTAGTGGTCTTAACTGGATTGAGCCACGGCACATTTTTTACTGTAACAACATGGCACCAAAAATAAAACTATATAGCCTAACAAAGTATATATATAATAGAGTATAGTTAAGAATGTAGTTTCTAAATTTATTTATACTAATGTAGTGAGTAACTTGTTAGATATCCTTACAGGAATGGAAGAAAGTCACAAATAAATGTCTTCCTTAGCAGCTTTTTTTTCTCTCTGAGTTCTAATTACAGTCAGGTTCAAAAAATTCTAGTCACTCTGAGAAAATGCAGTGTAGAAATATATTTGTTGGACATAGTGGGTAACTCAACCCAAACGCTGTCCAAAGATCAGTAAAGTTTAGCTTTAAATCGTGACCACGTTTCAGTTCAATGAGTTCCTCTCACTCCTCTTAAGTCGGTTCCTTTTCTGAGCTGTGAGGATTCTTTAAATCATTCTATAAAGATTGAAGAGAAGCAAAATAATTTATCACTCACGCAGTGTTGACTTACTCAGTGAGGGAACATCTCAAAATTGCAAAATTGTTCTACTCTTCATTCTGTGAGAAAGCTGCATTTTAATTAGATGCTTGAGCAAAAAAAAAACATTTTTAAATTCAATTAATTTTCTATTAGTAGGAATATCCAATCAGCAAAGAAAGAAATTGCTACAGTAAAATGGAAAAAAAATATTTAAGGTCGGATTTGTTGCTTCTTACATTGACATTTTTTTTTACATTTTTTTAAATTTGCAATTTAGTAAAAACTGCAAAAAATCGTTAAAAACATCATATATAGCTTTGCTTAAAAGTGCTAATTTGCAAAACTTGATCATTGATAGAGTTGTGCATTTAAAAAATGACCACACCAATTAAAAAAGAAGGTAGCAAAATTAACAGCAAACTGTCTTTCTAAAATCGTATTTAAAAAAAAATCTACAATTTTTATTTATTTTTCTTGCAGACACTTTTTTAATCTTGATTTAAGAAACGTAGTGGCTGCTTATTATGTTTAAAAACAACCAGGATTTCATAGCATATCTTGTAAAAAGTAAAGGATATATTTCAAAGGATTGATTTTTCAGGTTTATCACAAATGTAAACCTTTTATAAATATAGCTTAGACTTTTTTTTTTTAAATCAACAGAAAGCTTTTATCTGAAGGCAGAATCTTAAATACACATTTTATGCAATAACTCTTAGCAAATTTATCATGCCTAATTATGCAGGAAATATAATGTTACATAAAATAATTTCTTTAGAAATCTGTCATTTTGCTTTGGAAAAATAATGTTGACATCCTTCTTTTGTTTTATTTTACCCGTCTATTGGGTATTTTTTTTCCTGAAGTCTATTTTGAACAGTCTGACTGTGTGGTTTTGATACGGTCTTTAAATCTCACCACCTCATTGTGAACTGTTTCTGAGAGTATGATCGTCTCTTAAGGCCCTCCTTGACAGGCTTCCATCTCTGCGGCCGTGTTTCTCGCTCATGTTTTTTCACTGAGTGACTTCAGGCTCCGACATTAAACCCCTGAAGGCGTCTGACCTTCATGTTCGGTCCTGTTTCAGAGATGATGCTGCATCCAGCTCCACCTTCACCTTGGAGGACAGTGCCATCTGCCTCACTTCAGAGCAGAGCACGGTGGATGTAGATCATGATGAGGGATCTGTTCTGGATGTGTACTTGGTGAGTTGTGATCCCGTCGCACTCAAAGGAATCCAGTAAAGTACTGAAGTAACTCTTCTCTTTTTTTCTGTAGTGAAAGGAAACGCTTCACATCCGTCGATCCTCCTGCCATGCTTCAGACAATCACCACACTCCACTGGACGTGCCATTTGACTCCATCTTCAGTGCTGCTAGATCCATGTTGCCACTAGTATTTGCCAACAAATGAAGATACTATGATTCCCTTTGGATGATGGATTTAAAAAAAAAAAAAAAAAACCCGACCAAGGAGTCATGTGAGGAGCTGGACCAGGAACCGCGTGACCTTTTGTTGTAGCTGCTGACCATCGAGCTGAACAGTGTCCCTTTTTAGAGCATGTATCATGGTAGGGCCATATTTTTTAATCGATGTATAGTTTTCACGGTGTAAAAAAAAAAAAAAAGTTTTAAAAATGAATGTCCTCCACACTGCATACAAGGATAAACACATTTTTTTTCAGTTATTTCCTGATGCTCAGAGACACTTGCAGCTGCTGAGCTGCAGATACTTGTTTACAGTAAAGTTACGTGGTGGCATCTTTACTGAAAAAGAGACACAGAGACTCACTTGAATGGACTTTATTTTGAAGGCCTTTTCCTTGCTGGCTGTTTTTGTGCTGCTTGAGAGGAAGAGTGGCCTTAAAGCCAACGAGACATTTCCTGGATATCGAACAGAACAGTGGAACCTTCTCCAAAAGAAAAAAAAAAAAAAAAGCACTTTTGACATGGGTTATGAATACTGTATTCCTCTGAAGGATGTGGCTTAGGTGGGTGGGCTAACAGAAATAGATGTGTGAAAATGCACTTTATTATAAATGCACATTTCTGTTCTGTCATAGATTTAGTGCAGACTGCAAAATCATTTCTGGTGTAGATCCAATGGTTTTGTCCATCAGGACTGAAGATATCCGGGATACCTTCCACTACTGAACACGTCTCCTCTTCAAAAGTTGCAGCTGTCCGACACGCCCTCAAGATCACAGCCAACTCTACATGTCGAACTTTACAATCACACCTCTGTTGTGACCATAATTTATTCTGTAAATGACAATATTTTACCATTTGCTGAAGAAACACTTTAATCACTGAATGTAAAGATGATGCATATTTATATATAGAAGAGCCTCCAATAAATAAAGTTCTAAAAGTTCTCCTTTTTGTGTTCTCATTGATGAGACAGTGAACGAACTTCTGTTGTGTAACAATTTTAATTTACAGAACATTGTCAAATTGCATTAAATTTAGTGCAAATAATAACACTTCTTGATGTACAACTTATACAGCTTAGAAATATACAAAACATGAGGTTCACTGACAAAATACGATTTAAAAACACAAACTGCATTCTTTAGCTGACAAAAACAAAAAACACAAAATGCAAACCAATGACCTCTTGGACTGAAAGTGTGAAGCAGAATTTGGTTCTGATGGTACTAAATACAGTCTCAGATGATGTGAAATGTCGACTTAAGCCCCGCCCCCCTCTGGCTTCAGTTCAGTGCTGATAAATGCACATCTGGTAGAGAAAACCAGGACTTTTAAAAAGGTGCATCCTGGCGTCTAAGGCATTCTGGGGGTTTTTAATCAGCCGAACGGCAGGAGGCCACTGCATTGTAGTGCTGCGAGTGAAATGTAAATTCTATGACGATTACATTCTTTACTTACAAAAACAAGACAAAAAAATTGTTTTTTGCCACATGTGGGCTGAAAAAGAGAAAAAAAAAACAAATCAAAAATTGTGGTTGTCTAGTGTATCTACTCATCTCTCAGAAGGATCTTCATTCCAGACACTATGGCTGATCAGTTACAAATATCAGTCTAATCGATAAAGACAGACAGCTGCAGGTTAACATCAGTGTAGAAAAGGGTTAACCTGCTGGTTCTCCTCGTTTCCTCCAGCCCAGTGCTGTCATCAAGTTCAACAGTCATTTCACATTTCTCACAACAGTGGAGTCAATTTTCTCTGTACAATACATGGTGTCCGTGGTGCTCTCTGAAAGCTACATCAGCACGAGAAGGAATTCCAAAGCTCTGACTTCCGTCTAAGAGGGAAGCGTAAACACAAGAGGAGACGGAGACGAGGAAGTTCCACATCTCGTTAGGGTTGTTGCTGGAAAGATCTACTGTTCTCCATTGTGGTGGTTTAGCAGCAGCAAAACAAGTAGCTGTAATACTAGTGATTAAAGCAAACCTCTGAAACATCAAGAATCTTACGAATATCAGAAATGTACAAATGGGAAAAAAGCTAATGATTTTTAAAAACCGCTTTGGGAACTTTTGAAATGACATGAAAAGGGATTTTCTTGGCTTCTGATGGCGTCGGGCCATTCCAACTACTAATGCAATAAAGCTACAGTCTCGTGGTTCTGCAGCTCTGGAGCATGGAGGTCTACATGTAAGAGAGCATATTTCTACACCAGAGGTGAGTGATAGTCCTCCAGAGCCTCTTCTGGATCATCCCAGCAGTGGAAAAGCCTGAAACAAAAAAGAGCTTCAGAGACAGAAGACAAGATGAGAATATTGAATGTTCTGAGTGTATAAGAGTGGGTGTTTTGAGTACCTGGCTACCTGACGGTGTTCAGAAAAGGATGGGCTTCCCGGCGGTTTTCTCCTGAACGTAGGTGGTGAAGCGTTTGAGAAACTTGGGGTACTCTCTCTTGGCCACGGCTCTGAGGACGGAGGCCGGAGCCCAGCCTCCAGGGTTTACTGCACAGGAGATCATTATCAGATGGATTTCATTACCCTTAAACATTAGCTACAAACTACAGAGCAAAATGAGTTCAGAGTTAGCACAGGCGCTAATTCCCAGTGGCGCTGTTGTGTCATCGTCTCCAGAGAGCTTACATCAAAGGCACAGCATAATCAGCGTTCTTTGAGCAACTCCCTGCTCTGTAAAGAGTACGGATGACGCTTTCAAGTCCTGAATGTAATTCCATTTAAAATGCTGACCTAAATGTAAACGCTTTAAGATGAAAGTAAACAGAGGTTTTGGGTGTTGGTTGTTTGCAGGCAGATCTTAGTGAGGCTGATGAAGACTTGTGGGCTTTTTTGTTCCTGCCGGATGCTTATCCTGTCTGGAGAGGAGGAGAGAAGCACTTACCATTGGCAACATAAGTGATTTTACAGAGGATGTTGTCCCTGCTGATCTCTCTATCGCCCTCTGGTGGGCTGACCAGTGTTTGGCAGATCATGGCGACGTTGATTTTGGCACGAACACAGCGGTTTGTGGGCTGGAAAAACATATTAAAAAAAAACAAAAAACATCATCATCAAAGAACAAACTACAACAGATGTGTTTATTCTTGTTTTAGACAAACGACAAATGTCTCCAAAATGAATAAATAAATACAAACTCACTCCAGCAGATATGCTTGTTTTACTTTTGTCTATAAAAATATTCAGTAAGCAAAATTATATAAACATTTATGTTTTACTCCTCAAAGAAATCAGTTTTTAACTATTAAATATGCCATAACTGAAATAATTTAATAAAACTGCACAGATTTAGATTCCTCTATTTTCCATTGCTGACTGTGAGCTGCACAAAGATTTTTTTTTAAACCCTAAGAAAATCAATCGTTTTTCTTAAATTGAAAAAGATGAATACTGTCTGGTAGAGAATGTTCAAAGGGTCTTATTTTATGAAGCAGTTCTCTAGATTTGATTACAATATTTGTAAATGTTCTAATTTTAAAGTCCAATATAAAATAAAAATGAATGAACCCAAATCCACTGGTTTTGTTTTACATTTATTACACTGACAGGATTGACTTTTTCTGGTCGGGTGTGGGAGGAGCTTGGCTGAGTTCACGTCACGACTGAGTGGATCGTGCTCATGCAAATTTCAAGGCAGGGAAAAACGTTCAGAGAAGTTCCCAGAATTGTTACAACCATGAGCTTGCACTATTATTAGGCCACTGGAACAACAGCTGAGCACCCAGAACTCAACCGGTTGTTCATTCTGCTTCCAACTTTCCAATGATTTCTGCTGTCTTTTCATTAGGAATGAGTGTGTTTGATTATTGGCTAAAGGCTTTTAAGTTAAAACGCATTTTGAGAAAGAATTATTTGCAACGTGTGACCAAACCCACACATGGAGTCGTAATAACAACCTGAGATGCTGCTTTTTCCCAATCTAGGACACAGAGAGCTGTTATTAGATCCCTTCACTGTATTGTGTTTTTCTGAGCTTTGTTATAAGTTCATGCCTAGCATTTCTTTCTTTTCTATCCACAAAGAACTTGGAAAAACATCCTCAATGTTCCCTTCAGAACATGAACTTTTCAGGTAATTTAGTAAATGAGACGAGGTTTTCTTTAAGACTGGACGGTCAGACGTACAAGAGCCTTGTCGTGTTCCACAGAGAAGTTGCAGACCAGCCACGTGTCGGGATCGTTTTCATTTGTCGCGTGAACCTTCCTGATGGCCGACAGGTAGAGGACGTCCCTCTGAGAGGCCGGCCATACTCTCTGAAAGACAGTCAGACAGCAGTTGGGGCTTGCAGCGAAACAGGCGTTCACTGATAAAATATTTGACAAATGTCAGGAGAAATCTGGAGAGACAATGGAGTGTGTCTACCTTGTGTGTCTGGTAAACAATGATGGCATTATCGGAGAGTGTTTCCACAACGTTGAAGTTCTCGATGGTGGCTGAGGGACAGAGGAGATCCGTTCAGAACAGGTCGTGACATTGACGTAAAACCAGTCAGACAACAGCGGAAGGATAGTGCAAACCTACATTCCCAGTCCATTCGGAAATCTGTGTCCCAGAAGTAGTGACAGACCTCGTGGCCCGTCACCCCTTTGACAGCATGAGTAGCTTTGAGGGGGTCCAGAACGATCCCGTTTTCTTCCACTTCCCTTCTGTAAACCTATGAAAAAAAACACTTTTTTTTTCTCCGCTGTGTTGCCATGACTTTCTTTCCATCTCCTCACTTCCAATGAACCAATGTGCTCACAGCGATGTTTGGAAACACTTTTGTTTCTATGCTCACCTTCATATCCCCTTCTTCTATTACCAGCTGCCAGTTGGCATCACCACCCACGTCCTGAAGAGAGTAAGTCATATGATTCTGCACCATCTCCTCCACCTGAAAGACATGCATATCAACTTGATTCATGTGAGACCGTCCTCCAGTTCCCTGGCTCAGGGCAAAAAGCAGCACACTATATTTAGAGTCTTGATCTTCCATCGTACCAAACACAAGGATTTTACAGAAACTGAATTGAGTAAATATTTCTGTTTCAGAATCTGAAGCAGCAACCAAGCAAATTAAATAAGCTGATCTTGTTTAGAATGATTACTCTCGACCTCAAAAGTCAGTAAAACATTCTGTGTTCTCAGTCTGACTAAATGTGAGCTCATGCTGTGAAAAAAGAGGAATGATGTGAAGAAAAGAAGCTGTGAAAATGGAGATGTTTCACTCAAAACCAGGCATGCAGCATCACAAAGTCTCCAGCAGTCATGGGAAAGAAAACCACCTTAAAGTGTTAGTAATGGCCTGGGACAAAGCTAAAATAAGTATCCAGATATATTCCATATGTTCTAATGTATCAAAAATAACAAATAATTACCGTTGACAAATGCAGGTTTTTGTCAAATTTGACCAAATCAACGACAAATCACACTCGCATTTCGTCCTGCTTCAGAAACGGCTCGATTTGGGTCACGTGACGCGTTGACGTCATGTGAGTGAGACAGCGCCAGCAGCAGAATGCAGGCGGACCCAGGGTGTCTGCAGATACATGTATGTGTGTGCGCTGCGGCAAAGTTGAATTCTATAAACATCGGTGTTATGGTCCGACGGAGTATTAGGGCCACCAAAAAAAAAAAAAATAAAATTATGATTTTTAAAGTCATAAATTTACGAGATTTACAATCGAAATGAGCCTATTGTGAATGAACACTGTGAGCAGAACCAGACCGACTAAACTGTGAAAAGCTTCTGATTTCAACAGGTAAACTGAATGTTTAAAACATTGCACATGTTTGGAAGTTTCTTTGTTTGATTTCCAGTTTATTAATCATTGATGGTGGCTTGCGGGATCTCTGCAGATCCGTTGATGAAACCATCGACACTCGCAGCTGTCCACAGTTATTTCTTCCTCCGTGGAAGATCAGATCTCATTCATTTCTGTGTGATGCTTTCATCTGAAGAGGAATTGTTTGTTTTCGGAATTTTCAGTGTACTTAGCTAACGTGACAGACTGTTGTCATCCCCTGTTGTTGTTGTGTGTTGAAACGGGACGATTCACGTGGAGAACGGAGAACTGTTTACATTCTCCTTTTTTTCTGCGCATGTCAGAGACATGCAGTAAGGTGATGAAAGAGCTTCTGGGAATGTGAATAAAGTGATTAAATAAGAGAATAAATAAATAATAATAATAAAGTGGCGGACGGTCCTGCAAACATGTCTCTGAGCTCTTTATTTTGCATATGAAACTCTGCATTTTCGACCCGGATAGTCAGCGTCATTAATGAGTTGATTTAGAGTCGCCAAAAGGTTCCGATCTGTAAATAAAGCTTCACGAGATGCTCCACGTCTTCCAGCTTCGAGCATGGCTCTGATAAACGGACAGCTTTCGTTTTCATCGGCATTCTCAGCGTCACTGTCAGTGTCATTGCCAAATAGTGAGCTCTTACTTTCCGCGCTGCCGGCTCAAATTGATAGGGCTTTACAGTCCTCAAACTACAAACACCCGGCGCCTCTGAATCAGTGTCACTTTCAGAACAAATGTTTCCGCGATCTGAGTCTGAAGACAGAATTGTGGACCTGGAAATATCGCCGCTATCGCTAGCTCCGACACGCAAAGCAGAAGCCATCTTGCTATGTTGACCCTTCTGACGTCACACGCACCACGTGACCAAAACGGAGCTTTTTACCCGGAAGAGACAGGTTTGCCAAATTTGGCCTCAAAAATGCAGTTTTATTTCAATATTTCTTGCTCAAAACACGCCAAAACATTTGGAAATGGTAAATATAAGGCGAAATACACTTAACACCGAAAATGACCTACAACCCCATTACTAACCCTTTAAACCTCAAAAACTTTACTCACAGAAACAAAGTTGAGGAAAAAGCTGACACACTCAAACTATATAAAAAGGCAGTGCTGTGACATTTTTTTTAAAGAAAGCCACATAAGTCAAAATGCAAAAGTAGTGTTAGAAAAACATGTTTTTTTCTTGATGTAAGTAAGATGTGATAATCAGCTACACTTGAAAAACAAAGTAAAGTGGACCATAAGAAAAAAACAAAGTGCTTTATCTCAGAGTCAACAAGCTTAAGTTAGCATGTAAAGAGATAAAGTTCATTAAATTCCCATTTAAAATGGGGAGAAAAAATAAAAGTCTTGGAAAGGCGTCTTTCTCTAGATTAAATCTTGTTTACTAAGCAACATCTTAAAGTAGCAAGTGGTTAGATTTAAAATGAACAACGTAGAGTATATTTTAAGTATGGTGGAGGAGGAGTGATCATTTGGGCTCTGCATTCCAGAAATTTCCCCTAAAGGAAATAAGTTCCAGAATTTTTACCAACCTGCATCATTTAAAAATGTCTGGGAAAAAAGGGGTTTTTTCACATTGCTTCTACACTTGTGTGGATTTTTGTTAAATAATTGAATCATTTCATTTTTAAATTTGCTGATGACCATGTGACTTTGATTTTCATGCTGTCATTTAAAAAAAGCCAGAAGCTGAACATGTGAACTCCTATTAAGTGTTGTTGGCTGTGAGAGGTGAAGCCTGCTCATGCCAGAAATCTTAGACCAAAAGTTTCAGAACTTGGTGTAGAAATGTCGTGTAGCATCGGTCAAAAAAACAAACAAACAAAAAAAAATGTTTTAATGAAGTAAGCAGTCGGTGGACACTGTCATGCTTTCTGTTCATGCTCTGACAAATACAGAAAGTACCTGAACGCTGAATCTGTGAATTTCATCCGACGCGCTGACTAACTCAACGGAGGACAGGGAAGAACAATAGCTATGGGGCTGAACAGCAGAGTTGGTTAAAAAAGAGGAAAAGGAGAGCAAGGACTCCCCCACCATGCACAAACACACACACTAGTACAGAAGACACAACATAAGGAAGATGTAGATTTTCAGTTCAAAAGAAAGACAGGATGAGAGAAAGGCTGCTTACCTTGTTGGCAAATCTATGTGTACCAATGACGGAAAAGGCATCACCAGGTGGAACTGGACTTAAGTAAGGTTTCCTGACCTTTTCAGAGTGGCACTGAGGGAAATGGGACACGAGTTTAGTAAAAGAAAGGAGACAGAAGAAGATCTCTAATGACAAATATTTGTCCATCTTTTCTCTTACTTGTTCCTCTATCTTGTCCTGTCGATCTAGTTCGGCTTCTACAGCATCATAAAATTCATCTTCGTTAATTAAACTGTTAGGTCCCTCCTGTAAAAAACAACAACAAGCAATTTTAGTGGTTTTTATTCTCCTATGAGAACACACCTAGCAGGATAAAGAGAGCGCATGTTGGTACAAAGTCAAGAAATCCTCTCGCTTCTGTGTGGCTTTGTAATCCTAAAATCTTATCACTTCATCGTGCCTCGTAGTCTGGGCCTCCATAGTGTGACTTCTTCTTTAGTTCATTCATAGCGGACTTGTAGGCATCCTCCACCCTCCTCCGTTTCTCCAGCTCCTGTCAACACATGAGGAATAATGCAGGGGGATCACTGGGACTGTTTTGGTAATCTACAGAAACACCTCACCACGCCTCTCAAAAAGATCAGATTACAGATGGTAATCTGTGATACAAATGACAGACATGTGGGTTTCTTGTATTTAGGGAAATCAACTTTTTGACACTCTAAAACAAGTATTATAATTGTAATTTTTAACAAGTTCCTACAACTAGTAACTTTTTGTAATTTATTTAAATAAAATCAATTATTATGTTAGAAGTTATAATAAATACATTGTTTTTGACTTTAAATGCAGCCTAAAGTTATGTTTTCTTGAAAACATTACAAAGCTAAAACATTTTAGCCCAAATCACATAAGTGGAAAAAAATGATTGAACTATGTGAATCAAAATCTAACATGATGACAAAAACAGATTTAATTTCAGATTAGATCTCGTGCACAACAGAATAGAAGACAAAGGAGATTATGTTAATCCACAAATGAAGTAGTTTTTTCCCAATGGATCAGAAAAAGTTTAAGTTTTCCTACTACTATTTTTTAGGGAATCTGAAGAAATATTGGAGTGGAAAGAGCAAGAGAACGGTTTTTATTTGGATAAAAACTCTTCTGCTTAGGGAAAGCATCAACTTTTATCGACTTTAACACCATTACTCCAAGAAAAAGTCATGCAACAAAATAAATCTGTTGCACTGAGATCATTTTTTTAAAATAATGATTATAAAGAGGTTGTGAGCAAAATAATCAAAATAATCAAAAAACAGTCTGTATGTTACGGATTAAGAACTGGGACTTCCACCAAAATGTTCTAACCATACATACATATGCTTATATGTCCATCAGGAAAAGAAAAGAAAAAGAATACAATGAAGAAATATGAAAAACCACAAACATTTCAAATGAGCCACAGATGGAGAGAGCTAAATAACTGCATAGCTACCAATCCCATTTTTATAACCTGGGGGAAAACTAAAAACCAACAAAATGCCTGAATACTTTGTACACACAGTACAACAAAGTCTTCTGTGCTCCTACAATACATTTTAAATACCACCTGAGTTGGAGAAATGTATGTATGTATAAGATTAAGAGTGACTGACGAAAGACGACTCTTCACTTCTGTTCTGACATGAAAGTGAAGGAATTGTATTTTTGATTTCTACTCTAAGATGACATTCAGCTGCATTAGAGAGGCTGATAAAAGGCGGCAACAGAGGTCAAAAGTACATTGTAGCATAAAATAACGCTTTCAATAAACAACTAAACAAAGAGAAAATATATGCTAGGAGACTCAAACGACAGTGAAGGCAAACAACCATCCTGTGTGACCTACTATGAAGAGAAGGCTGCAGGTCTGTAAAGGTATCCATCTTTGCGTCTGCTGTTTGAGCAGGTCAGCTCTCCACCCTATAGAAGGCTTCCACAAATTGCACCATTTAGCCCGAGCAGTCATTTTCTTAAGCTCTCTCTGTAAAAGCCTGACGTGTGGCGCTCCTTTGAGAAGTTTTTTTTTTTTATATTTCCTTTTTTTTCTTTCTATTTTCTTGCTCCACAGCTACAGTTTGCTCTTGAAAGACAAACGCGGCAACATTGATTCTAGTTTCAGTCAAGCAGTCTGACTGAAAACACTTCCCGGCGTTTAGCAGTTTTTAGGATTGGGTGACACGCCTTTACACACAGGAAGCAAAAAAAAAAAAAACTGGTTTGACAACATCCACTAAGCAAAGCATGAAGGGTTTTAAAGGCACAGGCATCTTTCTTTACATCAGTTGTAATCATAAAGCAGATTGTTGGATTTAAAATTAACCAATTAGTATTAAAGTTTTTGTGTAAATTAAATTATAGGTTAATTTCATCTATTTTTGGTCATCCCAATTACTTTTTTTTTAAATAAAATTAAACAATAATAACATTTAATGTATACTATTATCAAATTTTAAAAACCTCCATTTATTATTTAAATTATATTTAAGTGACTTGATACCCACAAAGCAAATGGATTAATATGAACATTTCCATAGCACAGTACCCTGTCCAGCCTCTTCTGCCAGCTGTCTTCACGTTTGACCATCAGCTCAATGCAGTGGGACAAAGTGGAGAGGATGCCTGCTGTGGTGGCCTTGAAGGTGATGGCTTCCCCCTTAAAGTCAATCCCATTGATGCCTTTGGGATTAGCAGAGGAAAACACTGACAAACACACGGGAACAAAGGAAAATGGCTGAATATAGATGCAGCTTTGTGAGTCTATGTATAGATCATTGATGCATTTACACACAAAGTTTTATCTAATAATGATCACATTTCATGTAAACAGTAAAACATACCGGTGGACTCACATTTCTCTTTGCTGCCATTGTTGTTTTCTCCGTCGGGTCTTGTAGGGGTGAGAAATTCATCTTCATCCTCTTCTGTTACAAAAGAGTATATTTAAAACTAATAGTTTGGATGGGATAATATAAACAACTATTAATGAATTCATATGTTGTTGAGGAAAATCCTATTAGCATATTTTTTCAGGTTTATTGCAATGTTTGATTTTCAAAAATCAATGCAGATAAACAATTAAAACTTTACTGATTTATTAAAGTCCTCAGACAACATTTTTTAAAGTCAAGGCTTTCCCTACAAATGAATGTTGTAGAACATTCTGCATAAACTAGCAGAGTGTGACTACTTGGTGAAAGAAGCTGAGACTGAAACTGCATGCATACTCTCGATCTGTCATGAATTTAAAAGATCTTAGTCATTTATCAGGTCATGACGTGTTAAGTTATTATATTTGAAGTGTTTGGACAAAGTGTTCTGGGCTTTCACTCACAGAAGATGGTAAATAGGTGAGTAAAACAGAAACACTTACAGTCCAAAAGAAATTATTTCTTTTCAATTGCTTACTAAATATTATCTTTTATCCTTTTTGAACTCTGCTCCAACAAACAAGATCTTTTCTATTGATTTCCAAAACTACAAACACATTTTTTTTTACAGTAATACACACATAAACAGATTACCTCCGTCTCTCTGAAATTCATCTTTGGAAACCACATCAGCACAGGAGTCAAAATACTTCTGAAGGGTGTCCACCTGTCTGCACAGAATGTCCCGGAAGGTTTCCATTTCTGCCAGCTTCTCACGCAACCTGTACCCCTTCTGAGCGGAGACAAAGACAGAAGCAAAATGAATTCATCAAGTTTCATCTACACTCATGGAGGATTCAGCTCCAACAATTAAAAAACAAAGAGCTTGATTTTGGCAGCTCAGTCAGCGGAGAGCATGTTTTACCTTGAAAGAGGATGTGGATGTGGAGGACAAGGCACTCGCTGCTGAGGTGAGGGACAACATGGAACCATGACGCCTCAGGCTTGATTCTGAACCATATCCAGACTCGGCCTGAAAATTCAATTCAAGAAACAAACAAACAAAAAAGTGAAACAGAAGAAACAACAATTTGAAAACAGTAAATCAGTATTCCGCAACCAGCAACTTTCCCACTTTGAATTGACCCTTTTATGCACCCATAGTTTTTAAATGATTACAAATAGAGAATTTTTCTATGTAGATAACCATAAAACCAACCAGCTACCAGGTTTTAGTTTATTCTCCACAAATAAAACATTTAAACACATTTTTTCTGTCAGAGCAAAATAAACACTGATACTGGAAACTTGTCAGTGTGAATAAGGATGACGGAGACGTTTCTGTCATCTCAGTGTAGGTAGGGAGGGTCAGTTTTGCATGCGCTGTTTTAAGTCGTGCTTATTCTTCTGTACTTGAAACCTTGCGTCTGTAAACAAAGAGAGCTCCCTTGGAAATAAAACACAACACTGAACTGCTCATGCATGCAGATTCCATTAAAAGTTTGAAAATAAAGGCATAAAAAATATGCTTTAACATCAGATCTGATCATTTTCATTTTTTAGTACCACGTGTTTATTTGGTCGCCTGAGTCTGATTGTTGTGCGTGCTGACGTGGAACAGTCCAAATGCAAATGAGCTTTTCAGAGCGTAGATTGTAATTAGATGTAAAAACTATAATGGTAACCATCGTATACCCACAATGGTCAATGGTTTTATTCCTCCTAAACTGACATCATTTTAAAAACTGTCTGCTTTTTGTTCTTCAGTAACCATAGAAACTTAAATGCATAAACAAAACATTTCATGAATCGACAAAACAGCAAAATGTGACCATTGCAAATAATCAAATTAATACCAATGCAGTTCTGAATGTTGAATATTAAAAACTGATCTTAGAAGACCAGAGCTGTTGTTTTAAATGACAAAATAACTAATTTTTCTCTATAGAATTTCATGAATTCTTCTGTTCTTCTATTTTAAAACCTGGATGGATCCAGAACAATCTGTAGCACCAGATCTGCAGTTCGCCACTGCAGATGGCGCCACAGATATTTAAATACTGATCATAAATGCCTACGCCACCATAGAAAAATGATACCCAAAATTTAGCAAAAACTATTTGCATTTACACTACTGATCCGCATTCACAACAAACCAAACCGCATTTAATGCCTCCACGATCCATCCTGACACTCATGCACTAAAATTGCAACTGAGCTAAATGAAGACACTTTAATAGCAATATGTGCTAAGCTTAGCAAAAAAAAAAGTTTAAATATTTGTTTTTGGTTGATTTCTTTCTTTGATTTTTTTTTATATAATTGTCATCACAATGTTATTATTATTATTATTTTTTTTTTACTTTTATAAAAAATGTGTTTACGTCCCTTAAATATGTGCCACAATTGTTAGTAACATTATTTTGGGAAGTGGAACAGAGCAAAGTATGTGGAAAAAAAATCTTCACCATGTCCATCAGCTTCTTCTGTGGTTGGTGGTGACGTTTAATTAAGCTTCTATTACCCACAGGTGATGCCAATTAGGTGCCTGATTGTCTGCACCTGTGCGCACGTGAGCAAGTGGTGAGTTAGGGTCTGTTCCAAGAATCTGTATGTCACACTTTACAGAAATCTGAATAGAGTCGGGTCAGGCCAGCATGGTGTGCCCACTGTAAAGTCCCAATCTGATAATATTTTGGTCCTTTAATTATGATAGTACAATTTGTAGCCAAAATAAAAAATAAATAAATAAATAAAAAATATAATTTCTAGGAGATAGTTTTTGGAGAGCGGCAGTAGCTCATTGGAAATTTCCTTCTGATTTGTATTGGCTGTACTGTTGCCATGGAAAAACCTCGTGCCCCTTCCTGTCACCTGTAACAAAGATCTCTCCGTTCACATGCTCTACTGCTAGTTTATAGCCTCTCAAACCCTCAACCTAGCATTACTAGTGCAACAGAAATGCCAAGCACTATTGAAAATATTCAGCTGTACAATTCTGAGTCAGATGCCAGCTCAGGCAATGAAAATGAAGACATATATGGATCTATGTGTGTGCAAGTGGATGCATCAGAAGATTCCCATTGTAGCTCCTATGTCACTGCTGCAAGCTTTTTCCAACAGTATTTTTTCGTCTCCTCTTAATTCACAACAATTTGAATAAAGATATACTCAAAAAGCTATTTATGCTTAAATTCCTTGACTATGTCCTCTATACCAGGAAAATGCTACAAGAACATGTTAAAAATGTCATTTTCATTGTACGTCCTAGTGCCACTTCCAACTGAAAGACAAGCTCCATAAAATTTGGGCAGCACTTTGAATGTGTTGCATAAAATATTCACCAAAAAGTCTTACTTTCAATGCCTTGTTTATAATTCTGATATCTTGCAGTGGTGCTACACGTTCTTATGAGAATGTCTTTAATAAATATATAATAAAACTTAAATTCTAGAAAGACCAGCTTTGTTTAAATGTGGAGAGACGGGATGGGAGTGTTAAAAAAAAATCCCTGAGGCTGGACGTGTTCAAACAAGGGTTCATGATGCAAATGATAACTTTGAATGGTTTGTGTGCTACAGACTTGAAAGGAAAGCTAAATAAAATGCTGCTTCCGCAGTCGTTCACATTCATCAAGAATGTTTTTTTTAAATCACTTGATATATATGTTGATCCTTATAATCCAGTTGAAACTAGAGCATGTAGCAAATTAAAAAAGAAAGAAATCCTAAACTGTAACCTCATCTCGCACTATTCATTATCAACAAAAAATGTTACAAGTTTGATATAATAGAGCAGCTTTGAATACAATTGGCTAACCCAAAAAGAGAACTTATACAGGGCATTGACAAACAGAAAAAAAATGTGTCAATGTTTTATTTATGCAAATTCACAGTTGTAAATGTATCTCCTTTGGACAAAAAGCATTTAAAGAAGCTGAAGACAATTGCTTTTGTAAAAATAATTTGGTAAATGCTTGTGGCATAATAGCAGTCCATGCAAAGCAGATATTAAAATTAACTACAGTCTACGTGTCTTGCTGAGAAATAATTAGAAGTTTCTAAATAAACTGCTTCTTCAAAAATTACAAGTACCTGTAAAGGCAAACAGTTCTTAGCTAGTCCATTGGTGGTATTTATGTTAACATTTACATTCAGATAAAAACATGCATTTTGCTATTAAAAAAATCTGAGAGGAGAAAGTATTAAATGTATCGGGTCAAAGGGATAGACAGCATGCCAACACGCTAATTATAAGCCCACCATTCGGCCATTCCAACAGCCAAAGCAGAGCAGGGCGCAGCTGCGGTCCCGGCCGTTTGCTGGCCCTAACATGGCCAAGCACTCCCACACTACTTTGATTTGACAGCGTAGAAGCTTTTATCCACTTTTCTCCCCTTCCTTGGACACACATCACTATGGAACACAAAGAAAGACGTGGAGTTGAAGAAGTGACGCCAGACAGCCTTAGCTTTGCCCGTGACATGAGATGAAACGACGACACAAAAAGTAGTCCTCACAGCGAACGGAGGAGAGACAGATTGGTTCACGAAGCAGAAGAGATGGAGGGACTCAAAGGGCGAGAGCTGGAAAGTGCTGAACAAAGCAGAATCTGCTCACTACCCAGCTGTGAAGGAAAAGCTTCAAACTACAAACCCGCATGCACTCCAGTTCCATTACAAACCAAGAAATCACACACCCCGATACGTGAAAGCCTTTCATCGCGTCCACCTTTTCGTCCAGCGTCCATCACTGAGCAAGCATTCATGAGTGTGTGTGTGCTGGCCTGAAGGAGCATGAGAGAGGCAGAGACGATGGGCGCATGCATGCATGCATTAGAGACGAATGCTGTCTAGAGATGTAATAAACCAATGAAGGCTAAAAAAAAGAGGTGGGCGAGTGAAGCAGCAACTGTATATTATGACACAGCAAAAGAGAGGGAGACAGAAATGAAGAGTGGGAAGACGGGAGCAGCGTTTGTCTGCATCCCACACGTTGGCTTTATCGACTCCACTCTCCTTTTATCATTTTTTGATGATCGGATGGTATCCATATCATTTGATTCAACAGAAATAGTAAAGAAAAAAAATGTCATCATGAATGCACAGTTTTCAAATTCCCCCTAAATATTATGCTGCAAATCTGTCTAAATCGAATATGAATTTTAATTGTTTGAAAACAGACCTCTCAAAAATCTTTGTTGAGAGCTGCACTTCATGGCTCTCCACCTAACCAGAGCTGTTTTCACCACCCACACATTAAAACAAATGGACTTTTAGAGGGACAATAGCTCCTCAGTCAACTAATGGTGGAACATGATTATGGAAACAACAGCCAAACACCTCTGACACATGATAATCAACACGTAAGGGGGAACATGGCCCCGGCAGGGCTTAAGTAATGCATGGCTGTGTAAAGCTGCAACAAATAATTCACTCTCCAAACATCATAAGGCTTTGTAATGACCATAATTTAGGGAGCATAATGTAATAGATTGCTTTATTTTGACATAAGAAAGTTAGAGTGACACTAAACTTGTTGACCATAAACATTATTTTAATATTTTTAACTAAAGTTATGCAGACCATACTTTGTTTTCCTATTAGAAACCACTATAACTATGCTTACCTTTGAATTTAAAGTAAGGGATAATGCCTGATAAAGTGTGATACACCTATGGCCAGGCCCGGTGATTAGCACACCTGATTCTGATCATTTGGATGGGTGAGCGAATACTTTTGGTAATATTGTGTATAAAATGTACTTTTCTTTTTCAGAAAGTGAAATTAAAGACTGCTATTACAAGTCTATCAAATGCTGCTAATGCCTGTATGCCTTTCAGGAATGTATAGATTTAAATATAAAAACAAAAAATGCTAAAAATGAAAAAAAAAAATGTTTTATATAATATTGGTTACTAAAAAACTAACCTCTTCCTCCTTTTTTTAAAGAGGTAAAAAAGTGAATCTAGCTGCATTACATATACCCCCATCCCCACCATTTCTGGTGAAATGAGAACCAATTAAATTAGTGACAAATATGTGAGATGCAAGTCCTTCTTTGTCCATTTGGGAGCAGCACAAACACACAACTTGCTGCTGCTGCTGCATGAACTTTTTGACACAACTAAAAGGTCAGAGTACATGCACGACTCTAAAACACAACTTCACTATTAGACCAAAGATCAGTGTTTGCTTACAGAAAAAAAAACAGTCCAAAACTTGCAGAACTGTCTGCATATTAAACATTCTTAGTTGTAACATGAAAATTAATTAATATATGTAAATAACCATAATAACAGAAATATTTATATCACTAATAAAATATTATTATACTATTGTAAGTCTTTGGAGACACTGAAACAAATGTGTCACAAGTTGTTTATAATAGTAATTTTAATATTTTACTGCATAATGGTTTCATAGTATAGAATAGAATATCTAAATAAAAATATAAACATATATATAGAATCTATATGAATCATTTACCACCGTTCTCTGTACCCTCCATTTATTACGAAACTTCTTTAGCCAATATGATGTGGTAACTCAGTTCAATTCCCCTGAAAGAAGTTCAAACCTTTGACTCAACACGGACACGTCACCTTCAGGATATGACCCGAGCTGACAGTTTGAGCTCCGTTTCCACATAGAAACATTCAGCTTTAGCTAAACTCAAAAACAGAAGTACAAAATGGGAACATGGAAGTGAACTACTCAAACAGCACATTCAGTTTTTTATAGTAATGTGTGTTATTTGAATCCATAACTTCATCAAATATAACCATTCCTGAAATACAAAAACAAATCAGAATTTTAAAGTCTGACATGTTGTTGATTGCTTTACATGGCAGGAGCTTGTTTGGACTAAAAAGGTGCAAAAATTTGCAAACACTGAAAATACAAGTTGCATAAAATAAAGCTGCAAAAAGTTCACAAAGAGCAAAATGAATCCACATGTTCTTAAAGTTAGATAGAAATAAATGCATTCCTGTTATAAAGCTTTAGCTGAAGCCAACTAGTAAATAGCTTGCAGTTCTGGGCTCCATACAATCATACATGTACAGCGTGTTAGCTAAGAATAAATCAGTGAGTACAAACTTCGACAGCAGGGATTTGCTAATCTCAGTGGTGTGCTGTGAAATTGATAGGGTTGTACATACATTTCTCTCATATTTGCTTTGTATGATTTTAATCTCTTTCTGCTCATTTGAGGTGGTGCTCAGCTGGTATCTGGAAGGTTGCAGTCATCCTAAGCTGAAGGCTGTCTGGAGGCTGATATATTACAGATACTGGAAGAGGCTGACGCCGACATATTGCGTTGAACTAAGACATTAATGATAATAGAACCAGTTTGAGGCTGTTTTTCCTTCCACACCTTTAGAGCAGCAAATGTAAATATAACTAAGACCTCCCCTGATGGGTTATAAAAATGGGAAGCCTGGACCAAGATCTTCAGAGCAGGTGGAGACTGGTTTGAACATTCTCTGTCTGTTCTGATTTAAGAACTGGCCCCTCTCTTGTCTTCCTTTCAGAGAAATGTTTCAGGTTGTTTAAACCTAACAGAAATGTATTTTTAAAAAATGAAGCAGATGATGATCTTCAACTCTCTGCTCACACACTGATGCAAATTATCAGTCAACTGCTGCTCCTGTAGTTTTATGCATTCCATGCGTTATCAGAAATATAATCTTTTAAGCCTCAAGTCAGAAATGAATGCTTGCTAGTTAATCATTACCACCCTTATGGATTATTAATCCCTAAATTGCAATGTGTGAGTAGATCAAGAAAGTACTGTAAAATAATTAAAATCTAATCTACTAAAGCAGGTTGAGGTACGTGGCTGAATCATGGACTCTGTGACTGTCAAGCATTAAAAATCTACAAAAGAAAAAGTGATTTAACCCCTTGGTACTCTATTGTATGAAAATATTTCCTGGTCATTTATTAATCACATGTACAGCAACAATTAAGTTTGAAATGTTTTGCTTTAACACAAGTTCCACTCAAAAGAAGGCAGCAGCTCGCTATCATATGAGAGAGGGGATACCCCCACATCGTCAAACTCACTCCTCAGATTCCTCACATTCCCGGGGAGAAGAACTCCTTGTGTGTTTCTAACTCTTGTGTGTCCCGCCACACCCAGCTCACACAGCCAAAAAGCACACAGCTCTGCCGGGTCGAGAGAAACCCCTCTTGACTCCTAATTCACCCTGAATACGGCAAGAATGTGAGCAATGCACCGCAGCAATGCCTTTTAAATGTGTTGCAAAAAATAAATAAATCCCAAAAACTAGCATTTTAAAGTAAGACAAATCTTGAAACATAACAGCGAATGAATAGATCTTATTTTACTAAAGAATGAGGGATTCTAAAAGAAACTTTACAAAAATCATTCAAAGCAAAACCTGTATGACAACTAACACACGAGTAATAAACCGATTCTACAGAAAGAGAAAAGCGCAATACTCACCCTGTGCAGCTCTATGGACTCGATCCAGCGTTGTCTGTGTTCGGGATCCTCTGCTCTGAGGTACCAGACGCTGTCATTCACGCTGATGTCAAAACGACACTCGTCAAACTCGTGAGGCTGCACACACAGAAGAGGGCTCATGATTTTCCAAACAGGGCGTGAGGAATGTCAGGACGTACTTTTTGACTTCTTTATTTACATCCAAAATTAAAAAAATATTGAGGAACACCACCACAATCTTACACTGTAATAGTGAGTGATCAGGAATGACACACTCTAGGAAACACATGGAACCACTCAGCCGCCGAAATAAACAGATTGTTTTAATTGAAAACTGATGTCTCGTGTCTGCAGTTCAACTCTTTAACGATACAACAGAAATGTGCCAAAAAAAAAAAAAAAGCACAACAAAGAGTCGCTCCAGTTTGAGTCTGGGTCTTCTCAAGCTTTCCTCCTACTATTACTCCCCCACTCTTCATTGTACCCCACCCATCTCCAACCACCGACTGCTTCAGGCACAAAACACACGGGCAACAAAGAATTTGTTCGTTTCCTCCAAGACTGGAATCTGAGCGGCCAGAAAATAATGTGAAAGAAATAAGGGAATATCAAATCTCACTGCATTCCCTTCTTTCTCCCTTGTAGGAGCACCGAGAACACGGATGCTTTATCAACTGACATAACCTTATGTTTCCTTTATTGAATTTGCTGAATAACACTCGTGCTGCCTCATTTGCTTCGACAGACAACAAGAGACACACAATCCTAAAGATGAAGTCTAAACTTGTGCAACTTTATGCTCCACAGTTAAACACTTATTTTACACTTCAATTATCTTTTTTCCACGAATCATTTTAAAAGCAAACATCGCAAAGAGAAGCTTGTGTTATCCAGAAAATTCCCTTCAGTTTGAAGACATCACTGGAAAGAAACCAAAGGTAATAGCGAGTGCATCCAATCGTGACGTTGCTGCTTAGAGAACTCCATCGTCGATCTTACTGTACAGTACCAGACACGGACCATAAACCTCCGTCTTCACAATCAGGTTTACAACCCTCTCATTCTGAGTGGAAGCTTATCTTTTTCCCTTCGTAAGCACTGTTGCACAGCCGTGCTGCATTGGCTTCTTTTCTGCACGCAGGACTGAGGAATCCTGCTCGTAAGCACAGAGGATGTTATAAACTTTGCTGCGCAGATGTTTGTTTGGAAATGGATGGATGCGTGGCATCTCCATAGGATTTCCTTGCACTACATAAAACTACAAACAACTGCAAAATAATTTAAAAAAAAAAACCCAATGAGAACATTTGATTAGAAACCTTTTCCTGGAGCTTTTTTTAAGCCAAATTTCCCCAAAGTTGAGGTTAGGTTAGAGGACAGTCTAATGTGTGTCTGCAGCTCCGTGGTGTGTGTCACACTGATTTTAACTCGGAAAACAGGGTATAGCTTTCGTCTACATTCTTTAGCCCGGATACCGAAGTCTCCTGACAGCTAAATGACTTTAAATGTTTAGAAAAGCAGACCCAGAGAGAGGTGGCTCTGGAGGTTATGGGATTATTAAGCAGCATGTGTTGTAAAACTGTAAACCCTCAGTTAAACTGAAACAAAAACACAAAACACGTGCAGCTCGATTGCAATCACAATATAATGGCACTATTATTTAAAGAAAATAAATAAGTGCAGTAGATGAATTTAATTTTAGCTTTTAAATGGTTTTACTAAAATAATCTGGCTTCACAAAAGGTGCACTAACAGCAATAAAACCATTGGTTTCACTAATGTCTTTAGTGAAGTGTACCAGAAGGCGATGAATGATTAACCAAGGTGGGATTTAAACTTATCTCTCTTACTCAGAAAGAATGCAGGTCAAATGTGCAGAATGTAGCATTTTAGACAAACCAAGATCACCTCAGTTTTTAGTTAAAAAAACTAAAACTGCAAAAACATTTATTTTAGAACATAAATGAATGAAAGGTAAATTGAAAACTTGCTACAATTTTCAATTTTTTTAATATAAAAAAACCCAAAAGCTCTTTTAAACCGTTTGAATCGTCAAAGACTGAGTACTTACTGTGATGACAGCCTTGCTCAGGCACAGGGAGCCCCTGCAGCCATACTCTCGCTCATCCTCCGACTTGTAGTAACTCAAAGTATTGTTTTTCAACACAACCCAGCGGTCCTGCCATCCATGGATGTAGTTTGTCCACTGTCAAGCACACAACAGCAAGGTAAACATAACAGCTGGATATATTACAAACCATTCTTATTTGTTTAAATTAACCTTAAACTCAATTTTATTAAAGATAGATAGTTAAATTCCAGTTGAAACCCAATTAAGATTTAGGGTTATTAATATTTATGATCAGTATTGCCTAGATGACCTTTGAACTTGTAGATTATCCTATCTCCCTTATGATAGAAAATGTTGCAAACACTGAATATCAGCAATAATAATCATATTAACTCACTTTGCTTAACACGCCTCCGAACTCCAAGGGCTGTCCGGATTCCGGGTCGATATCCTCATCCGAACCTGACGATGAACTCTTTTCAGACATTGAATTCCAAAACTATCAAACAAATTCGAGAATGACTTTATCCGACTTGACGTTATGATCAAGCTAAAGGCTCCAGCAGCTGGGTTCGCTGACCACGGCTTCTTCAACTTCAGCTAAATTCGACGGCTAAATTATTTTCATTCGACATCAACTTGAGGTCCAAATTACCGATAGAATAACCCAAATGTCGTTTTACGAGGCTAGCTTGAAGGTTAACGGACTAATCTGGAGTTGACAGCGGTGCGTCTCTTGGTTTTGCGGGCTTTGTTTTGAATCTGACGTCGAATACCAACGAGCCTAGCTTACTTAGTTAGCTGTCAAACTACGCAACTAGCTAACATCAACTTTGACTGCCAACTTGCGACTTCTTAGCTATTTCGGCTGCCGTTGATAGTCTGCTAAAAAGGCCTTAGTGTTAACACTGCACTTCATTGCTATTCTGTTGAAATGAAAATAAAAAAGAAATGTAAAGGAAAAGCCAAAAGCGTGCAACGGAATCGCGTCCGAGCAGTGGTTCCGCAGTTCAGTTAGCAGTAGTGGACTGACTAGCCTGTGGGAGGAGCCACGGCCACGCTTTACTGTTTGGACCGCCTTCTGGAGAGACGTCAAGGTAAACATTGTGCAGACGGACCAGAAACGGAAAACGTGAGAAATTAAAAGCATTTTACAAAAGAGTCCTAAAACCCCCACAGTATCAAAACCTTTACAAACTTTACAACTAGTTATAGTATTGGGAATAAAACAAATAAAGAAAACAGCGCGAACTACTGTGTGCGTATTTATGTATTTATTGATAGGGTAATTCATTCATTCATTCATTCATTCATTCATTCATTCATTCATTCATTTTTTTAAATTAATTAATTTATTGTATGCAGTTTATTAAAAAAATAAAATCCACAAAACTTAATGAATAAAATGAAAAAGAATTACACAAAAATAAATAGATTTCTTTTATAACATTTGAGTCTGGAATGTTGAAGATTTGTTGATTTTTATTTTTTCATTTATTTGCAGAGATATTTAAACGTGTACCTGGAAAATAAAAAGAAAATTTATTTTTTTTTCGTTTGTTTTGAGAGAAATAAGCAGCAAAACATTAAGTGTCTTAAACTGATATAGCTGTTCGTACCAGCTTTCATTCTATTCTATTCTATTCTATTCTATTCTATTCTATTCTATCCTATTCTATTCTATTCATAGACTGTTTTACAGTCTATGATTCTATTCTATTCTATTCTATTCTATTCTATTCTATTCTATTCTATTCTGTTCTGTTCTATTCTATTCTATTCTATTCTATTCTATTCTATTCTATTCTATTCTATTCTTCTATTTTATTTTATTTTATTTTATTTTATAGTACTTCCGATTCACGGGATTTCTGCCTCGTCATTGGTGACGTATGCGGAAGAGCCGCCGTAAACACCGCCGTTACAATTTTCAAAATCTTTGCGGATGTGTACGGTATATATTTGATTATTGCTCCCTTTTTGCTGAAAGATAGGCATGGTTTGGCATTAACTGTTGGTTTGATTCAACTCCGAACAAGGCATAATATAAACCAGAGAAGGATTATTAGGATTGTGCCGGGAAAATTTTGAAAAGTGTCGATGTCATTGGAGAGAAGGCCAGACTATCCTAAAGTAAATTTAAGAAGCTTTTGAGGATGGATAATGAGCCTACAGCCACCAAAGATGAGGGCTTCCTCTCCAGGATGGCCCTCAATGACAACAAGGCGGGCATGGAAGGTCTCGACAGAGACAAGATCAATAGCATCATCATGGAGTCATCCAAGGTGAGTTCCCACGAAATGTACACACCTAATGTCAATAACATTGTTATAAAAATATGTGAGACACTTTATTGTGAGGTCATTTATTAAAATATGACATGCTGTGGACAAACTGAGGTGTGAAATCTCCACTAATTTGCAATGACAAGCAATCTGGAAATTCTATTATTTGCTGGAATATTGCTTTTAATAATACTTTTGAGTATTCTTTAGGAAAATTGAACATATAAACAAACTTTAAACCACTTTGAAACCTCTTGTGTTGCATTTATTTGCAATCTATTCTAATTAAATCACAATGGATCATTGTAACAAGGAGAAAACTTGTCTGGTTGCTTGAATTCTAATATCATCAATGTACTTTTTAGATTCTTGGTGTTTAATGATTATACATGAATCATCATTCTGTAAATTAGGCTTATCTGTCTATTACCCATCCATCTTGTGTTTCCATTTCAGGGATCGAAATTTTATGAAAACGAGCTGAAGAAAGATCAGCAGGTGAACCAGCGCATTGAGAAAATGATGCTCCAAAAAGCCCGCATTACACAGGCACAGCTGAAGAAGGCACAAGCACAGGTTCAAAGCTTTCAAGAAATGGCCACCGTTTCGATTATAACACTGTTTTTTAAACTTGGAATTGAAGAGGTGGTTGCATAACATTTTCAATCTTTGTAGGTTGAAAAGATGACTTTGGCGCTGGAGAGAAGTCGGGATTTAAGCCGGGTGATTGTGCATGTGGACATGGACGCTTTCTATGCTGCTGTGGAGATGAGAGACTGTCCCGAGTTGAAGACAAAACCCATGGCTGTGGGATCTATGAGTATGCTGGTGGGTTAAAAAATACTGAAAATATAAACTTAGATTATTATATACTATAGTCAAAAAATAATACCCAAATAACACCCAAAATGAATCTAAAATCCTGTGGGTGAAAGCAAAAAAAGAACAATCTTTATGTCTTTTTTTGTTTTTTGAAGTCAACATCCAACTACCATGCTAGAAAATATGGAGTTCGAGCTGCCATGCCTGGCTTCATTGCAAAGAAACTCTGCTCTGATTTAGTCATTGTTCCACCCAACTTTGATAAATACAGAGCTGTCAGCGAAGAGGTGAGAGCAAACACACATCTATTACATTAACATTTTTTCAGTTACCTGATAAATTTCTTCTCGTTTATAGATCCGGGAGATTTTTGCAGACTATGATCCTCACTTCTTACCAATGAGTCTGGATGAAGCCTATCTTGACTTCACGGAGCACTTGCAACAAAGGCAGGCCTGGCCCGAGTCCTTACGTACACATCGCTACAGCTCCAAGAGCATCACGACAGGCATGTAGATACAAAAATGAGACATTTGACTCACTCCTAGTCAAAATTAACATTGTGCAAAACCCTTTTGTGCAGCTGAAAAGGAAAATCCGACCCCTAAAGATATAGAAGCAAAGAAGGAGGAGGATCTTTCTCCAGTTCTATTTGAGGAAAGTCCAGGTTCCCCGCCTGGCTTGCACGGCTCCAAAGGTGCAAATGAGGGCTCTGAGTTGTTTGGGACATGTGTTGAGGAGGCTGTCAGAGAGATGCGCTTCCGTATTGAGCAAAAAACAACCCTAACCGCCAGTGCAGGTAAAAAAAATAAATAAATAAACACTCACAAATTTTAATTTTAATAAAATATAAATAATTATCTCTCCTGTAGTCCCACACTTCACATCAGATCAGTAAAATCCAGTATGTGCTTTCCCAGTAAAAATTTGTATAAACAAATGATAAAGAAAACAGTTCTGGTTATTTTACTTTGATTATAAGGAGTTGTTTTTTTTAAATTATTAGTGCTGTAAGCTTTTATGTTTGCTCATTTACAAATCATTCATTGAATACTTTTCATGAACAGGTATTGCTCCAAACATGATGCTTGCCAAGGTATGCAGTGACAAGAACAAGCCCAACGGACAGTACAGACTCCCCCCAACTAGAGAAGCTGTCATGGACTTCATGGAGGATCTTCCAGTTCGCAAAGTATGTATAAAACAATTAAAAAACAAACAAATCTAATTCTAATGACAGTAAATGCATACTAGGTGGTCTTACTTGTATATGAAATAAAAGCTAAATTTTAAGAATATATATTTCTGTAAACAGTGGTTTAGAAAAAAATAAATGAAAATCATTGTTTAAATATGTTTATTTGTTTCTCCAGGTGTGTGGGATTGGGAAGGTCAGTGAGAAGATGTTAAACGCTTTGGGAATCACAAAGTGTTCCCATCTCGGCCAGCAGATGGCACTGTTGTCTCTTCTGTTCTCTGAAACTTCCTGTCGGAACTTTATGGAGGTTTCTCTGGGTCTGGGTTCTACACGTATATCCAGGTAAATTACTTGTTTAATAAAAGTTTACATAAAGGATGTGTTTATGGAAAAAACAATATGCTTTCCCATTTTTTACAGACATGAGGAAAGAAAAAGCATGAGCATTGAGAGGTTTGTGTTTTCACCAGCTGTTTTTTATTTTGTAAATCAAATCTCTTATTTATTCTTTTTTTGTTGTTGTTCTGCTTGGTATTGAAAGGACATTCAAAGAACTGAGTGATGCAGAGGAGCAGTTTTCTTTATGCAGAGAGCTCTGCAAAGACCTGGCAGAGGACATGAAGAAAGAAGGTCTGAAGGTACAAAGAGAGGGCCGCTTAATGTTTAAAAAGTGAACAAATCTTGTGTCTTAAAAATGAAACAAACAAAAAAAATGCTACATTTTTATAAAAAAAACTAAGCCAAAAAAAATAAACTTTTTGAACTAAAATTGATGTTCCATTAAATAAGAAAAATTGGTTTTATTTGTTTAATCCCTTGATGCCTGAATTTATATATAAAAAAGACTAGCGTTTTTGCCTTCAAGTAGATGCTAAAAAAAAAACCCTTGGTGACATCAGTGTAACAGAAAAACTTCAGAAATGGGATCCACTTGGCCTGTGGTATTTCCCACTCGATTTTTTATTGTTGAAAAAATAGGTCTGGGCTCTTGTTTAAGGTAAGTTTGGATTAAAAGTGCTTCACTAGGCATCAAGGAGTTCCAGAATACAAAGAAAAATACACAATTTTCCAGGAATAATCCTTAAAACCAAGCTGAGTTTAATATTTGCCTTCATTTTGGAATCCACAGAATGAGGAAGCACCCCAGCCCGACCCCTGTAACTGCAGATCAGATCAGCTTCGGAAGTGTCTCCCTGGGAGATAATCACATTTTTATAAAAACTCACAAAATGCCCTCTGATAACTCTGTTCCTGATCTGAGAGATGAGACAGATTTCCATTGCTCTTCTATTTACAGCTCTCCCGCTTAGTGCTATTGATTTAAGCAGCCATACAAGACTGTTAGAGAGTGGACCTAACTGTTTTGTTTGTTTTTCTCTCTTTTGTTAAGGGTAAAACTGTTTCACTGAAGCTCAAAAATGTCAACTTTGAGGTGAAAACCAGGGCACAGACTCTACCGTGCGCCGTTGCTGCAGAGGAGGAGATATTTGCCGTTGCCAAGGATCTCCTGAAAACAGAAATAGACAATGAGGGCCCTCATCCGCTCAAACTGAGGCTCATGGGTAATTAGATTTAGCTGTACCACTGACACATCTATTAATGAAACTACTCTGGAATAAATCTGAACACGTGACAGATGTAATTGTACACATGAGATTCATTTAGAGGTTTTTCTGTGATGTGTTTGTAGGTGTTCGAATGTCGGCCTTTGTCAGCTCGGAAGATAAAGCGCCAATGCAGAAGAGCATTCTGGGCTTTCTTCAGTCAGGAAAGCCAGAGAGCAGCGGATCCTCTGAAAGGATGGGAGAACCTTCCCATAATCCCTCACAAACATCACAGCAGAATGCTACAAGAAAAGAAGAAGTTTTCCCTCATCGTAGGAAAACAGAGGAAACCCAGAACGGCGGAGAACCCCAACAGTCTTTTTTCCAACGAGCTCATGCTAAGAGGCTGCAGCTTCTCATGTCGAGTGTAAACACGCAGGATGAAGGATGTGGAGCAGAGGCCTCAGGGATTCCCTCCAAAGAAAGTGCAGCTGCACTAAACAAGAATGGAAATTTAGTTCCACCAGTGTTGGAAAATAAAGAGTTTCCTGTGGAGGACCGTCCATCCACATCTGGATATGAACCTCACTCCCAAACTCTGATTTGTCCTGTGTGCTCCAGCAAAGTGGAGACGACCGATCTGAACACCTTTAATAGACATATAGATGTGTGCCTTAATGTCGCCTCTACAAACCCAAAGAAATGCGAGCCAGAGTCTGTTCAGGAGTACCTCCAAGAATGCAGGGAGCTGAACAGACGGCAGAGTGAAGCTGACGAGGAGCAGCCCGTCTCCAGCGGAGTTTGCCCATGGGGGGGCCAACATGGCGGCCAGATTCAAAAGGTTTCCCTGACCCAAAGCGACAGCAAACCCACAACCTCGCAGCAGTGTCAAGGGAAGCGTTCTGACCTTGTTTGCCCCGTGTGTCACCTGACCCAAGAGACGGACGACCTCGCCGTCTTCAATCGCCACGTTGACCTCTGCCTGAACCAGGAGGTCCTGCACGAGCTCAAAGGACAGGCGGCATTCTCCCAGAATCCATCTGCAGTTAAAAATAGCCAAAACATAGGTAAGAGCCAGAATTCATTTCTATTTTTGTTCCTTGTTTATGCCCCTTTATCCATTCAACTCTGGTTTGAAGAAGAAGTCGGGGTGTTTTTGTTTACCTGGAAAATGCTCCGATATGTTCTCAAGCTTCTGTCTGGCCCGCTTGGCGGATTGTCCGTGGCCTTTTGACCTTGGTTTTTACTGGCATTGACATTGTGTGAGAGGTTCGTATTGATTCAGACTGACAAAAGCCATCTCATTTCACCCCGTGAAGCCTCCTTTGCCCCCCGCCTTGGAAATGGCTAAATCACCGTCCCGCCTATTTATTTCCGACAATGAACTGAAGGCTGGCTTCGCCTTAAACAAACCTGTGTCTAAAAACAGCAGTTTTTATTATTCTGTAGAGGTGCTGCAGCTGTCTTTCCTCCTATTTTTTTTTTAATACACTCTGCATCACTCTGGTGTTTGTTCCTGTTTGCAGCCAGTGGAAATCTACCAAAGCAAGTGAGCAAAGGCAAAAATAAGAGGTGAGAAATGTTATTTTAAAAAAAAAACATTTGCGATTTCAGTAGCAAACTAATCATTTCACCTTTTTTTTTTAATCCTTTAGACGAGGCTCGCCCTCCTCGCTGCCCTCTAAAAAGCTGAGGAGCCTCGGTCTTTACAACACCATCGACAAGTTCTTCAGGTGACACTCACCATGCAGAGCCCCACTTCCTGTTTGGGTGAAGTCTAGAGCCAGCTGGACACGCACTTTAAGGATGCAATGGATTAACACAAGCACTGCATGCACGGACTGACTCTAAGGCCATTCTTAAGACTTATGCAACATTAGAGATGAGAGGATTATAAAATAACGAACTAAATAATATTTATTGATAATGTCACCTTTTAAAGTCTTTTTGATTTTATGTTTTATAAAGCTAATGCTGTTTGATGAAAGTAAAGTGATTTTGAAGTTAATATTTATATCTCAAATATAAAATAATATTTTTTATTTAATAAAACAAGAGTTTTATCCTAAATAGCAGAAAGTGTGAGATTGCTTTTATCATTTAGATGTTCTGCATGTTTCCTCCTCAGCTCGATCAGCTGGGCTGAAATTGTTATGGAATTCTGCAATCAAGTTAGACAAATAGTCAAAATGTTATTCTTTAAAAAAAATCAGTAAAATTATGCTGTTTAAATTTGACCAATTTGTTTACATTTTTCTTATAATAAACCATTCTTTTTTTAAACCATCGTGTTTTTTTATTGCTTTAAATTGTGTGGTCACACAGAAGCTAGATTCACAATCCAATTTGAGGAACTGTTGGCAATTCGGGACATTTACCTAACCCAATAAATCCCTCTTTGGGGGTCACCGGGATGCTGGAGCCTATCCCAGCCAGCGTTACACTCTGCATGGATTACCAGTCGATCACAGGACAAAACACAACACATTCACATCTAGGGGAAATTTAGAGTGACCAACTGACCTACAATGCATTATTTTTTTAATGCGGGAGGACGCCTCCGCATGCACAGGGAGAACATGCAAACTCTGATTGTTTAAGTCTTGGCACTGTAGGGTACACTGCAGCCTACGTTTGCAAACAATGCTACAGAAATGGGGATATTTTATGATTATATATTTTTTGCAGATCAGAAAACAAAATCAACATTTGAATTATTACTTTTGACAACCCAGAGGCTGCACATGCTTTAATCAAAACCAACTTTCTAAGCTTTCCAGAAACCATTACAGAAAATAAGACCTTAACAAACAAGTCACACTTCACACGTCGCTTCAGTTTTCTCTGTAAATTCTACAAAATAAAGAAGTCACCCAAAAGTTCTCATGTTTGATTTCTGTGAGTGGCTAATAAACCATAAAGTGCACCTCCTGTATCATACAAAGGTGAAGTGCGTCATGTTACATATACTTTGTGCTTCCAGTTACCCTTAAAGGGGCGTGAGCTGGTAGAGCAAACATGAATCAGCCTCACAATGTTAAGTAAGGCTTGCCTGCTGTTTGGCAGCCAGGCTGATGTGAAACTGGACCAAGAAAAGCGTGACTTTGTTGATCTGAGATCCTTTTTCTATTGAGATTCCCAATGGAAAAAAGAGCTTCGTCTTTAAGGACCATGATCAAGGAGCGGTTCTCCAAGAAGGGAACTCTCGACCCTCGAAAGTGGATGGAGCAGGAGAATGTCAGCGAGTTGGATGACCTCACACCCGCCAAGTCTTCAGACAGCGAGATGGACAGCGGCTTCAACGACGAGGAGATGTGTAAGTGTGTAGCTACACGAAAAGGGGGTAAAATTGTTCTTTTTTTACAACAGGATGTAAATGTATGTTAAAAAAAATACGGAAAAACCAAATTATAATAAAAAAAACATTTTGTAACATCCTCAGGAAGGAATTTTGATGTTTGTAAATGTGACGCATCTTTGAGGTTTGCAATTAACCAGTCTTTTCTCTTAATAAATGTTTTGCATGAATCCATCATTTGCCTGAATGAGGAGTTTTGACCAAACTTTTGGGTTCTGATGGACTTAAAAACATGTAATCTACAAAAATTAAAATTTCCAAATCACATTAAATTTTAACTATCTGTTTGTTTATCTGCTTTGCACACCAAAGGCATAAGATAATACATACTTCATTATCTTTTGCTTGTATTTATATGTTGAACTAAATGAGGAATGAATGAAAATCTGCTTTTGTTGTTGCCAAGCTACTAAAAGGCAATTTTTTTATGCTAAAAATATCTTTACAGCATGTTCAAGAAGACATTCATGCATTTTCCTTTTTTAAGCATTGCTAACTTTTACAATTTAAATATAAAATTAGATTATAAGTTTAACACACCTGTTGATAATCCATACACAAACAGAATTTGCAGCATGTGACGTCTATCATTTCAAGTAAAACAATAAATGTTTTCTTAGCTTTTCCACAAACTGCTTTTGCTGTTTGTTTAGCTGCTGCAGAATAAATAGAGTCACTGTGAGTGCTGTCATGCTTGATCTGAGGTTGTGCATACCTTTATTTCAAGACATAAAAAGTACCAGATCTTTTATTTTCTCTAGACTTTTGCGTCCATTGAACCAAAGGAAGGTGTTCTTTTCATTTTAGGGACTATTTATATACAGTATCCTCTGCTTGGGCGTTTGTGGGCGGGAAGCTTATGTCCCCCTTTGTTGCCGTTCAGATTTTCTACATTCTTTTGTTGTGTTTTAGGCTCTGCGACGTAAATGAAAAATACTTGAAAGTTATTGAGCATCCATTTGTAAAGGCCTCTGGTCTATTGTGCAGTGCTGGAGGCAGAGAAGCAGTTTATAGAAGCAGCCAAGAGAAATGACGTGGAGTCCATGAAGGTTCTTGGAAAAGGTCTGAATGCCAATGCAAAGAATGTGGTGGGTCTGACTTCACACACTTTCTGCATCATAGGATATTGAGGGAAGGGTTTTTGAAAAGCTTTCACGTACGACTAATAGTTTTCTTGCATCAGCACGACAGAACTGCCCTGCACTTTGCAGCAGCCGGCAGGAAGAGCGAAGCGGTTCAGTATCTTCTACAGCGGCGGGTTAAGGTGGATCAGAAGGATAAGGTGAGGAGAAATGTTTAAACCATACCAATATTTATATATATTTTCTTAACTGAACAGCTGATTTTGGTTTGACAGTATGGCATGACACCCATTCATCTAGCTTCCTGGTTTGGCAGTTTGGAGATCCTGAAATTGTTAGTTCAGGCTGGGGCTGAACGAAAAATAGAGAATGAGGTAAAACTATGTATATTTTTTGACCTCAATTAATAAAAAGTTTGATTAAAAATAATCTTGACACGCATTTCCCCACCTCAGGAAGGACTGAACATCATGCACTGTGCTGCCATCAACAACCACACTGACATTTTGGAGTATATCGTCAATGACCTGCAGATGAAAGACCTGGATAAAGACGATCAGGTGTCTGTTGAGTACTAAACATTCATAAATGTTATTAGTGCATGCAGTGCTAACTCCACCTCTGGTCATCTCCTTCAGTCAGGACGTCGTCCTTTCGCGTTAGCGGCAGAGCACGGCTGCGTCGACATGTTACAGATACTAATGGAGCCCTACAACATGGCCACTATGAAGCCCAACAAGGTGTGTTTCTTTTTTTTAGGAGGCCTTTATTTCTACATATTCTTGAGTTTGCACGTCACATCTGCAAAGAAAAAAAGTCAAACAGTTTCCTCCCTCCCTTCTGCCAGAGAGGGGACACGCCTCTGCACTTGGCTGCCAGGAACGGCCACTTGGAGGCCGTCCAGCTTCTACTGCAGAGCTTTGATGATACTCGGGATGAAGTCAATATGGTATCAGTGCAAACATTGTCTGTATCAGTTTTGGTGTGCTGATCCACAAGGGAATACCAAAGAAGCAACAAACATGCTATTTCACACATTTTTTGGCACTATATTAGAGTCAATCATTTATAAATGTTTGGTATAACTGTTCGCTAAAATAAATAATATAAACATATTTTTATAGATTTTTTTTTTAAATCCTTTGTTGGCTTTGAGTAAAAACAGAAACCCAATTAATAAATGGTCTATATTGCAGGACGGCGAGACAGCTTTGTACCAGGCAGCACACAACGGCCAGGAACAGTGTGTTCTGGCTCTGCTGGAGGGGGGCTGTGACCCCAACATCATCACAGCGGTACAAGACAACACACTGACTCACGGAGTTGAATCTATGCCTCACTGCCCTGCTATTATTGTTAATGTTCTACGATATGTTGCAAGTCAAACCTTAGGTCAACAGTCGAGTATGTGACAAAATGAAATTGTGTTTTCTGAAGGCCAAATGTAACGCTCTTCACCCCGTCTCTGAAAGAGGAGATGCCTCTCTAGTTCAGCTCCTCTTGCAGTACAACACAAATGCTGATGTTCAAAATCAGGTGAGAAAACACCCACACTCTATTCCTCACTTGCAGCCATTTCCTTGTTGCTGTTCCTGTAACTTGTGTAACAACAGTGGTTTTGTTTGCTCTCAGCACCTGGAGGCTCCGCTTCACCTGGCGGTGAGGAACAGTCGCATTCCTGTGATCCATTCTCTCCTTGCAGCCGGATGCAACATCAACCTCGCTGATAAGGTTGGGAGCAGCTCGGTAACAAAGCAAACATGAAACCGCTAAAATGACCCCGTCCTGTTCTCCGACAGAGGTCGCAGACCGCCATGCATTTTGCTGCCGAACTTGCCCAAATTGAACTTGTGGAGATGCTTCTTAAAGCGAGAGTTGATCTGGCGCTCCAGGACAAAGTAAGGAGTCTGCAGAAATATAGAAAATCCAAAGGCCGGACATTTATTTGATTAATTCCTGATGCAAGGCCTGTGTAATATGTTTAATAGATAATAAAAGTCATTTGAAATGATGTTTTTTCATTTGGATCTTGAGCAGCAGGGTAAGACAGCTCTGGGTGTTGCAGCCAGAGCAAACGAAGTGATTATTGTGGACATGATTATCAAAGCGGAGAGATACTACACCTGGAGAAAGGTGAGAGTCAAATTAACTGTGCATTTCATCATATTTATTGTTATCATCAACTAATTATTATATTTATTACAAATGTCTCCTCGTTGTGTCAGTTGCATAAATCATCAATAATACCCATGATTCATCAGCATTATTGGTTTTAGTAATGTTTAACTCTTCCATTCATATTGTTAATCATGCGCTCTGGTGTCGTGCCAATATTTTCTAACCATTCTCAGTGGCTGGTGGCCTTTATCAGTCTTCTGACATGATTTAATTGCCCTTTTAGGCCCATCCGGAACCTAATGAAAGTGTTCACAGCGTGTATCCGCTAACATTTAAACTTGACCACCGCTATGAGACCAGGCATCTCCGCTCAATGGCCTGGCGCCTTGCCTATCAGCTCCTGAAAGCAGGAGACTGGAAGAGACTGGCGGAACACTGGAACTTCACCAAGGAGCAAGTGTCTGCTATTGAGGAGCAGTGGACAGGTGCTGGCAATCCCTTTTTTTTTGTTTTAAATATGAATTCAGAAACTCAATGTCTCCAAATTGTGGCACTTTACAATCATCGAGGGAAAGTTTGATTATTTCAAGTGTTCCAATATTTTGAAGAGAGTGCTTAAATTGAATCTTTTAGCCTTTTTGTTTCCAGTTTCTGACTGTGCAGATTGATGCTTGTTCACAGGTCAGCACAGCTATAAGGAGCATGGCCACAGGATGCTGCTGATCTGGTTCCACGGGGAGGAGCTGGCTCAGAGGAATCCGGCTAAAGAACTGTACCAGGACCTGATCACCACTGGGAACAGGAAAGCTGCAGGTGGGCCCAGTTAACCTGTTTCAAAAAAGGAATGCGACTACAACGACTGTAATGTGCTGTAACGTCTCTGTTGCTTTTGTGTTTCTTTATTTTCCAGATAAGATTCGAGAGGAGGTGGAACACAGAGGCAGCAAAAGCTGCAGCGTCTCATGAGAAATTGAATGGAAATGTTGGACTTTTATAATAACTGAAGAACACACAGTCTGAAGCAAAAACTGTTTATTTTAAAATACTGTCAAATTTGTTATAACATGGCTTTTGTTTAGTTAAGGTAAAAAGAAATCTTTGAGGGGGCGATAGCTGCCACACGAGAGATTAAAATACCTTCATCTTTGCATAATTACTGGTAAAATTATCCCAGAAAAATATTTACATTTTATTGTTTAAATAGTATCTAGAGGTAGCATCTAGGCAATAAAAAAAATAACAAATATCAAAGTCCTTCACATAAAAAAAATATTAGAGGGAAAATATGTGGCAAAATTTAGATTAAATTAATTTAACACATTTTTTTTGCATAGAAAGCTGAAATCTTAAATTGAGTCTATTTGAGATTGTGATCATTCAACTACTTTGATGGAGTGGACGTGGCACGTTTGTGTTCGGGACGACCCTCTGCCGGTAGTGGGGGCGTGGCTCTGCTGAGACGAGCGCGGAAACTTAGCAGCTGTAGCTTGTCCAATAGTGAGCTGAAGAAAAAAAAAACAAGGGAAACTTTTTTGAGCTTCAATGAACTGAATTGTCAAATTATGAAACAGAGTCTAGTAGTAACCTGTGAAATGGGATGGTGACGTTCAATTATGACGGAGCTCATCGGTGGAGCGACTCCCATCACCTGTAGGTTGGCCCGTGGCGTCTTACCAACATCTGCCCGCGCACTGATCCGAGCCGTGACCGTCTTTACAGGCTTTTGCTGACTCGATGTGACAATACGACCACTAACCTGCCACAAAAACATTCAATGTATACAGTAAATGCAATTCTAGATTTTTTTTCTATGTCCTCTCTGGAGGGGCTGTTTATGATTAAAACAAGACTTGTGGTTCAGCTTCAATTATTTGGGACAAAAATTATTTTTTTTCCCAAAAAAAAAAACAAAAAAAGTAACATACTTTTGACAGTAAAGTTGGCATGCGTGCTTGTATTGCAAAATGTAAATTCACATCAGCAAAGCAAACCTGTTTATGAGAGCTGGAAACGCCCCCATGCGGGACTGAGCTGTGCACAACAGTGGTGGGAGGGAGCACTTCTTCCTGGGACATAGGAGCTCTAGAACCCAACTAAGGAAAAAGGGAACATAGGAAATATAAAAAAAATAATAAAAATAAATTCCCTTGTTTGAATCATATTTTAAACGCTAAAAACACTTGTTTTTGTGGCAACTCTCCTAAAAAAAAAAAATGGTTATAAAAACTAAAATGCAAAGTCAAACTACATTTACTCAGCATACAGACAATGTTAAGTAAGATATTTTATGTACGTTTTTAAGATAAAATAAATAACATGATGACAAAAGTGTGTAATAAATGTTTTCATGAAATTCTCAGAGCCTCACCATGTCATCGGTTTCACTTTGGGGGGGCTCTGGGTGGTCAAAATGGAGCGGACTGAACCTTGAAGAGGTGGTGGGATATGGCTGAAAATGAGTCAGTGTTGGTCCCGATTCATGGAGAGAATCTACAGAAAACAAAACAAAATAAAAAAATTCACACACCTAAACAAATTACAAATGTATCAAATCAGTACGCACAAGTGAAATTAATCAATAATATATATTTCTAAATTCAAATATTAGATTTTGGGCTTAATCTTTGTACTGAACTCCTACTCCATGTCAAACAACATTTTAAGATCATTTATTTTAATTCATAATTTATGTAAAAAATGTCCTTTGTTGTTTTTATCATTTTCTATGTATTGTTCAAAATAAAGGACTAATAAACTAACTGTATTAACTATCAGAACAGCAGTAATGAACATGGAGGTGGTGTAGGATCACTAGTTCTGAGTCTTTTCTACAAACCGTGCTGTTCTTGTGTCTGGGGCTGCTCAGGCCGTCCTTCTGTTGAGTGAAACATGCTCAGAGCCTCCATGTTCAGTGCACAGACACCGCGCATGAAGGCTTTTTTCATGGAGTCTTCATACTGCTCTCGCTCTTGCCGAAGTCTGCAGATCTCTGCCTGAGCCTTCTCTATTGTCTCACAGTGCTGAGGACACACAAAACAAAGGAGAAACCAATACATGCATTTAGGAGTTGTGGGGCGGCTGTGGTGCAGTGATGGGGCGGTCGACCTCTGATTGAAAGATTGCAGGTTTATGCAAGTATACAGCATTTACCATAAAAAACTGCAACCAAATTTAAACATACTTTACTTCTTTTTATATGGAATTAACAAAATGAAGTTGTAGTACCACCACCACATTTAATGAAAAAAATATGTGGACAAAACAAAATATTAAGAACTTGAATATAAGGTTTCGTCAACTAAAATGGTAAAAACTTTTCTTTGAGTTCTCCCACTAAAATATCCCAATAGAGCAGGATCAAAAGTTTATTTAGCAAACGTTTTCCTAAACTCAGGCTGCTTGTTAATGTCAGATACATACCGTATCTGACATTTTGCTTATTTACCTCTGCTAGCTTGGCCTCATATTCACTGGATAAGCGGGAGCAGACCTCTTCAGCCCTTGACCTGCATGCTCGCTCCACCCTGACCTTCCAGTGTTTCTCGATTAAAGAGTGCCAGGCAAACCACACTTTCTTCTTTAATTTCAAGCTGTGGTGCTGCTGTGCCATCTGAAGAGCATATGCCTGACAAAGAACATGACAGTAAAATAACAGAACTTTGAGTCTTCATTTTTAAAAAAATGACCAGGGAACAAAAGTTATTAGGACAGGTCAGTGTACCTCTTCTTTGGCCTCAGTGTGCTTAATTCTCCAATGGGTGAGGGCCTTCATCTTTTCTAGCTTTTCCTTTTGTTTGTCCAACACTTGACTGAGGTTCACAATCACCTGCAGAAGAATTACACATTTACATCACATAAGAAAGGAGACGAGATGCTTCCCACTCTGATAAAAATGGTGTTTTTGCATATTCTTGTTCCATTTTTCTGATGAGAAGATAAGCTGGAGAAGTATCAGAGTAAAACACATACCTCGTCTTTCCTCTGGTTGGACGTCTCGTAGGTGTGTAGCAGTTCCTTCAGACTGGCCATCTCTGATTTGAGGCCAGCTGTTTGTGCTGCATGTCTTTCCCTCTCCTTCATCATCTCCAACTTGTGTCGCTCCATGAAAGCGAACTTCCACTTCTGTAGCTCAGTCAACACATTCGTCTAATTGGGTGAGAGAGGGTGAAGACAATCACATTTAGTGTTTAAATTCCCATTTTAGCAATCAGAGATGCAAACATATAAAGCATTTGTTTAGAAAATAGGTGGAATTTTTGAAAATTGACAGAACATGCTAACATGGTACTGCAGGTTAGCTCTCCGTTTATGCTTTTACGTATTTGGTAGTCTCCACTTCTTCCAGTTCAAACTCTGCTCAACTATCAGCACCAATTAGCAGCTGACTTGCTTGTTATATGCTCCCCCTTAAAAAGCTGTACAAGACCAGAAGAAAAGGGCAAGATGGACAACCACACTGGGTCACCCATCTCTCTCTGAATCCCTCCCCTGAGAGTTGGACATCTAACTGAAAGGTCACTACATTCCAGACAAAAAGAGATGTCATCAAAGTATTAAGATCAAAAGCTCCTTTCTAAAGCTCTGACCTGGCATTCAGAACCATTTAAGAGTAACGGTTCTAAAACATGGATGTAGAAATATTTATTGCTATCTCAAAAATCCAGCCTAACAAAATGTTCAATTATTAACCGTAATCACATTTCAGGCAGAAATAAATTAAATTTTGAAAGAGCAAGTCTACAACTGCTTTAGTAGGTATTAATGATAGTTTTTAGATGTGTTTAAGCTATGTAATGTTATACCTAGACTCTTAAATAGACAAAATTAACAAAAAAGTAATATTGATCCAATAATTTAGCTTGAAAGAATAACAATTAGAGTAATAAGTTGGTTTTCATGGATCTAAAAATGCACTATTAAAATATCCAATAAATGAAATGCATGGATATTGTGCTGGTAAGCATGTTGGAAGTTTTCTGTGAGTGAGAGTGCAGTTATTTTTTAAAGGAAGAGAAGTACATTAAAATTTAAGAGGTATTTTTATGTTTGAATCATGCAGAACAATAACTAATAATATAAAATTGAGATGTTCTTCTTTTTTTGAAACATTTTGAAATAGTTTAGATAAAGATTTTAAATCAGTTAATACAGTAAAAAATTAGGTCACTTTTAAAATAAATAGTCTATGAAATTCATTACTTAATAGTAAACGTATGTATATATTTGTGTATGTGTATATATAAATATTCATTTCATTAAGTATTTTAATTTTATGTTTGTGGAATATTTGTCAACTTGATGCCAAGTTTTGCTTCTGTGTAACTTATATCCTTGGTATTTTTGGATGGACTTTGATAAGCATGATGCTTCAGTTAAGTTGTTATTGGTTAATGTTGATTATTGTGTAAAAGTAGTAAAATTTTAAGAACCAAATAACCTTCAAACTTTAAGGTAAAAAAAAATGTTTTACCTTCAAATTGTTGCTCCAGGTGTCCAGAATGTTCTCCATCTTGCTCATGTTCTCTTGTGTAATAAAGATCTCTGTCATTGTAAACCCGTGGAGGTCTGGGCTACTGGACCTGGAACCCTCAGATGGTGCATGGACTTGGTCCGAGCGAGTGTCCGAGACCCCCGATGCTCTGTCAGGAGACTGGGCAGCCATTCTTTCACCTTATGTGTAAACAACGCCAAAAAAAGGCAAAGGCAATCATATGTTCAGTGTATTGCTTACTTTTTAATTCAGAAATTCTTGAGTGTGTGGAGGATTCACCTATCATGGGGGACGCCTGTGATGACCTCACACTCCTGCTGGAATACCTCCCATCTTTAGCTTCTGTTGCAAGATCTAGTGGAACATACAGTAGCTCCAGCATTTCACTTACAGAAGAAGGTTATAAATAGATGTCATGCAATGTTAATGAAAAAACATTCCGAAATTAAAATACGGGTTTTACAAAAGTGCAGAGTTCAAGCCAAAAGAAGGAAGGTTAAAAACACAAAGTGATGAGGAGAGTACTGAATAACATGAGCTTGGCTTCTCGTCCGAAAATGCATTTATGTGAGCATCCTAATTAAATTCTGCAGAGGGAAGGAGTAAAAGCCTGTACTCTGCAGAGCAGTGTGGGCAGAGCTCCAGGAGATCATTACCAATCAGCTTGTCTGCTCTCTCCATCCCTGTGTGAGGCTCCATGACAGTTAAAGTACTAAACCACCACTAAGAGCTGCACTGGAGGGGGGTGGAGCTGATGGACTGTTTAAGACGTGGGGATCGCACAGAAAAACCAATACGAGATGCAGTTTGACAGACTGATATAAAGATCCTTACTGGCTTACATACTTAAAAAAGAGAAATTGGAAGGCTTGGCTACAAGTTTTTCCCACGTTTTGATGGTAAATCCTTCTTGACAGATGATCAAGCAGAAGCACTTCTTTTGAGAGTACTCTTTCAGTTAAGTTGCCTAAATATATGTTTATCGATATCTCCTGAAAGTACCTGTGAGATGCTGCGACTTTGCATCTTCTCTGCTCTGGAAAATCGGGTTTCTTCGATGAGCACTGGCAACAGCTTCAGCCTTCGGAGTGACAACAGCATAACGGAGAAGTTCCTCATACTCATCCTGTTGTTCAGACAGAAATACACACACAGGAATGTTAGCCTGCAATTTCAATGTGATAAAATAAAGAACAATCTTTCAGATTTAACATTATAGGCTGTCATGTTTGTTCTTCCACTTTCTTTATTACATTTTTTAATGTAATAGCTTCACACTTATCTTTTTTCCTAATATACTAATACTGTGTTGCATTTCAAACATTTGATTAACAGACAATATGTTTCAAATTCACCGTTCAAAAATCTAAACTTTAAAAACAAGAGAATAAGAGTAAAATACTGCACTGGATTTATTTCAATGACTCATTTTTGTAAAAATATTTGCTAGGAACCATAAACCAAAATATTCATCAGGAATTATTTGTTTTCAGAATTTAGCAAATGCACCTTAAAAATATATATATTTTTTTCTGTTTTGCATTCAAAGCCAATAATTTACATTTTATTATGGGAATCAATAAAAATTAGAAAGAAAATCCAGTTTTCTTCTGGCAATGTAAAAAAAATAAATACATAACAAACACAAACAAAAACGTATAAATAAACACTTGCAAGACTACAGCCTGAAGTGTTTGGAACATGGGAGTTCACCAACTTAAAGGGTTTTGGCACGAAAATGAGCAATTTTGTGTATGTATGAACTACTCATTTGTAGGTACGATTCAAATTATATATGCAATCTTAACAAGACAATGTGGGACTTTAGTTAGATGCCTTTCAATCACCTGAAGCTCTGAGGACACAGAGCTGCCCCGGTCTGAGTCTTTGGGTAAAACAGGACTGGCTGGATCCTCTTCATCTGAAGACATCTGCCAGCAAAAATGCAACAGAAAGAACAAAAACCATCAGTGAAAAGACTGGTATTAATTTATTATAGCAGAATAAGCAAATTAAATCACTATTCTTCTTATGCAAACTGTGATAAATAATGTTGACTTTATAATAAAAAATGCTTAGCCTGTTAAGACTTGGCGTCACCATCCGTAGTTTGGGTTAAATTGCCATAAAAGTTAATTCAGTTTAACTGGGCCCCTGTGCCTCTGTGTGTAGAGGTGCTAGCTCAAATATTAGCTCGGGTCTTAAGATGTTAAATAAGATGTTTTCGAACATCGGCGCTAATCCCAAATCCAGGGTGCCTAAAATACAAACGAGTTTAAAAAGTGGATAAACTGACCTACTTATTTAAGAAATTAATTTTATGATGTATGTACAGTAAAATAGTATTTTTGCAGCTCACTTAACTCATTTGACCTTTCAGTGCCCAGATTTAACTGACCTAACAAACCTTGACATAGCTAAAGCATCAAAACAACTGTGTTAAGCTAACTCAACAGTGCGGTACACAGGACCGGAGGACGATATATACCAGATATAAAACATAATAAAATTCTTTAACATTTCCTGTACAGACGAAATATGCAGGACTTACAGTTTACTAACACTTTGTAAAAAAAAATCCAATTAATAGCTCCTCGTTTTCACGTTAGCAGCCAGTATGAAAGTGCTTGCTTAGCCGTTTGAAATTGACTGACTCTCAAAGAAGGTGCTTTGTGATTGGTTTATACTGCCCACTCATCTTATAAAGTCGTTAATGATTGGTCCAACTGTTTCCATGGCAGCTGAACTTTTAAAAAGACGCTTGTTCCTGACATCTGTGGACTTAATCATCACTCGTCCCTCAGCTTTATCTGAATGAACTCTTTTAGATACATAGCTGTAGAAGCTAATCTTTCTTTGATA
>NC_050520.1:19824211-19824296 GCF_002922805.2 Oryzias melastigma
AAAATAAAATAAAAAAAATAAAAAATAAAAATAAAATAAGGACATTTTACCTTTTTAGGGCCTTTAAATCCACAAAACATATTTA
>NC_050520.1:19824907-19839617 GCF_002922805.2 Oryzias melastigma
AAATAAAAATAAAAAAAACATATAAAAAAATAAAATAAGGACATTTTACTTTTTAGGGCCATTAAATCCACAAAACATATTTATTTTTCTCTTTATTAACCCTGTAAAACCTTTATGTTCATCCGGTAATCATCACTTTTTTAATCTAAACCATGGTTTTCAAACAAAACATTTACACCTGTAGGTTCAAACTCAAAGCCCCATGACCAGTCTTGCAGCTTGCTTGATTTAAAGCAATGTTTTTTCAAAACTTTAATATTAATTGTAAAATTTAAAAATCCAGTAACTATGAGCAACTTCAAGACAGGAACAAAAAACAAGCTTGATTCTTAAAAAAAAAATACAAATTACAAAAGAAGTACAAATCTGTAAGAGAACAGGAGGAGCGTCACTCTATATGCAACATGGTGTTGTGTGTGACTAATTTGTGATTGATAATGTCACAGAGAATAGACAATAGAAGAAAAAGTTACAGCACCAAAGAGATTGGTATTATATTGATTATTATGATATTGCCTCCCAGTGCAGTATATTTCATTTGCACACCACAACATTTTTATATAAATTTATTGAGATACTGAAATAAGAAAATGAGCAACTGTTCCGTCACAGCGAGTCCAAAGAGTCATTTTTTGTGATTGATTTTGCTTTTAGAGTGGATACAAAAAGATGATTCATGCTTTCTATTTGCCCATTTTCATTTTATTGTCTTTGTAATAAAAACTCATACTTTTAGAAATACATGCACTTTTTAAAACAATTAGAACAGTGATGTGGTAGACGTGGCTCCAGCTCATTAGAATAGAACCCCACATCTTGCCAAAGAGTTAGCATGTATCACTACTACCATTATTTGTGGGACAATAGTCCCAGCAGCTTGGCAGCACTCTGACAGACTCTGGAGAGAAAAGACATATGGTCCTTCTCAGACAAGGCAGAGCTACGAGGTGAAGAGTTGGACTTGAGCCTCACCACCTGGACGGAGTTCTTCCTTGTCCAAGGAGGTCCCATCAGCACTGTCATGAGATCGGCTTGCCGATTACAGAAACAGAGCAGTTAAAAGCTGGCTAAACAATGTTTTATATTAAAAATATACAATAAAATAAAATAAAATGAATAAATAAACGTTTACAGAAGGTTAGATATGCTAAAATTATAGTTTCTCATTGGAAATATGATTACCAGGAAATGACTCCAATAAATGTTTGCCATTCAGTCATGACAGTTGCTGCAGTTTCCAAAGTTAAATCAGAACTGTAAAGCACAGGGGATAATCCTGTCTGCACTGTGGAAAATTGAGGTTTCCTGTTAGATGACAGGGAGCAGTAACTTCTCCAGAATCCTCATTTCTTAGTGTGAGCCCCATTTGACAAAATTATGCACACAACTCTTTTTTTCTGTCTGGTTTCAACATAATCACCTATTTATTTTTTGCTGTTTATTTGGCCATAGGAACACTGACCCTCTAGCGTGCCTTCTGAGTTATTCTAATTAAAACAGAGCATTAATGCACATGAATCTTCTGAGAAAATAGCTGCATTAAAAAAAGACCAGCTGCAAAGGTTGAAGTCTGACATTCATTTAGCAATAAAATTCATTTGTTTTGGACTCACAAACAAAATGTTTTGTTGAAAATACATTAAAGAATGATCAAATTAATCTTAAAATTTCTCACCTGAGGCGAGCATTTGTATCTCAAATGTTTCTACAGTGCTTTTTTGGTCATGTAACATCAACCTTTCTCTCAGTTTTTCTTTAGTACCCAAGTATATAAGGTGAAATTGGATTCCTCTCACATTTTCTCTCTCACATCCTATTCAGTTTGTTCAAGAACAATAATCTTTGGGCATTGACTTTGTTCCCCCTGGTATTTTAATTCAGCCTTAGTATTAAGTACGGTTTGCAGGATGTTAAACCGTTAGACAGTGAAAAGTTGAAAAAGTTGCAAAGTTTCTGCTCATCTTAGGTTTTTTTTACATCCAGAACCTATATCGACAGTCTTATACAGATACTTGTGTTGGTTCTTTTGATTTTCAGGTTCACATGTGGCATCATGCCTGTAAGAACAGTATAAAGTTGGTGTCAGATGGTACATGCCTGTGATTGATTTTCAGTCAGACTTTCTTTGAGACTGCCATAACTCCTGAAGACAACAACTAATGTGCCATCATCAATCCTAATGCTATCAAACCATGTTTCCCACATATGAGACAATAATGACTTCTCACAAAACACGCCATACCAGAACTCCTGCTAGAGTCACAGTCATTGCTACCTGCTGTTTTCAGATTAGCTTTCATTACAGTTGATGTAGTAGGTCTTTCCCCTTGGGTCACATCAATCCATCACATCCTGCTGTCAATGTCACTCCGTTTTTGTTTTACATCCAATGTGATTGAGCTCAGATTTCTCAAGACTGTCAGTAACAGTGTTCACCATTGACACACTGTTAAAATAGTATTAGCTGAAAGAACACATGTAACCAAACAGTATTTTTATTTTGTACATATGGAATTTGCAGTGCATCTTTGCAGCCTGGTGGAAGCTTAGGCCAGTGAGAGATGCTTAAGAAAGATGGAGGCTGGTTCACTGGAGCCAAAACCACATTTGTCTGGATCTTTTTATTTTATCCTGGAGAATAACACATGTTCATGTGTAGCTAACTGCTCAGAAAATCCACTTATCACCTCTAAAAGTATCAATTGAGGAATGCATTGGAGTTAAATTAGTGAAATAAAAAAGGGCAGAACATTTTCATTTGGTTTTTGCACTATAGAGTTCTAAATTATTCCATATTACAGTGGAAATTAAAAATCAAATGAATATTGCAATATTAAAAATATAAAACTTTAAGAACATTTAAGTGACAAAAAAGCTGATCCAATGTTTACATCTTTTTTTTCTTTTTAAATAAAGCTCATTGGTGAATGTGTGTTGGGTTATATTTAGAGTTTGCTGTTCAAATAATGCATACCATATATGAGCTTTGTTGGGGAGTTCAGTCTATCATCAAAATACATAATTCTTCCTGAGCAGTTGCCATGGAGCCAAGGGATGTGAAAGTGCTGAGTCGCCTGTTTTATTTTGAAATTTCCCTTGCCGTCCATGGAAACAGGTTCTTCTCCTTTGTTTAGTTATAACTGAGGCGGTATACCTGATGCAGTGTGATTTATTATCCAACCAACATGATTAACCACTAATTATGTTTTTGACTTTTAAGTTTTACAGAATATTTTTGAATATTTTTAATATTTTTAAATGTAGCCAGGGTCTCATTGTGCCGGTCCCAAGCCCAGATAAATACAAAGGGTTGTGTCAGGAGGGGCATCTGACGTAAAATCTTGCCAAATCAAATATGCAAATCCTTTTTGAATATTTATTATTTCTGATAATTCAGAAAGACATAACATATGAACTGTCACTTTGCACAAGATTTGCATGCAGCAACGTTGGTTGCCAGCTTGACCTGCTCTGACATTACTTTGACAGAGCAGGAATTGATGTGAGCTACATATTTATGAAAACAATGTTGTTGTGAAGCAAAACGGCATCTAAAAGACTGGTATCAACTTATGTGTGATGTTAAATGGTTTCTCATGGAATGTAAGCAACTTTCCATGTTTAAGTGGAGCACCAAAACCACCAACAACTCCAAAGGCATAACAGGAGTTAGTGATCTAATCGGTTAATTTGGTGACTTCAGTGAGGACCACCCATTCTACAGCTTATGCCAAGAATGGATGTAGGTAGAGAGGGTAACAGAACATTAGCAAACACTTTCATTGTCTGAATCACTGATGGCAGAACCATCAAAACAGAAAATAAAATCTAATCCTGATTTCATTTAGTAACCTGCACTCCCTGTTCAGAGCCTAGATTAATGAATGAAAGGTTTGTAGAACAGGGCTCTCTAGAACCAAGTGTGGGTAAACTACGGCCTGGAGGACATATGTGTCTCATTAAATCTATTAAAACTGGAATAAATTAAATTGATAATCCTTAATAATGTTTTATTTTCCCTGTGATTCTGGTGTCTCCTCATAGATGGCACACTTTAAATAAATCTTACTGTTGTCTAAGTGCAGAAAGTTATTCTGCACTTGTGGTGGTGGAAGATTTGTTGTTTGCTTTCTTAGTCAGAGAGTCATTTTTCCAACACTGCATGAACATTTTTTTCATTTTTCCCCATATGTTCTGTTTTAAAATGTATATTTTCAATCCAAATTAAAGCATGTTATCATCCAGATTCAGTGTTATTTCTTTCTCTTTTGAGGTAGATTACCAAAACACGCCACGCATCTGCTCCTAGTCCGGCCCTACTGTCAAATTTTCCAACCTTTTGTGGCCCACAAGTCAAAAAGTTTCCCCACCCCTGCTGTAGACAGCATGTTTCAGAGAAGTAAAGGAATCGGCAGAATCTGGATCAGAGAAGAGAAAGGAGTCACAGATTAACTTGTAGATAAGTTGGTTGGAATAGGAACACATGCCTAGAAAGAATAAAAACTGTTTCTTATGAACATTAACATAAGCAGAAATATGATCAGAAGAGAAAGTTTTGGCATTGAAAGAAAGAAAAAAAACATTTTTTTAGTTCCACAAACCAAAATTTAGAAACTTTGTGGCCTCTCTGTGCTAAGTTTATGAGCAACTTTGTGTAGTGTCAGTCTCACACTAAAACTTAGTTGATGCTGCAGTGGGATGGGAGTCAGTGCAGGACTTATGGGCACCAGGTGAGCATGAGCCAAAGAGATCAGTCAGGACTTGCTCAAGAGAAAACACATACATCACTACATTTATGGATTTATGTTTCCCTGATTTACCTTATCAGGATAAGGATTGCAGTCATGGAAGCCCAAGAACAAGAATTGTTGTGCATGCTTTGTTGAAAAAGACAAGAGGAAAAAAAATCCCAGCACTTGCAGTGTTCTGCTTTTGTTCATGAGTTGCTCTGCTTTTCTGTACATTACTTTAAGTGCTCCACATTTCTTCAGCAGGAGTAAATGGAGTCTTGTGGCCTTAGGTGGCTTTGCTTCCCAATAGAGGCAACCAGCATCAAAAGCAGAGAGAGTCCCCCACCTCAGGTCACTACTTCAGTAAATCCTGCCATTCAAAAATAGAAAAAAGAGATTGAGGCTTTTTTTTTTTTGGTCTGTGTGTGCACCATGCTTTTGTAGGTCTTTGAACACAGTGTCTGCATTTGCTACCCAGTGCCCCTTGTGGTGAATATGGTTTTGTGAGCATCCTCTCCGCTTAAACTGAAAAAATGAAAGGCCAGGCTGACACATTTGCTGCATCTTCTTGATGTATGGTCTTTTAGAAAGAGGAAATTGATTTTAGCTTCTCTGAAAATGTTGCTATGGTATGAGATGAAGCAGGTATAATTCACAACAGGGCTTAGTGATTTTCTGCAGCGGTCAGTGCAGCCCGTCTCCCTTTGTTGTGCTGTAGGCAAGCTTTAATGATGTGAATACTTGTGAGGCTAAATGTCGCTGTGTTTGCATCAGTCAGTCCTCTCCTTTCTTCTTCTGCTTCACTTTCTCCAAGAAGCACTTGTGGATTTCTAAGGCATTCGGATCTGACGATAAGGATCTAGGGGCCGGCACACAGGCAGTAACTGTCTCACACTCCATCTAAAGAGTCTACTTATCTCTTCAGAGGTAGTTGGTTATGCAATTACTGTAAAAGGGTTGTGTAAGCTTTGTGAAACCATTGTCAAAAAGTATTGTTCTCTCTGTGCTCCTTTTAGTTTTATTATCATTCGACGTGAGTGCCAGGTGCTTTATTTACAGCAGAGGGTTTTTAAAATGTCAAATGAAACAGTTTTGGCATCTATGTAGAAATTCTGTAATTAAAAAGTTAGACCTTTGCAGAAAAAGAAAAAGCTACCACAAAAGATGTGGAATTTTTTAAATGAAGGGTGCAGAATTGTGCAACTTATTAATGTAAAAATAAGCAATATGATATTACTCAAACACAGAAAATGAAACATCATTTTGCAAATTAATCAAAATCTAAATTGCGTTTTTAGAGAGGGATCTTTGAGTCTACTCATTGTATAATTTGCATCATGTTTAGACCTCCACGTACAGCTGGAGATCATGGTTTGGGTGTTATTTGGTCATCCAGTGGAGGTTTTTTCTTGTTTATCTGCTCTTAAGGGGCCACTGCATTAATTTTATTCTAGGTATCTGGGAAGCTAATGCTGATTAGCTTGTAATTTCCAAGCTAATACAGAAAGAAGCTGGTAAGGTGATGCCATCATTTCTGCAATGCTCTTTATTTTAAAACAGAAGAATTGGGCTACATGGAAATTGGCTTTTTTTCAGATGGAAAGGGTCTGCACTCCCTGCTTTACTAGATTTGCTGTTTTTTGTTCCAGCTGTCTCTGCTTTGCATGTTGCTTTGAAGTGCACGCTGTTGATTAGAGCCCCTGTTTGTTCTGTCTGGCGTGTGGCGCTCAAACCGTCTCACAGTTTGCTCAGACGGTCCTCCTCTGATGTGTTTTTGTTTTTTGCAGTGATAGATGTACTGTGTTAAAGCGTTAAAATGGATCGATAAAAAGGGCTGGCGTCTGAGGCTGCAATAAAATCATGGATCACTTTCAGGATCGCTGTTGTTACCCTGCTCTTTTTTTTCTCAAAGCTCTCTTAGTCATTTTATATATCCACTTTTTCCTTTTCCTTTAAATCACTGGAGAGGTCTCCAGTCCATTCTGTGAATGCATTTGGAGAAAGAACCACACATGCTCACAGACCTTTTTAGAGAAAAAAAATGACAATCATTTATCATGTTTTAAATGGGTTTGGGTAAAGATATACACTTTTTATCCATAGAGAGGGAACCCCATTCAGACTTTAAACCAACAATCTGCAACCTTCAGCACTTAAGAGCCATTCAAGTCAATTACTTACTGACTACAACTCAATAGGAGCCACTAAGTCTTGCTTCACCCTTTAGAAAAATAAGACACTGATTATATTGTATTTATGCTATCACTAGTATTATGATGTATACAATAGAGCTATTGTTCTTTTGGCATAAATAAATCATAACTTACAGAGAAAAAATACTTTTTTATATAAATGTGAAATAGTTTACAACTTTTGAAAGAGGTTCACATCACTTCCTTTTCAAAATAAGACACCTTGTACCATATAGAATAAATATATATAGTAGTATGTAGTGTAAAATCAGGAGTGAAAAAAAAATACACAATTTGTTGTTGCATCTCAACCAGAAATTTGCAAATCAGAACCAAATGACCTTTATTGTATATTTTGGACCACAACGCACTTAAAACGCTCGTAACACTCTTAAAATCCTTTAATTTTTCACCAATGGAAAATCCACCTCATAATTCAGCTTGCCTTGTGTTCAAACTCAGGCTGTACTTACTGATCTCTGAATGATTTCCTTTGTCACCCAGCAACCCAAAATCTGTCAAAATGTTTTAGTACGACTGGTAAACAACGCAAGATGGATTATTGGAGAATTATGAGTACCCTATGAGAGGCCTTATTGAATGAGACACAGTGTGCTGTAACTGTTTGTGTATGCATTAAATAAAGCTGGGCTTGTCTTTGTAATGTGAAAATGTTTTTATTTTTTAAAGTTAAACACATTTTTACTAATCAAAAAGCAGCAATGGAAGGGTTAAAAAGCCTCATTTGGCACCAGAGCCACATGTTGTAAAATAAAGCATCCCAGACCAGGTCAGTCATTAGGAAATCTGGAAAAAAGAAGTACTAGTGGTAGCATTTCTCCGGGAATCAATGATTCCACAAGAGCGTGAAGGCTACCGTTAGCTCAGCAAAATCAACTTTGAATGAAGGAGTATCTTAAGTACGTTTATTGCACTTTACCCAGAAGGAACTACAAGATTAACATACACAAATCAATGTACTTCACGTTCATACTGCAGGATTTTCTCTCCTTTTATTGAAAATAGTACTCTTAATTTACATTAATTGCAATAAAAAATACACATTTTCTTAAATATGAATTGCGTTACACATACATTTTCACGCCTTTTTAAAAAAATCATTTTGACATGGTATTATTCTGAATGCTGAGTTGTCCAAGGACAGTGGCTACACCCGGTTCTGGTACATTCAGCATGGAGAAAGTTGGTCAGTCAGCACCATGGACAGAGACAAGGTTTCACTGCTGAGCGTGGATTTCACAAAACATGTACAATTCATGGGTTCAAATAAAACTTTTAGAGAAAATAAAGTTTAAAAAAATGAAAATGCTTGCTTAATCTCTCCAAAAATTTTTAATTTTGGCCAAACATTTAACAAATGTTGTGGTTTTTACACATCTCTATTAATAGTAACCACAAAAAAAAGTGTTTTTTGAACGCAAACAGACGGGAATCCATGACTTTTCCTGGCTGCTTAAACGAGCCCCGTCTCCTCTGTTCAGCATTCAGCCGTCAATGCTCCACGTCAGTCACCTCTAACGAGATTGTTCCATCGGACGGATCTACCCGCATCACTCGGTGAAATACAATTATCGATTCCACTGCCCCTCTCTGGCGCGCGCGCGCGCAGCCGTCTCCTCCGCGCACCCTCTTGTCTCTTAAAGAGCTGCAACCGGAGAGGACGGCGTCGAGAAACAAGAAAAAGAAAAAAGGGAAGACGAAAAAGAAGAAAAGGAGAGTCGTGCGCGGCCAGTTGCCTCTGGTGTTGATCTACATCATAAATTGTCTATTTTTGCGCAAAAGAAAGCGTTCTGTGGTGCCATGGCTAAGTTTCAGCCGCTTTCAGCTCCCAGTGCTACAAATGATGGTAAGTAATTACTTTCTATTTATAGACTTGTATTTTATGAGTTAAAAACCCTTATTTCTAAAAGTACTTCTAAGTTTCAGGGAATTAAAAGTAAATAGTTGCCCTTTTTAATGAAGCTACACATAATTAAAGCACTTTGCATGTTATTTATGTTTAAGCAACAGGAAAAACTTGACAATTTACTTAAAGCTTAAAGTTCTGACATGCAGGTCACTTTTTAATTAAATCATAAAAGAATAATTTCCTGGAATTCCCATCCTTGGTATGAGTTTTGTTGGTTATGGAGCGCTCATGCTCTGGTGAAATCCAGCCACCTGCCCTAGGGCGGTTAAAGCACTCCGCGCTGGAGCCAAAAAGAGGACAGGAAGCGGGAGCAGGCAACTGACTCATCCACGAATTGCACCTCAAGAGGCAGTGAGCGATTGACAGGCGCACAGCCGGTGAACTGGAAATCTGTAGCAAAGTGCTTTGTTTGCTGTCCAAAGGCTGCTGTGGTAATGCAGCTGGGCTCAAGCACTCAAGGAAAACTTAAGGTAAAGCTGTGAAGTTGCAACATTTTCTTCCATCTTTCATCTTTTCTAATATCTCAAATATTTTTTTTATTCCAAACAGCAATAGTGACATTTTTAAGCAAATGTTTGTTTAAGTTCCCACTCATCGTCAGGTTAAATTGACGTTTTTCTGCCCCCAACATAAAAAACTTCTTGTAATGTAAAAAAATCTTTTTTTTCAGTCAAGCAGTCACACATAAATGTGTCAATAATGTTAATAAAACCTTAATAGTGTTATTTCAAAAGTCTTATTGTGCATTTTGTGTAACTGTACATGAATAAGAATCAGTAAACTAAATTTTTTGGGCATGAACTTCCTTATCTTAGCAAAACTTTACAGAGGATCATGGCTGCATGTGGATGTAAATTTTGTGCTACTATGGATGGTAAATGATACATTTAACCCTGTCACATCATATGACGTAATCCAGGATTTCACTTAAAACACAAAAATACATTTGTAGATATTTGGAAATAAAATCACGAATATTATTTTTTGTGCAAATTATATTTTTAATTTGCAAGATGACACAATCCAGCGTCCTCATTTAACTATTTTTATCTTAAATGATTTTACATTTTTATTTGTCTTACACCACCATCCTCCTCCCTCCTCCTTCAGTCAGTAGCAGCCTCAGCGTTTGATGAAATCTCCTAATGTAAGACGTCCTAGGCTGCCTTCCAGATGAGGTCACAGGTTCTCCGTTTTGATGGGATTACATTCCGCTCTGCCCACTTAGGGAATGGACCTGCTTTTTTTTCTTATGCATATAAGGGAACCATCATGCCTCAATACTCACATGTGTCTTTGAAAGGGCATCAAGTCAAATCCGATCAAGATGCATTTCATTTAAAATGTATTTGAAATCAACATAAAATGTATTAATGACATTCATTTTGGTCCAAGTTGCAAAACTATGATTGCTGCAAATCCATAACTCAAAACGTCCCATTTTGTATGTTTGGATTATGTACAAATTGCAAACAACACTCTTATAGTTTTTTTTAATTTAACTCCTGTTTTTGGAAAAATTCTCAAATCCCAATTGATTTTCTTTCTTTTTTTTTTTTTACCAATCATTTAAAAATAATTGTACTTTCAAAGCCCAAGCGTACATTTTATTCATTAAGGAAGACAGAGACCATTACCTTAAGATTTACATTAGGTCAAGCTAACATGACTGTGCTCACTCGTTTCCTGCTGATTGGAGAAAGGACTTCTGGGACAAAAGTGAAGAGATTTTCCTCTGTCTGCTCTTTATTACCACTGTGTTAGTTCATCAGTGGATACAAAGTGTGTAAAACTAACTTAACTAAAAATGTTTTGGTCTTTATTATTCTGAAGAGTTGTTCAATGTCAATGAATGCATAATTATAAATGTAGAGAACTAAATTATTGCAAAAAAGAACATTTAAATGTAATACATTTGAATGGTGTTTGTAAAAAATTAAAGTAAAAGAGAAAAAAAAAACGCTGGAAAACTTTAAACTAGACTGGTTTGTTTTGCAGTGCGGGGTTAGTGAATTTTATTGTGATTGCTCCAGTTGCTCTGGCTGTCTGTGATGTCGGGTTCTCATCAGCTCAGGTCAGGTGGGGTTGGGTCACCTGAGAGCTGACAGCGTTCCTCGCCATACACTCCATTGATTCTCTGACAGGCAGGCTCCACAGGCAGCACAGCACTTTTTACCAGCGTGCACATGCCTGTTTTAAGATAAGCTGTTAACATGACTTAATCATTTCAGATTATGAGAATCAAGCTTTAATTGTCCTGTAAAGAAGAAATTAGATTTATGATAAAAATATTAGAATATATAAAAAAAGATTTAATAAAAAATACAGCATTTACACTGTGTTAATTTTGGCCTGAGTCATAATTAGATGAATTAGAAATGTTTGGAGTTGTGGAAATAGTGTTTGGGTGCAGAGGGTTCCTGTCAGGGATGCTTATTATAAGAAACATATTTTTTTATTTGGCAAAAAAGAAAAACCAAAATATTTTGCCCTAAAGATAAATACTCTAAAGAAGTCATGCTACTACGGTACATTTGGATTCACAAAAGCTGATGTTGCTAAGTTACTAGATAGGATATCAGTGCACAAATTTTAGTCACATTTATGTAAATTGCTTTTAAATACAAGAACTTTAAATCAGTGAAGGCATTTAAAGTGAAACTTTTGCTATAAAGAAATGCTCATACAACCCTAAAAGTTACGCAATGAGCCAAAGGAAATTAGTGGATTCACCTTGAATCAGCAGTGTCATTTTCCCTAGGAAAATTGCATTATGGGGGCTGGGGCCGGCCCTGTGATTTGTGCCCTCCCGACAGGACTTCAGTGTTCATTAGAGGCTGAGGAAAGCAACTCTTAGATGTACGGGGACTGCACATGCTGGACAGCACTGACCATCTCCAGTCGAATTGTGTGTTCTGTCTTTATCAGAAATGTCTCACAACAAAATACACTTTTTATAACGTAGACAATTGGTTTTAAAGAAATAAGGAAAGCACATAGCGGTTGTGAGACATCAATTTACTCCATGTGTAGTTTTACTCTGCATGAGTTCTTCCTACTTCATGGTCTCTTGTCTTTGATGCATGAAAACGTCACCTTCTTTTGGCTATTACTATAAAGAATAAAACATAATGTACTCCTTTTTTGTAGTGGCATGTTGTATGAGATGTCTGTTCTGAAAAGTGGGATTCAATTGGGCGAAATTTCATAGTTACATTTTACTTGACAAAAAAAGGTAAAAATGTGTTTTTCTATCATGTTTCCTTCCTTCTGATCTTCTTAAATTGGCAAAAGATTTTAGTGACAGAACTCTTAAAAAATGTGATTAATTAAGAATAATGATGATTGAAACAACAATGCTGTCACCAGAAAAACATGATAGAGCGTTTTACATTTGGAATGCATTAAAAATACAATCCATGTGTTGTTTCTGCAGGGAATTAAAGGGCAAAACAGAGATTAAATTGGGGATAAACAAGTTTCGATGTAATTGCGTGCACACATTTTATGTTTGACTGGGTATGGATTTGCTAAAGCTTCTTTGCAGGTGTCTGAGATCCCTTTTTAAATGGTAAATACACTTTATCATGCAAAACCAGTAAGATCAGAGACAAGCTTGGGTTTTTGTGATCACTCTACTTGTCCTTTTCATGCTCTGCATTCAGCAGGTTCAGGTTTATTCCAGTCTCGTCATTTCTCCCAATTAAATTAAGTCTTGTTTGCAAGAAAATGTTCAGAACGTTTTTATAGAGCACTATTCCTGTTCTCTGCCAAACTGATGATGAATGAGCAGATTTTGTTTTTTTCACATCCTAAACTGAGTTTCGGGTTAGCTGAACGTTACTGTTTGATGGGGACATCAAATTTTTTAGAAGGGGGAGAGTGTAGCCCCGAGAGAAAAAAAAAGAGAGTTAATTAATTTAACCTCTTAAGTAATCAATATTAGTATTAATATTAATACTATTGATTTTTAGAAAATGTTATAAGTTGAATGAATCTGGGTTATGACACAGACTTGACAAGAAGAAATGGGATTGATTGTGCATAACAATGTTTATTGTAACACTGAGTGATGGGGCTACATGTAAAAGGCCTGAGAGAAATGTAATTTATTAAGAAAAGTGGTTGCGCTCTGCGCATAGAGGGACTCATTAGAGTTTGTAACACCCCATCAAAGAATGAAGGACTGTGGGTATTTAAAAGTACTAAGACAGGCCTACACGATGTGGTTAATAAGCCACCCATCTCTTTAAATAAAAAAAAGATGTATATGGTTTACAAACTCACTAGCTGCAAGATTAATTTAATTTGATTAGTTATTACCTGGTTTATACACAAAAAAATACTAGGAAGGTCACTCCACTGTAGACTACTAATACTTATGTACACTCCGCAGAGTAAAAATGAGGCTCTTGTTCCAGCAGTTATTGTACATTTATGAAAGAAGTTTTGAAGTATGACAAAAACTGATATTTCTAATTTTTTTCTCTGTTTTCTCTATTTTTTTTTACCATTCTGTTAGGAATTCAACTGCTGCAGCTGCTATGAGTGATCCGGTGTGGTGACTCCAGAACAAAGTTTCTTATCATATCAAAGGCCTCCTATCAGCTCCAGATTTTTTAATTCATCCCCTACCAACTAACTTCACTCTAAAAAGCTGCCTTGAGAACAAGAATGGAGGACACTTACAACCACAGGACTTCCCTGGTTAAAGGAGCCAAAGGCATGGTCAAGGAGGCCAAGCGACACGCCACAAAGAAAGTCAACAAAGTGGTGGACCGCGCCACAGACGAGTACTCATCTCATCAAAACTACAAACGCTTCCAGGACGACGAAGATGAAGATGAGGATTTCTACCGGGGTTCACAGGCGCAAGATGGGCAAAGCTACAACGAAAATGAAGGGGGTTCTAGTGACGCCACCGAGGGTCACGATGACGAGGATGAGATCTATGAGGGTGAATACCAGGGTATTCCGTCAGCAGGGGACTCAAAGCAGAAGAAGAGCCAGGTGGCGCTGGGGCAACCGGTGTCAGACGCCACGAGGGATCGTAGTGATCTGGAGCAGGAGCGACAGGCAGATGAGGAGGAGCTGGCCCAGCAGTACGAGCTGATCATCCAGGAGTGTGGGCACGGGAGGTTCCAGTGGCAGCTGTTCCTGGTTCTCGGGCTGGCACTGATGTCAGACGGCGTCGAGGTGTTTGTGGTGGGATTTGTGCTACCCAGCGCGGAGACAGACATGTGTGTGCCCGACTCAAGCTCAGGATGGCTCGGTGAGAACCCCATATTTATTTGTGTGGAGTACATAAAGACCGTGTTTAATGACAATCTCTACAATCTCTGAATGACTGCAAAAGACTCATTGAATTCAGAGTTTTGTGTCAGATAAAAATGATACATGTGAAAACCAAAAGTTTATTTTATCATCATATTTAAATGCAAACACGATAAAAACATTACCATGTTGCCATGTTAAGAGTTGAAAGCTCAAAGCTTCTCAACCCTAAAGCACTGCTTGGTTAAGTTTACAGACACTTTCACCCTAAATGGATTTTTCAAAAGTATATTTTTACATAACCAAGTTGTAGATGTCTTTTTTTGTCAAATAGATGTCCAAAGAAAAAAAACTAAGAAGCTAAATCAAACCCAAAACAAACAAAAAATTATCTTTTAGATATTTGGACTAGTCAGCCTCTTTCAGTTTGGTAAAATACACATATTCCTGCATTTTAAATCTTCAACAGGGATTTTTTCCACTGTTTTTCTACTTATATAAAGTATGCATTGCCATTTCTTTTTTCTTATTTCTTTTTTGTGGAAAACAGGATAAGGCCCAAGGAGTAGACCCTCACCTGTTCA
>NC_050520.1:19839752-19852399 GCF_002922805.2 Oryzias melastigma
CAATCAGACAATAATAATAAACTATAATAAAGCAGTAGGATAACATACTCTGATTGCTTTCAGCAATCAGACAATTAGTTTATAAACGTGTCTTTTGATTCTATATGGAGATCTTCAAATGTGATTCTTTATATAAACATCAACAATAAAAAAAATAGTTCCTTGTTAATTTTATTTGCTTTTAAAACATGACCGATATTGTCCCAAACTAGCCTTAGTTTTGAAATGACTTTTATTAATAAACGCTTTCTTTGTTAGACATGTTAGACTATGTCTAATTTGATTTTATTGATTTATTTCAAGCATCAAAAAATAACTGAATGCTGTAGTGCAGTAAAAAAGAAGTACAAAACACAAAAATATCAAACTAATTTCAGATATCAAGTAATGCATTGAATTTAATATAAAAGAAAGTTGATAGAGAATGATGCCATCTTCTTGAGTATAATTACTTGTGATCATAAATATAATTTTTTGCAGTAATGCATACACATCTCACATTAGATTCGTTAAATACATTGATTATCCTTGTATTTAATGGTAACCAGCTGGGTGGCCCTGTGGAGGAGTGTCCACCCTGATACTGGAAGGTCAGGAGTTCAAATCCAGGCCGAGTCATATCAAAGACTCTAAAAATAGGACTTAACATTTCCTTGCTCGACACTCAGCATTAAGGGGTTGGATGGGGGGGTTAGACCACCAAATGGTTCCTGAGTGCGGTTGTGTCTGCAGTTTACCACTCCCCCAGGGGGTGGGTCAAATGCAGAAAACAAATTTCACACACCTAGTTGTGTGACAACTAATGGAACTTTAACTTTTATTAATTAAAGTACGGTAGAAAGTCATTTATTGCTTGCAAGGGAATAGTAAGTAGTAAATGTATATAATCCCACCCTATTGAGATACTTATTTTATATATTTTTTGCATAGTTGCAATAATCTGGTCCCTATCAAATCAAGTGCAAATCATAGATGTGTAATTTGCCAAATCTTTTTAATAAAAAAATGTAAAAATGTTTCATCAACGTGTTGATTAATTATTGGGATATTTCTATTTTCATGTTATTGTATTGGGAAAACAATATTAATCTGCTCTTCAGGCTTTGTATGTTGTGATAAACACTTTGTCTGCTGTATCAGTGTAAAGACTGTAAAGGTGACGGGTGTGATCTTGGTGTGTCAGAGTGGAGTTTTAGCAGACCTCATGGCTGCAGGTGTGTAATCCATCACCAAAGAGCTCTGCACTGAATCTGACAAAATATGACAGTACGGGAGTGAGGACATTTAACAGCCTTTAGTGACAGCCTGGAAGCTGACAGGGCCTCAACTTTACAGCATTGCATGATGCAAAGATGGTGTGATGGGGCCTCTTTAGGAAAGAGTTTGGTTACATCCCGTAATAATATCTGAATGTCAATCAGTAACTGTGTTAGACAAATGGACCCTGTAAAATCTGAGATACAATTGAGGATCCAAATATAAAACCCTCCATCATTTTCTACACCCGTTTTACGTCATGCTGCAGTTGTTACTCTTTAGAATTGGCCGTCACATGGCTGAATCACCAGTTTTTAAAGGGATGTTCACCCTGAAATGTGATTGAAGTGCAGCAGATGGCTTTCCTCTTTTAATAAAGTGCATTGAATATATAAACTTCTCAACATTTTCTACTTTTGTTCAGCTGTTTTTATCAGATACTTTGATTAAAACAAATCAGAAATCTATTCATAGCTTGAATAGTGTCTCATCCTTGTACCATTGTCTTTTTTATAGACTATTAGTCCACTTATCCCATTTAAATTTAAGCATAAAGTATATCCATTAACTGATACAGGTCGTATCTTAAATGCCTACATCATTGTTTCTACTTTTCTCTCTTTTTTTTCCTTTTCTCCCTTAGAATCAGGGTTATGTTTTCTCTTATTGTAACCCATTTTCCCTGCCTGCCACACCTTCACCCTCACTTCAACGTTCTCCATTTTCTCTCACTCTCCCCCATTCTCTGAACCTGATTGTTCTGTTTTATGACGTGGAGCTTGGCTGCGACTGGAATGTGAAGCTGAGTTGATGCTGCTGTGTTTGGCCTCAGTACATTTTGTACTCTTTCCTTCAGTGACCTGCCCTTCAAAACAATACATCAAGAGTTTCTATTAGCATGGCAGCTTTAGCAAACGCCCCACTTAGATAACTGGGTTTGTATGTTTTGGTTAATTCTCGTTATGTCTTATCAATTTTAAATGAATTACAAAGATTTTGAAGCAACATTTACACATCAATAAGTGCATTAACATAGTTAAAATCTATTTTTTGTGTGCCCTTTGCTAAAAAAGAAGAAAGAAGGAGAGCTAAGAGAGATTGGTTGTTCATTACAGTTATAATTGCAAAAAGAAACATGCAAAAGGATGCTCACAAAACTACAAGAAACTGCAAAAGTACATTCATGTACAAATATAAAATGGCCATGTTTAAAATTAGAAGGAATAACAGAAGTTATACATGATTTTTTTTTTGTTGATAACTTTTTGAAGTACATCTACCCACCAGCTCAATGCATGTTATATCAAGCTACGTAGAAAATGTTTCTAAACTGAGGCTGTACATAACCCAATTGGAATAGCAGCAGATTTTTTATATCAGTGTTTTTCCATATATTGGTTTAGAACAATTGAAAATAAGGAAACCACCACTGTTTTTTGATGAAAATTGAGTTCAATGAGAACATTTGAGGCAGCTGCCTCACATAACGAAAAGAGGCCAAAGTATTCCTCTCTGTAGCTCCTTTACTTTGGGTTTCTGACTGAGGGACAAAATTCTCAATGGGTGTAAATTTATCGTGATATTTTGATCTTGCTCAACTCTAACATTATCTATATTAATGAAAATGCAGTTTCAGCTCAAAATGGTTAAATTCCACAGATAAGAACAAAACAAGAGATGGGGGGGGGGCGGGGGGGGCTGGACAAGTGGATGTAATATAAAAAAAGTGTAGAAAAGAGCGGATGAGGGCAAACAGGAAGGGAGTGACTAAGTGTTTTAGGTGAATCACACTATAATAACTTATTTTGCTGTTGATAGGTTTTATGTTTCTCCCCCCACTTATTCAGCCCTGCCCTCCTTGCTTTCCTTGAAAAGTCATCTCCCTCTGTGCCTTCAGTTTCTTACCTCTTCATTTTGTACATTTGAAGCTTGCGTCGCTGCCTTCTGATCCTTTGTTCTTTCTCCTCTCTTGGCCTTTTGCATCCTAACTTCACCCTCTGTCTCCTTTCAAGCAGCATCCCTTTTAGTACTTTCCCCTGCTTGTCATATTTAATTTCCCATCATCCCTTTCTTTATCCCCGTCTTTTGGAGCCAGCTTGCCGGCTGTGCAGGATTGCGTGGTCCAGGGTCAGCAGAGCATTTCTGTGGTGGAGTACAATCGTAATGTCACTCTGGAGATTATACCACTCCATTAAAACAAGTGTTTTTAAATTATGTGGAGGGGAACACACAAACAAAATTCAATTTGTAAAGATTTGGACCAAACATATTGTTGGTAGCTATAATTGCTGAAAAAAATTTAAAAAGATGTTCATTATCCACGTTCATTTAGGCTGAACAGATCAATATTTAAACTAAATACTACATTTATGAAGCAGAAAAAAACACTTTGAATCATGCTCTCCAAATTCTACTTTAAACAGCTTTTCTGTGTAAAGTGGTAAAAACTGATACAATATCATGCAAATGTGCTTGAGATCTGCTTTTAATAGTGCAGACAGGAATCTGCAAATAAAAGGAAAATTAGTGTTACAAGGGGGAAAAGTTGGACAGAAAAGAAGAAATTTAGGAACAGTTGATGAGGCAAAAAAATGTGAGTTTTGATGATTGATCTACTAACATTAATTAGATATAATGCTAAAGGCTGACAGAGAAAAAATCTTGAATCATGGTTACTGGGTGCATCAGACATACTTTAGCAAGCTAGTATCATTATTACAAAACAGCGTGGGTATTGGATGCAGTGCTGCAGTTTGGACTAGTAAGAGTAAAAAGCATTAAAGCATGAAATCAGAGGAGGTTGTGATACAGCTCAGCGCTCCCACGTCTCTCAGGGTGCTCCTCTGCATGTGACAAGGCTGAATCCTGCACCAGCGTCTTCCCTCGTCCTTTTCTCCTCACTGCCTGTCTCTTACCCTATCCAGCAATTACCGCACACTCCTCTCTCATTAACCGGCTCCCTTTTGACACTCTCGCCGCCGCACTTACTTACATTTTTAATTTGCTTGCATTTGTACTCAAAACTGCATTTTACTCATTTTTGGAAAAGTTTCAAAAAAGATAGAGTATATTTGTGAACTTGAAATCTCTTTAATGTACATTTAGTCTTTTCACTGAATGGATGTATGGAGCTCAAGAGAGCAGCTCTGTATAATTTGTTTGATCTCTTTAGTGTGCCTGAGGGGTTTCTGGAATAATATTTTATATATATATATATTTTCTTTTTTTAAGAGATAAGTTTTGACACCCCATTACAGTGTCACGAAGGAAGGAGTTTGCCTCTGTCATTTCTTGGTGGGGCTTAAAGTCTGATGGTCTTAAGGCTAATTTCAGGTGTGAATTTTTGTCTTCAGAGAAACATTTTAAGCAGATGGGTTTAATTCTATGCTCAAGATTAAAATATTAAATCTTGTCCAGAGATTCTTAGTTTTAATGATCTGCTTTTGGAAAAAAACAACAATCTTGGATCACTTTAATTGGTTTTATCTTAAATTTTGAAGTCTGTAGATTTTGAAATTATAATCTGTCAAGATTGGAATATAGGTACACAAAAATATACTGTTCTTTTGCAATTATAACTTAATCAAACTCATTAACTCAAACAGTTTCCAACTCTTAAAACTGGAAAAGAATTAGTTTAAATTATTGCATTAACCAACATTAGGACAAATGTGAGATGGCTGTGTAATTTTAGACCCTCCTCATGCCTTTTGTGGTCATGCTGATATACTGAGGCTTTATACTAAGGAGTATTTGTTGTTCAGAACATCTTTAAAGCAATTATGTGGAGTATTGATCTTACTACTCACAATATTTTAATTCGGGGCATTTTAATGTTGAGAATTTGGCTTGTTTTTCCTTTTAGTTTTTTCTTTTACCAAAATCTAAGGTATATTCACAGTGAGACTTGTGAAAGTTTATAAAGCTTATTGTGCTAATGTTAAAAAAGTGGGCATAAGCTTCGGTCAAGTAATAGGACGACAAAGAATAACATAAAGTTAACCAAGAGTTTTGAAAGTGGTAATTTTCCTCGACAAAATGAAATAATTGTTTTTTGATGAAAAACTCAATGTAGCTCAATGACTTAAATATAATGATGGCAACGGTTGTAATCTGCCTTTTTAAACAATTTAAATCAATTTTATAGACAACATTCTGTGGAAGAGAAACACAAAAAAGTAGAAGCAGACTAAGTAACTTTTGAAATAAATTTAAAGCATGCTAATGGAATTAACTCCTGTGTTAAGCAAAAATAAAACACACTTTCGCATGTTATAATTTTGAAAGTGTTCTGTAGTTCATATGAGGGTTACAAAAATGTTTAGTGATTTAAAGTTGCTTGATAATAATTTGGATTCTTTGTGTTCCAAACATTCAGTAGAAGTGTAAAACGTATGTACTTAGAGGCACAGCTAGACTTAAAGTTAATATTTTAATTAATCTTATTTGTTAAAAATATAAAATAAACAAGCTTTATGTTATGAGGCCTTATTTTTTTTAAACCAGATATTTGTTGACTCTAATAAATTCAGTTCATGTACCACACAGATTTAGTACATCATTTAATGCCATATTAAATCTTTGGTGAGGTTATGCATTTACAGTCAGTACCAACAAACCCCCTGCTATTCATTGGGGGTAAAAAATATATAAAAAAACCAAAAAAAAAACAAGTAAAATAAACCCTCAACAAAGAAAAAAGTGAACTTGTACTCTCCTTTCTTAGTTGAGTAGGAATGTAAGTCCACAGAAGTGAGCAACAAGCACTTCAAGATACCTGAAGGGGCTTCATTTGCTCATTAGTCCTCTAAGTTTTGCTTTAATATATAATCAATTCTCTATTATCAATTATGCAAACCCAAGAAACTCATTAAATTCACTTTATGAACGTCCAATAATACTCTGTGACTTCTTATTTCATTGTTCAAAGATCCTCAGATTCAGGATCTCCATAATTTCAAAAACCTTAAACCCTGAAAAAAAAAATAAAAAGTGAAGTGTGTCAAACAGGAACCAAGCACAGAACCAGACAGGATGGAAAACAGAAGGACAGAGGAAGAGGGAAATAAAATCCTGTAAATACAGCGGCTCTAACAAGTGGCTGACGAGACTCAGCTGGAAACAATCAGGGCTGATTGGGGCAAAACAAACCAGGAATCACGCACAGGGGGGGACTCTGTCAATATAAAACGGTAAACTGAACTGTCTAGAAGGCATGAAGAAATTCAACATGAACAGTCAAAGGGGATGAGATAAAAGCTGAATCCTAATTGCTTTCCCCACAGCGTCTCCCTATCCCTACATTTATCCTGGCAAACGGAGAGATATGAAAAAATATGTCCGAATTCCTTCAATACGCACTATATAGGGTGTTCGCCATTTTACAGTGCTGTATGAATCTATCATAATTCCAAAATACGACATTCAGGAAATTTCCCAGAATTCTCTGCGAAAAATCAGTGTGCATTGATGCTCGCTAGATTTGGGAATGTGGACCACAGTGCATCGCATTTAAACCATTTATGAACTATTTTTGTGGAAAAAAAAAAATATATATATATATATATATACAGTATTTTTTTATTTTATTTTAATAAACCATCAACATTTTCATCACCACAGCACAGTGGATTCATAAATGGTTGTCATAAAATGCTCATATTGATTAGGCTTTCACTTCATGAAATTGGTGACGTACATATTTGCTGTTTTAAAAAAATAGTAGTGAGCATGGTTTTCCTTTTAAAATCCAAGATAGTCCCACACTATGTAGTTTTATTGGTAGTTATGGATTAGGGATGGAATTTGGTCAAAACCAGTGTCCTCAAACTCAGACGTTACCTGTTGATTTCATCAATAGTCCCTTAGAAACAGCATAACATTCATTTTTAACATTAAAAAGTCATGCTAAAACGAAAATACTTTTTTAAATAAAATACTTCAATTTATTTTTTACCTTTTATTACTCACTTAGGAGTATTTAGGGTCTCACAGAGTTACGATCTAATTACTTTACCTCTTAAATAGGTGCATTTGTGTCTTTGTAAAAACTTCAAAATAAAAAATGAATTTGTCTTTGTTTAAGTTTGGGGTCTCCTGTTAAGTTTTCCAGATCATCTTTGTCAGGGATGGAGTTAAGGGATATTGTAATGACACATTGAAAAGTAATTTCTACATTGATTAATTAATTAACTGTGAGAATTGAGTCTTTGGTCCAATTTGTTTTTCCATGATGTTTTCCTCCTGTCACAGGAGTCTCATTTGATGATTATCCACAGATGTCTCTGATAAAGTTGATCAGTCTCAGTGTATTTAAGTATGTTGTGTTCAAGTTGTATATTTTGTGAACTAATGTTTGACTTTAAATATTTTTGTCAAGTTTATTTATTCATCTTTTAAAGTTCCTGCTATGTCTTTGGGTCCTATTACTGGTTTCTGACATGAACTCAAGGCAGCTGAGCTGACTAACCTGGTGTGAGTGTGGGGAAATGCAGAAATAAAATATTAAAAGAAACAGGAAAAAACAAAAATTCTCATATTTTTGTGGACAAAAATAGATGACCACTGACATGTTTAATAATTCCCTATCTTTTTTCATTTTTTATATAAACCCTGACTCTAGCAGGTGCATTGTATTTCTAGGTATTGATGAAGTCAAGTCATAATCAATCATGTTATTGCTAAAAACACATTTCTCACCACTGGTTCATACAGTATTCTTTACAATCAGAGTGTAAATAATTGTTAGAAATTTTCTTCACTGATTTGTGTTTTCACTCCATGCCGTATGATTTGCAAATTTACCATCACCTTGAAAGGGAAAAAAATAATGCACTATTTTTTACATAATTGAAAGTAAACTGAGGAATGTAGGGGTTAAGTTTTCTTGTTTTAAGTGTTTAGTTTCCTTTATCTTGGCTAAGTTTAAACCATGTCATCCATTTTGTGGCGTTCAACTTGATTTTTTTTAAATTTTGTTTATTAACTTTAAAGTTTGTTCATATCTGGTCAAAATGACACATCTTAAAGACGTCACTCATGATAACAAAAAGCATAAATGAAATTATCGAAGTGGTTCTAAAAATTGGTTTTCTCAAGAGTTAGCCGGACCAAATAAAAAAGAAACAAATTTTGATCATGGCAAGAAATGAATCAAGCTAAAATCTTTTTTTTTGTTTTTCCAGGCAGCATTGTTTACCTGGGAATGATGTTTGGAGCATTCTTCTGGGGAGGAATGTCTGACAAGCTGGGACGCAGACAGATCCTCCTCATCTGCATGTCCACCAATGGCTTTTTTGCCTTCCTGTCGTCGTTTGTCCAGGGATATGGTTTATTCCTTCTCTGCCGTCTTGTTGCAGGTTTTGGGTAAGTTGATGAATAGATTTTTTCCAATTCTAAAATGGTAAAAGAACACGCCATTTTGCAGTGATATAGAAACACAAAGTAAGCTGTTTAATGTGATCTGACGAATCATAAGCAGCATTTAAAAAAGTCACATTTTAAATCTATTGCTTCATCCTTTGAAACAATATTTCATTTAAAATGGTATTGATGCTAATTCACTGGAGACATAGTTTCAGCTTGGATTTTGTAGTGACAGTACAGGAAAGGTTCTGATTATTTGTGGAATTAACTATTAAAATGTATTTTGATTAAAACCAAAAATGTTTGTTTAAAACATCCTCTTTGATGAATCCGACCAAATTTTTTTAATGCTTCTACTTGAAGTTTCATTTTAATAACATTTTATGAATGACTGTTTAATTTTGCGGAATTAAAGTTTCTCCTGTGAACAATCACAGTGTGAACAATAGTATTTTGTTTTTGTATTTTGTACATGTGAATACACAATTACAACTAGACACAGTTACCCACAGGCAGACATAAGTTACACATCAAGAATTACACACACAAATCAAATGAATTTTCTCCATAGAAGTTTGATCTTTTTGTCCAAATTCAAAAATCAACTTAAAAAAAACATATTTACAGTAGTTGATTGCAAATTCCAACTTTGGTCTTGAGTCTCAAATCAAGGTATGTGTCAAAAAAAACATTTGACTAAAAAATGGTCAGAAGTTGAACAATTCCTTTAAATTGTGTTTTAAATGTTAACATATTGTTTATTTACTGTAGCTTAATAAATGTGGCTTAAAAACCACGGCTCCAAAACCTAAGACTAGAGAACGACAGCATTTATTTGATCGTGCTCATATGCTCTGAATATTTTGTGAAAACAGGAGTGATGAGGAACAGCAAAGGCTTGTCTTAAGGCATGGGGTCTTGGCATTGACGGTGATTTATTACTTCCTCCTTGGCAGTGTAACTGCTCCTCTGAGAGCTAATTCAGTAATTGCACCTACATCATTCTAAGCTGAGACACTCAGAGTTATTAAAAAGCCCATCCAGTTGAGTGTTGGGGTTGCATCATTGAATCACAAGAAAAACGTCTCAAAAGAAGATGATTTGCAGTTTTAATCATTTTGCTTTTATCACATTTTTTAAACTTATAGTTAATTTTTGTAGTTGATTTTTGACCTAAAGTGTAAAATAGGCCACATTCAAAAAAATAAACTTCAAGACAAAGTTTTCATTTGACTTTTTTAATTTTTCCATACTACTGTCTTGTCTTTGGTTCTTGCAGGATAGGAGGTGCTGTTCCCATAGTTTTTTCTTTCTTTGCTGAGGTGTTGTCCCGGGAAAAAAGAGGAGAGCATCTCAGCTGGCTGTGCATGTTCTGGATGATCGGGGAGATCTATGCATCCGCAATGGCCTGGGCCATTATACCCCACTATGGTGAGTTCAAGGTCATTGAATAGAAGTGTTGAAGGTGATCATGATAATTAAACTCACGTTGGCTTATAATACTGTCAAAAAAAGTTGTATTCATTTTTTTTTAGTTTGACAAATTCTGCCAATCTTGGGGGACATATTTGACAAAAAATTGTTAAGGGTTAAATTCAAAAGTAATTAATCATTGTTAAGAGCTAACAAGCTGACTACTGACAAAAATAAAAAACAGTAATTTTGTTGAAGTTTTGGGGGTCATGAGAATCAGCCACTTAGTACTGAGTGGTTGCCAGCAGAAAAAGATCAATGTTTGCAAAGGCACTAAAAGCATAAATAGATTAAAAGAAAGGTGTGATTTATTTCAAAGCTCTTGTGCACATTGTTTCCTCTTCGCTGTAAATTCTCCTCTTTTTCTTTGAGTTTTGTCATGACAGAAGACGGACAAAAAACGTCATTTAATCAAAATCCACCATTATTTTTAAATACACATATCTTATTATTTTCACTAATATTAGCCAAGCTTTCATGGGTATGATATTTTTTCTTACTACTTTGACACATATTTTCCACATGTGATTAATGAGATTAATGTAATGTGTTCTGATGATGATCAATGATTAATGCATACTGGTTATCTAAAGTGTGAATAATTAATGTTTACTAAAAAATGTAAGAATACTTTCAGAGAGGGATGATTTCTAGATTCATATGAAATTTCTAATTAATGCATTTAGTTATTTCTGTAATGCGTTTAAAATATGTGATTTTTATTTATTTTTTTGGTCTTGTATTGTCTGCAATCTATGTTTGAAATAAACCAGATCGATCAATTAATAAATTAATCAATAAATAAATCTTCCAATTAAAAAAAAACAAAAACAAAAAAAAAACTAAAGTGTTGCTGTTCAAACTGAACCTCACACCAGTAATTCATCAGAAGAGATGCCCAGTGTTTAGGGTGAAATACATCAATTTCAATTGCAACATTTTAACATGGTCTATGAAATTAAAAAGTATATATATATTGATTTGGAAAAAAATAGCCAGCTATAACTCTTTGTCCATTAATGTTTTTCCCTAAAACACATTTAATTTCATTGATAAAAAGTATAATCTTTACTCAGAATTTAAATGAACCCCATTGTATCGATGAAAGATTTTCTGTAGCACTATTTCTTCAACTTTAATGCTATATTTTGCAAATTCAATAAATACTTTGATGTATTGTGACTAAAAAGATGAAAAGAGTGTTTTGACGAACCGACTGCATAAGATTTGCCATACGTCTCAAACGGTGCTCGATGGGTTTCGGTTTTCTCTCCTCATATTTTTTATTTCTTCCTATTCTCTTTCTATTCACGGCTTCTTTGCTCCTCCTGTTTTGTGTCCTCTGCATTTGTCTGTCTAATTCTGCCCTTCATTTTACAGCCTCCTCCCTTTCTGTCTCTGCAGAATGTTCTTCTTCATCAAGCATAATTAGGTTTTTCTCCTTGCTGTGATAGGACAAAGCTACAGAGGTGATTTATGGCCAGACTGAGCTTTAGCCGACCTGTGACGTCAGTGAGGAGGAGAGACTGTGTGTCTGTGTGGATGTGATGCTGCAGGATGCATGGGCAGTGTTGCAGATGGACAGATGCATACAGATCTTATTCAAGAAAACTGTAGACGGTATCATCTGACAAAGGAAGAGGTCACTGAGGTTAACATGAGCACATGAAATCAGAAAGATGCTTTTTCATTAATTAATTTAAAACCTTGCAAAGAGATTTTGTAATCTGCAGTGATCCCTTTAAAATTATAAGACAATACTGCAGCATTTTTTTTTTCATTTTCTATTTCATGTTTATGCTATTATATTATTTACATTGCATTTAGCAATGTGTACTACAAAGGAACCCCAATTTTTAAAATTAATCTCGATCTTCCAGGAAAAAGACCATTAGGTGTTAGAAATGACTTTGGCTTTAAGGTTTGTGCTGACTCAATGCAAAAGAAAAATTGTTGCCAATTAATCTTCGAATAGTTTGGAGATAATTTGTAGAAAAAATAAAGATGGAAAATATTGTACATTGCAAACATTTTGATACGTACAAAGATTTAAAACACTATTTTTAGACATTCAAGATATTTTGTTTAGATATGTCTACACGTTTCAAAGCTTTTCTCAAAATCAGGACAGTCAACAATTGTTTTGTCTGAATATAAAAGAGCTAAAAACTAAAAATAAGAAAATTATTTTTAAAATACTTCCTACTGTTAACAACAGAAGAACTTGATTAAGATTTTAAAAAACTTAAATTGCAATCATTTTTGATGCATTTTTAAGGATTTTATTTTAAAGTTCAATAAATGTTGATAAGTTAGACTGACATTCACTGTCATTATTTTGGAAACAAAAATGTATATTTATATTCTTAGAATATGTGCTAGTTTTATATTTTATTAGGATTTATTAATATAGGTCAGCTTGTAGCAAGATTCTCATTTTTATCAAAGGAATTAGGTACAGAAAAACAAAAAAAACATTTCCTTAGAACTAGAAAACCATTTTAATTATTGTCTGTATAACATTGCATTTGAAGTAATTATATTTAGCAATT
>NC_050520.1:19852499-19874315 GCF_002922805.2 Oryzias melastigma
AAAAAAAAAAAAAAAAAAAAAAACTCTTAGGATTAGTTTTTTTTCCTGTTTTAAACTGCCTCTTTTTGCAATGCAAAATTTTACTATACATATTAAAAAATACAAGAAAATCAAAATGTCGTCTCAAAAATATTGCCAGATTCTGCTCATTTGTCTCCTTTGTCAGCACAGAGTTACTAATGAATGCTTTTATTTCTAGAAGTATAGATTTTTGTAATGCCTTTCTCCTTGTTCTTCCCTAAAAGAGCTTATCAAACCTGCAGCCACTGAAGTCCTCTAGTATAGGTCTTTTCTTCATTCCTACATTAAAACCAAACTTTACAGTGAAGCTTTATTCAGTAACTATGGTCCTTGTCTCTGGATTTAAAGGTGCTTTTTTTTTAAAGAAGGCTCAAGATCTCTCTTTTTAACTTGAAATTTAGAAATATATATTTGCTCTATTTTTTTGAATGAAGTAGTCCATATTTTTAGTGACCAAACCTGCATAATTCTGGTAATCAGCAAAGGGAAAATTAAGGATACTCTGGTAGTGGTTGGGCTGCCCCCCACAAAAATCATGGACAACAAGATTCCCAACTCCCACTGAAAGTCCCTCAACCCTGCACCCATCCATCCAGCCACTCAGCCTTCTCAGTCTGGGATGTCAGTTTTACGCAACATTCCTATAATTGAGATTTCAGTTGTCTGAGGGAAAGTCAAACCCTCAGGGACAGGAAGTCATGCTACGTTTCTGCAGAGAAGTCACTGCTGAACAGCTTCAACTATTTCAATCTTTGTGCCCATTTTCTTCCACCTCCTCACTCTGGAGACACAGTTAAGCTCCAAATGAGACCAAATGATACCCCACCATCACCAAAACCATAATCTTGAATAAAACCCAGATAATCTTCACCATGAAGATTAAACCACGTTCTAACCATCAAACAACAAATATATTGGTTGTATTTGCTCTATAAGATTATTTAAAGAAATGTTATGTGATATTTGAGTGATTTCCTATTGTGGTTTTTAATGTATTTATTTTTACTCAAACCGCCAACAATTAGATTAGTTTCTCATCATTCCCTCTCATGGGATACAGCCGTCGTGCCACACAACAGATGCCAACAACCTTTGATATTGGCCTGTTTTTAGCAGCATTTTAATACACTGAGAGATTAATTCCAAGCAGTCTTTTTTCTGTTAAAACCATTAGCACTAACTCCTCACCCTGTGGCTTCCCTCCTACGCCTGGTGATGGATAATGGGGCTACACTCCTTTTGGAGCAGTCTCCGCATGAGGCGGGATCTGGGAAGTCACAACAGAGACCCCCGCCCGTTTAAAAAAAAATGTTTAGCATTTTATATGAAATTTGTGTGAGAGTCAGAAATATAAGAAATCATGAAGAGGATGGAATGGAAGTCCATCGAGAGGCTTTATAGACTTTTGGCAATTTAAAGATATGATTACATAAAATAAAGCGAATATGATCATATTTGAATTAAATATTTTTGCAAAAAAAGTTGACTAAATATCTGCATAAAAACAGAAGTTAACAGTTTTTTCTCTTGTATTTATGCTTTTACTTTTATACATGTTTTGCTACTAATATGCTTTAAATAAAACTAAGGGCACTTTGCATGGAAAAATGTATATTCATGATGTATGAATATTTGTATAATTCCTAGTATTTTGGGGTTTAGGAGAGTAACATGGCACTGTAATTTGCAGGGACTCATAATATTATTTTCTGTGCTGTTTCTCTGATCCACCAACACACATTCCATGTGTGAGCTGTTGTGCTTCACTTGTGTGCGAGAGAGTGCGTTTGTGTGCACGCAACGGTGATTAATGAGCCTGAAAGAGTGCCTGTGGGCTGCGATCAAGTGCAACAAGATTTCACATAACAGAAAACACTCAATTCAATCCCTACATTTTCAATTAACCCGTCCCTCTGCACCTCTTCCCCGGCAGAGTCACAGTAAAATTGAAGCTTACGCGTTACTACACTGAGGCTGCCAAGTGCTCCCTTTTAAATGCCATCTATTCTTTTTCTTCTCTTTGTGTTTTCAGAGCCAGATTTACTCTTAACATTTAAAATCAACCTTTCAGTTCGAGCAGTCTAATCGCCTCTGGTAAAGATACAGAAGAGTAATCTTTTCACAACATGTGATGTTATTAAGTCCTTGGCTCTTCACAGAATAGTTTTGAGAGCTATTAACTAACCCAAATTGCTTTTATTATTCTCTTAAAACTTGAAATCTACCAAAATAGTTATCTTCTGACTTTAAACAGATTTAGTATCTAAAGCGTTTAGAAAGCTAAGTGATAACTGAACCATTAAATACACATGCCCATGTTTTTTTATTATTATTATTTTACTGAAAAATGTATCTCATTTCCCAAAACATGCTGTTATTTCATAATAAAATCTCTTTCTCAAAAAACATTCTATCTTAAGGATTTCATTTTCTGGAACAGTATACGCATCAAAATAGCAGAAAGGACATGTTTTTTCATCTTTAAAAAACAATCGAAACAGTGACTTCTAAAATATCAAATGTGTAATTGCAAAATTAAAAAAAAAGTAGCATAAAAACAAAAGTATTATATCAATTTCTGAAGACCTAAAGTCATTGGTCTCTTATACCTCTCCACTGAATTTCCAAAAATGTGGTTTATCATGATTTTTCTTATAACAAATAATTTGCACATATTTCTGAAAATTGCTTTGTATATGATATAAAGATTTCTGAAGTACGGTTGTGTCTATTTGGATAATCATTATGTACTTCATCTCTGTCATGTTGACACCTAAGGATTCTTAATGACCTGAATGACCTGAAATAGATAATGATAATTTAGGTAAAAAAATGAAAAAACTAAAAGTACGTAAGGTAGAGCAGGGGTGGGATTATAGAAGTTTGCTTCCTCCCACTCCCTTTTTAAGGAACTCAAACTTCTCCTAAGGAAACAAACATGTTTATTTTATGCCTAGGAGTAATAATTAATTATTTGGTTGAACATATAAGTATTTTCCGATCAATTTTATGTGTAACTATCCTATATTGAAATGTTTTAGCATTAATATCTTGTTTATGCATTATTCTTGCTATGATTGCTTGAAATAAACCATTTTCCATTCCAATCCCATGTGACAAGGAACATTTTATTTCTAAACTGACACTGACTTTTAAATTTTTGGTTTAGTTTCTAAATGTATTTCTATATATATGTTGTAACTTTCTTTAACCTTGATTTTTACTCTGTTTTATATTCTTGTGTGTAGTTTCTTCTTCTTCTTAAAATCAGTTTTATTTCTTCAATAACATCGACCTGCCAGGGGACTGCAGACAGAAATTAGCTGGTGGTCAAAATCTAGCATATTTACATTTGCTTTTAAATGTTCACAAATATGCAATTTCCCTTTTTTAAATGAAGATGTATTTATAATTCTTTTTATTAAAATTACCTTATAACTACAAGCTCTGCCAGTGAAGGCAATATTTTACTAATATGGTCAATTAGCTGCTAATAAAAAGAGTATTGTCTCTAATATTTTAAACATTTTTTTTTAAATCCAGAAAAGAAACTTAAAGCAAATAAAATAATTGAAAATTATTTGAGAAAACAAAAAAAATCAAATAAAATTAAAAATAAACTTTTTTTTGCTGATTCCACTTTTTTCTTAAAGAAATGTGTTTTTATTTTTAAACTCTCTTACTTTGTCACAAAAAGATAATACTTCTGCAGTATTTATTGAGGATCTTGATTATTTCCACGTGTTAATTGCATTCAGCATTTGTTTTGATGGTGACATTTGCTCTCGTTTACAGGTTGGAGCTTCAGCATGGGCTCAGCGTATCAGTTTCACAGCTGGAGGGTGTTTGTGGTGGTGTGTGCCTTGCCTTGCGTTGGTGCCGTGGTGGCTCTTACCTTCATGCCAGAGAGTCCCAGGTTCTACCTGGAGGTGAGCAGATCTCCTGGAGACATGTTTGGGTAAAAGCTGTCACGGTTTCTCCTTCCGAGTCGGAGCGTGTCATCGCGCTGTGCCCCTGACCACACCTGTCAGGGCCCATCATCTTTACGTTCAGCACCTGTCAGACAAACCAAGAGCACTTTGACATTTTCCAGCAGATGAAATCTAGTCTAAACCGTGTGAGTCATGCAATAAGAAAAAAAAACAGTTTGGAAAACAGAAGCATAAAGATCTGTGACAGTAGGTTGGCTGCTACCGGGAAAATTACCCTTTGAAGTGAAATGACTCACCATTGTTGTGACTCTCATCATGAAGAAATCAAAGGACTGCATTAATATACAGTAATTGTGCACGTCAAGCTAATGCTGTGTTTCATCCTCGTTTTTTTTTTCTTTCCCTCCTGCACTTACTTTCCTTCCTGTCAGGTTGGGAAACACGATGAAGCCTGGATGATCCTCAAACAGATCCATGACACCAACATGAGAGCGCGTGGGCAGCCGGAGAAAGTCTTCTCTGTGAGTGTTTGTGCGTGTGTTGCACCATCTTAGCCGGGTTTCCTGATGCTTAAGGAAGCAAAGAGGCTTTTCTGCCACTGCTTGGACAGGTTTAATGCTTTCAGCTATTCAGGATCATGCCTGAATTATGACTGGTCTGAAAGCTGTTTGTGTCATTCAGGCTTAATTGCTGCATGAGCTGTACTTTAAGGAAAGCTGCTTAGTTGAAATTTGTTTCTTGAATTGATCGTCCACTACCTGCTGCTCATGATTTATTCTAAATAATGTATAAAAATAGCATAAAAATGTGAGCTGTGAAGTGTAAAAATTATGAATAATTGTGCTTCTTTTACTGATTTAAAAGGTGAACAGGATCAAAACCCCAAGACAGCTGGATGAGCTGGTGGAAATGGATTCAGAATCTAGAAATCCAGTTTCCAAGCTCTACTTCAGGTTAAAGGCTGAGATCCATGGGGTAACATTTTTCATTTATTTTAAACTCAGTTTCCACAGCCCTGACTTGATAACAAATCTCTCTTCTCAATTTCAGATCTATCTAAACCTAAAGAAGTGCTTTAACTACCCCATGCAAGAGAACATGATGCGGCTGGCCGTGGTGTGGTTCACACTCTCGTTTGGGTAGGAATATTTGCCTTGTTTTTGGTCAGGTAAAAGCTCTTGGGAATTACCATTGCCTTTCTGTCATCTTGATCTCCACTGAGGTATAAGTTACACGATCTCAAAATCAATCAAAGACAGGCGATCGATACTCTTCCATAGGTGGGTACTGAGATAAGAGCAAGAGAGCGCAAGATAAAAGAAAAGTAATCTTTGGAGTCTCCTTACTTTCTGCTGCGATCCTCCTATCAGTCTTTACTCAGACATTAGTCTAAATTCAATCATCTCTGACTGATCGGTGGATCAATTTAGTCTTGATACCCTGATGTCGTTTTGTCTCTGTGATTGCAGATATTATGGTCTGTCCGTCTGGTTCCCGGATGTCATCAAGCACCTGCAGGCCGACGAATACGCGTCCAAAGTGAAGATCCACAACAACGAACGCATTGAGAGCTTCACCTTCAACTTCACGCTGGAGAACCAGATCCACAAGAACGGCCTCTTCATTAATGACCAGTAAGAGGAGTCAGTAAAATGTTCACTACAGCAAAAATATTTTGTTAATTGATTCTGTTTCCCCCAGATTCATCAATATGAAGCTGAAGTCGGTCACTTTTGTTGACTCCACCTTTCGGAACTGCTACTTTGACGACGTCACGTCGGTGGGCTCTTATTTCCGGAACTGTACGTTCATCGATGCGTATTTCTACAACACAGGTGAGAAATCTGCTTGCATGGGTGGAAGAAAGGAAGAAACGTAACCTTTTTTTTCCTCTGTTTTGCCATGGATTTTGTATTTTACAACTTTAGTGGGGTTTATTTGAAAGATGACCTAAAAATACTGGATTGCTAAAAAGCCGAAACTTATTTTGTAACCAATTTACTAAATATATATGTATTAAACACAAAAATATAAACCTTAAACTGAAAAAAAATATTTCTGGATGCAGACAGATTTTCCCAATTTCTCACAAAGTATATGATTAATACATTTCTGATGTTAATATATTTATTTAAAATTAACCCTTTAACATCTGAGGCGTCGGCAGTGATGCTAAAACACAAAATCTTTAACATACTGTAAATGTTTCAACTGTTAACCCGATCAACGTGATTCCAGCAGATTCTGAAGGAGAAAAGCGGCTCATATGAGCCGCTTTTCTCCTTCAGAATCTGCTGGAATTACGTTGATCGGGTTAACAGTTGAAAAGTTACAGTAAGTCAAAGACCACAAACACTAAAGCTCTGGTGTTAAAGGGTTAAGGAAATGTATATTCATGCTTTATTTTCTCTTTAAACATTCATCTGATCTGTTTCTACCCGATGTGGGCAGATATTGATGACTCCAAGTTGATCGATGGCACAGAGGTGATCAACAGCACTTTCACTCACAACAAGATAGGATGTCAGATGACATTTGATGACGACTACAGCGCCTACTGGGTGTATTTCATCAATTTCCTGGGGACGCTGGCTGTTCTGCCCGGCAACATCGTCTCTGCCCTTCTCATGGACAAAATTGGACGTCTGTCCATGTTGGGTAAGACGCAGGAATTGTTTTTTAGTTCATTGAAGGTCCGTTTAGTCATGTTTCGCAGTTAGATGTGGCGTTCATTTTCTGAAGAAATGGAGGGGGACTTGGTGGCAGAAAAGATGCCGGCTGAAAAATCAGCAGCTGGAGAAGTCCAGAACTGGAAAAATCAACACCCCTCTCCCCAAATAGTACATTTCGGTTGAAAGATTATCTTGTTTTTGGAAAAAAAAAAAAAAAAAAGACAAATTTAACCGGCAACCCTAAGAGGTATATTTTTTTGGCGTTTTAAAGGGTAACCAAACAGGGAAGATGTAGGTTGACTCCACCCACAACCACAACTTGAAATCCAGTCAGAGGGGTGGGGCTGGGAAACAGGACTGTTATCATTACTGGAGCTGCAGATCATAACATGGGACTTGTGAAGCTTGCATGGCTTGACAAATCAAGAAATTTAACTGTAATACATCGATTACACCTGTAGGGGGCAGCACACAGACAGTTTTTGACTATATTTTCAAGAATTAAACACGCTTATTTTAATTTGTCAACAATTTGGCAATGAACAACATACAGCACTTTTAAAGCCCCATTTATAGATGGCAAAAGCCAAAAAAGTTGATTCAGTGTTTGGTTACCCTTTAAGCTTTGAACCTTTAACACCTGAGGTATGTTCGTCAAAACCTTTGACATTACTGCTTACACTGCTTAGCTGATCTACAGAGAAAAGTGATTTTGTGCTGGTAACCAACACTTTAAAGTGTCTTTTTACCAATATATTCCGGTACAAAGTTGCTTTTCTCTGCGACAGAATGAGCTGAGGGTTGAAGTTAACTGCGGTCAAATGTTAACACTGGTCCGGAGCTAAAGTATCAATGTAAAAATCTCAATATTTTTACAAATCTGAACACTTTTTATAACATTTTACTTTTTAACTCATAAAGTGTTTACTCTCTAAGCTGTTCATACTCATTAAAAAGTGTTAATAAAATGGCAACAACTCTGAAATCTAGTAGAATTTCCATTTCTGGCGACTGATTTTTATCCACCATCATGTCTGCCACCAAGTTCTCCTGGAAAAAAGAGTTTTAATCAAGTTTTAACAACTTTTCCATACACATATCCATCAGGTGGTTCCATGATCCTCTCGGGCATCAGCTGTTTCTTCTTGTGGTTTGGCACCAGCGAGTCCATGATGATTTTCATGCTGTGCCTTTACAACGGCCTGAGCATCTCAGCCTGGAACTCCCTGGATGTGGTCACTACAGAGTCCTTCCCGACTGTCAGGAGGTGAGAGGACAAATACATTTTTACATGATTCTTACATGACACATGATTGTTCCGTCTGTCAACAGGGGGACAGGTTTCGGGTTCTGTAACGCTCTTTGCAAGCTGGCTGCGGTGTTGGGGAACCTGATTTTCGGCTCTCTGGTTGGCATCACCAAAGCCATCCCTATCCTCATGGCGTCGTCCGTGCTCGTTGGTGGAGGCCTGGTTGGACTTCGACTGCCTGACACCCGTGCGAATGTTCTCATGTAACACCGCTATTCTTTTTGTCATTGGAAAGTCCTGGAAACGTTTTTGGAACATGTTCTACAAGCGATTTATTTAAATTTTCCCACTAAAAATCCAGTTTTGTTAGAATTTGATGCACTAATACAGATTGTCAAGCTACTACTAGCTCAGCCGGAATTATTTGGAAATTTGTGGAAAGAAAAAATCTTGATTCCTTAAACTTCCGTTGGAGTTTTCCTTAAGTGATTTCCGTCATAACTGTGCTCCGAGACACCGCAGGCTTGAAGCTTAAAGCTTTTTAATATTGATACAGTCTTATTAAGACAAGCCAGATGGAGAGAAAAGGGAAAAACAAGCTGTAATGAGCACAACCAGCCTGCTGTGTGACAACGCAGGGAATAGATGATCAGACGGAGCAGACTCATTGACAGCTGGCTTACCCACAAGACCCATATGCAGAATACGGGACATGTTTGCTAAAGGTTATCTAAACGAAACACAAACATGCTGCCATACACTAACATGTGACCCCATCAGTGTATCGTCGATACATGCTGCTGCATTTGAGAGAAGTCACTTACTTTCCCACACAACCATGACTCAATATAAAAGTAAAAAGTAAAAGTATGCAATATAAAATCTGGGGATGCTCCCTTCATTTCCTCTTGTGTTGTTGTGAAAGCCTGTGGTGAACGGGTCATTTTGTCTTGTGTTGGTTGGTGGGACTAAAGTTCTGTCCTGAACTGCCCCTCTCGGGTTTAGCCTTGTGTCGGATCCTGCTTTTTGGCCCTGATGTTTCCTGCTGCTTCCCTTTGATAATACTGAACAGCCTTTTTTTAATGTGCCTCTCCTTGACTGGAGCCGTCTGCTGTTAGTTGTGTGCTGTACAAAGGAACAAACAGGATTTAAACAGACATATTTTTAACAGATAAAAAAAAACAGTGAGGTGTACACACAGATATATCTATACATATGAGTTTATATATAGGTGAGATTACTCTTCAACTAAAAAGTTTCAATTTTTTTTGCTTTGTCTTTTTATTTTCTACATGAGATGTTTTAAATATTTTACTTCCATCGGTTTGTTTTTCTTATAAATACTTTAATTGTTGCTCTTTTTTTTTCATCTGTAGGGTCATTTTTTTAATTCTTATAAAGCAACAAATATCTAAAAATCCAAATTATTTATAATTTGAAATGTATGCATGACCATATTTTCACTGTCAGTCATTTTGTTCCATTTTCTTCAGTTTTTGTGCTGTTATTGTGGTTCTATAATTTCTCATTGGTTTCCAACTCACTCTCACGCAGCGAATGCAAAATACTAAAAATTGTCATTAATTTGAATTTTTTCTGATATTTTTGTAAAATGGCATGACAACTCATTGTGAAGGTTAGTGCAGCTAAATAGATTAATCTTTATTTTTGAGCTTATAATTCAAATACCTGCAAAATAAAGTATATAGACACAATAAAAGACTTATTACAAGCCCTGATAACAAGGATATGAGAAAAGCTGAACAGATTTCGAATTCTTTGGCCATTTAACTAAAAACTCTTCACATGTTTTTGACTTTTTTTTCTGTAAATCTTTATTTATATAGTCTAAAAGTGCATCTGTGTGTGTTAAAGGCAATTAAAGGAGTATTTTTTGTGGGGCCTCCATATGGATGCATGAATGTAAATATAATGTACATATCAAAGCCAATATCAGTAACACTCTGGGTTAAATGTGTGCAAACTTTATGACTGACTCGTGTGTCGTTTGCTTTGTCCGAGCGATAACTCCACGTACTGTAACTCTGTTTTACAGCTTAGTGTGTCCTTTGCATTCACCTGTTTTTGTGTGTGTTTGCCAACTTGCATGTGTGTAACAAAACCTCACATTTTTGTGCTTAATTTTAAGTACTAATCGTCCTAAAAGAAAAAAATGGCAATAGTGGGTTTTATGGTGAAGAAAAAATGTGAATGTATTATTCTTGTACTTTTTGTTTCTTTATATTTTGGAGGTAGTCAAATGTGAGTTAATAGTATACTTGTGAATATCATTGTGAACGGCTTGCCACTGAGCGATGCAGTCAAAAAAAGATCCATGAGTGTGAAAATCTGTGAAAAAAAAATTGCCAAATAACACCCTGTGAATGATGTTAAACACCGGAAAGACAGGGATCGCAGGCTGTGCTGCTTTTGAACACAAATAATAATAATAAAAAAATGTTCCAAAGCAAATTGTGCTTTTAATTTTTATTTTACCTCCTCGGGACCCCTTGAATCCCTTTTGAGGTCACAGGGCAGCTGTGGCAGAGTTCATCTTAAACAGATCACCAGTCTGTTGCAAAGCCAATATCTTATCATGTTAAACTTTTATTTATTTATTTTGCTAAAGTCAACTTGATGCTGTTTAGCGAATGTTGACTTCTCAGTAGACTGAAATGACTTGGCCTAATAAAAACAGAAACACAAATTTTGCTAAAAAAAACAACAACACTATTTTTGAAACTTTTGCAGTGAAAATTAGCACATGAAAATATAGTATCACAGAAATACTTTTTTTTTCTTAGAAAAAAAAACAGCAGAGCAAATAACACAATAAAGACTAAAAATATTTCAAGGTACCTTTTGCAGAAATTGTAATACATGATTGGCAAATTTGTCTCCATCTGTAGTAACAGTTGAAAAAAGCTGCCACCTAGTGGCTAAAGTTAGGTATTGTCACAAGGAAAGTGACCAGTGTTTTTTGCATTCGTTTTGCCTCACCTTTATAAGGTTAGATATATTTCCTAGAAATCTTCTAAAAGTGAAAATAATAGTAATAATTTGTTTAAAATTTCAGATACTGTATTTATTTATTCTTGGTTGAAGTAATATGCTAACTTATTAATGTCAGTGGGACTTATTCTTGTAGATAAGGGTTGATTTTTAGATATTTCATCTCCAAAAGAAGACCAGCTAACATATTAGCTTAAAGAAAACTCCAAAACTGAGACCTAATTTGGAGTAAAGCTATGGCAATTTCTATTTTACTAAAAGTTTGGTTAATTTTAAACAAAACCAGCAAAAATGTTAATTGAGTTGTAAAAAAAACAAAACAAAAAAAAACGTATTTTTGCTCTCCACACAAAGTGTGCCACATACCCTAGATAACAAAGTGTATAATGTTGGGTTAAATAAAATTGCTGAGGCTTTCTTGGTTAAAACATAATAGAAGGTAACACCTTATTTGTCCAGCAGGGGGTGCAAAAAACCTACTTTTAGCGGCGCTGTCATCACAGAGGTGAATCGAGATAACGCCAAGCCGGAGCTGTTCTGTCAGGAGGGAGGCAAGCAAGAGTCACACTCACCATGGGGGATGTCCGCTACAAGCCACGACGGACACTTTCATAAAACTTTAGAAACTCTTTTTTCCCCCCGAACTGTTTCTTTTTTTTTTTTAATTAACCTTAACAGATGTTTATCCATATTAGTTAATCAAGGAAGGCGCGGCATTTTACGTTAGCTTGTTGGCTGAAGTTGTTTCCAGTTCAGACGAGTTCACGAGTGGAGGAAACGCGGCAGGATGTATCATGAAGAAACTACAGGGTTACAGAAGCCTCGCTATGGAAGTAAGTACAAACTTTGTAACGGGTCACTGGAGTGAACAGCGTCCAGCCCTGACTTTGTGCGCGGTTTTCTTTTGAACAAGCTAGCGAGTGAAAGTCACGCGCCTGTGTGATGAGCAGCAGGTGGTTCACCTGGGCACTCTTAGCATCTATACGCCAGTATTTTTTTAATTATTTTTACCAGCATTATATAGTAGGATAAAGTTAATAGAGGGTGACTTCAAGTGAACAAACTAAACAAAAATATACGCTTTTAAACATGTACAATTAAGTCTCTTTTTTCCAATTGAACTTTGGTCCTCAAATGCACCACCGTGACTTTTGTGTTTATTTCAGGTCGGAAACCTGCATATCACCATGTTGACACATGAACTTTTTTTTTTACTTCATAGGTTAAACATTAACATAGAAAATCCAGAGCTATTTGGAAATGTACCTTCTGACTCTGTCAGGAATCTACCAGTTAACTGATAAGACCAAGAGTACAAACATCCAAAATCTGTTCAAAAATGACTCCAAGTCTGGCTGAACTGAATCAATCTTGCTGTTGCATATTCACTCGAAAAGTTTACGTTAAAGGGAGCATGTTTGGAATTTTTATTAAACATGTATATGAATAAACGTTGATGTGCAGAAGGTGAATCAGGTTTTTTAAGTTGACCCCTGGATGTGTGGAGGTCAAAATCAACGTCATTCCTCAGCCCAAGAATGGCTGTTGTCTTATGGATGTGGCTGGGAAACAAACCAAGCGAATGAAAGTTCTTTTTTTTATTGTTTTGTTGCCCACATATCACCATAGTTGATATATACCCCCTACTAAACAAAAAAATTATGAGTCACAAGGACAGACAGCGTAACTCCGGTCCAGTGATCCCGTGGCACACAAAAGCAACAAACCCATCCTGATAGTTAAATATAAAGCTCTGTGCACGGGTGCAGGCGGGCTTGTTCAGGAAGTGCACCAATGAGTCAGTAGAAGTTATGTGTAATGGCTGCACTGCAGCTGCCAGAACTGCCTTGAAAATGAGCTTTGATGCACATTTTCAGTGGTGTCACTGCTGCAGCTGTGCTCCACATTTCCGATGTCGTTGCCTAATAATGCTGTTTACGCATTTAGATATAAGACGTCTCAGCCAGATGTTGAGATGTGCCCATTTCTTTCAGATTTTACCCCTTCAATATATGCTATAAATCTGCAGCTCCAGAGCTACGCGGGACTCTTTGACCTCTCGATTGTAGCTCTCTCGTTAAAGGAAAATAAAACATTTTTAAAAAGTATAACTGTAAAAAGTAAGTAGCAAAAAAACAAAACAAAACTTGATTCAATTCATTTACAAACAGTCGAAAGAAAGGAATTGCATATCAGAAGCTTTTTGACATATTTTTGAGAGCCAGATTTTCCATTTTTAAACAAATTCAAGAATTTGAAGTTTTTAAGAAAAAAAATTGTCACCAAATTATTTTGTTAATGATTTTTTTTCATTAGATTTGCAAAATTTTGTCTGAATATTGAAAATCTAATGATTTGCTGCATTGAGATGATCCTATGTGACGCAGGATGTCTATTACTTTGAAAGGAAGTCGTGAAAAATTATAAACTATTTCACTTAAAAAAAATCTTAATTTTAATTTGCCAAAAAAGTTTTATAGTCATCATAATTGTAACATTAATATAAAAACAAATCGGTGTCTAGTTTCCCTGAAAAGTGAAAAAGACTTAAAGGCTCTTTAAGTGTTGAAGGTTGCAGTTCCCTGGCCTAAACTGTCTGAGCTCTATTCCTGAACTTCTGAGACGGTGCCTTGACTTGGCCAGAAATAAAGAGATTTGATTGGATTACAGTAAGTCCTGCAGTCTGTCAGAGTTTTCTGTTCACTGGTCTCTATTTACAGTTTGACAGAAGTACTTTGTGGGTAAGAATTCGGATGAATTTTTAAAATAAAAACCCACTCCAATGAAAAATGTTCTTGTAGCATTTTTCTGATGACAGAGGACATATGTAACCCTTGTTCTATCCTGATTACATAAAAAGTGGGGTCATCTGGCCCCCATAAGAGAGCACAAGGGTTAGCAAAAATTCAGCTTAAAATTGCATTTCTGAGTATTTCTTCATTCATATCGCTATAAGTCAGGAGCAGACGAATAACCTATTTGAAAAAGAGCATTTGTAATGTAGAAAATACGCTGGGTGGACTACAAGCTCCCTGCTCCTGTCCATTCAGATCGATCCACTCGTAGACGACGTGATCCATCTTTGTTTTGCTTGTTCGAGCTGCTGTCTGGTTTGAAACAGTACGGCTGGATTCCTCCATTATTGCTCGCCAATTTGTTGCAACGGTGATGTTGAGGATTTGAGGCGCTGTAAGCTAGCAGATGAGCATGTAAAATATGGATGATGGGAAGTGGGGGGAGGCTTACTCCGCACCAACAGTCCCACCCACAACTTAGAGGTGAATTCCTTGTGAGCTTCTTCTCCTCTGCAGAAACTATGTTCTAAAATGACTGTTTAAACAAATGGACAAAAACGGCACAGTCATAACTAAAAGACCACTGGGAACGCTTTTAAAATAGATCATAGAGGATCTGAGTGGGACTTTAAAGATTCATGACAAATCTGCCACCATCAGTGTGGAAATGCGCCTTTAAAAAAGGCCAGAAAAGCAATACTAGTAAATATGCGGTTCTGATTTTTAGTTTTTCCACTTTATCCAGCCATTCAGGACGATGAAAGGCTATCGGCGGAGGAGATGGACGAAAGGAGGCGACAGAACATCGCGTACGAGTACCTGTGTCACCTGGAGGAGGCTAAACGGTAATATGGAAGGAGGAAAAAAGAGTTTTCTGGATGAGTCCAGATGTTTATTGCTTTGTCACAGTCTGCTCATGTAAGACAGTTCAGGGCAAGGTTGATGCATACAGACATTCCTAATCAGTAATAATAATATATGAAGGAATAAAACTGGATTTGGAGGTATTATTTTAAAAGTAGAGTCACAATTTTACTGTAAATAATGTACAAAAAAAAATCAATGTTACTTTCATTTTACTAAAGCATGACATCTTGTGTAAAAGCTGCGCGAGTGAGCATGAAACCAAACCACTTCCTGCCTTCTTCAATAGGGCGTCAGGAAGTGTTCGAGCTTCTCCTAACCCTCAGATTCTGATGCCTTAAAACTCAAATCTCATCAAGATGTTTGCAGGATTTGTGCAGAAGTTATCTCCTCATTGCAGCTCAGTGTTCGGGCTTCTAGACGCACTTTGTTTCTCAGATTGTTAGTTGACAGCTGAAGATGCACTTTGACTCAGAGTACTCAGCTACAGTAGATATTTCTGTCACAGGATTCTGGGAGTTTATAAAGACTAAAATGATCAGTTTTTTTAAGAAAACACATTCTTATAAAATTAGTGTTTGCCAATGAACAATGAAGTAACTTTCACCCTCTAGTCTCCTGTTTCCTCAGCCAAAGTCTGCAGTGTCTGTGTTACTCCTGTCAGTCGTGGAATGGGACCTCCACTCGCTGAAATGTGTCCAGTTGGATTAGGATTAAAAAGACCTTTTTAATGAAGGATTAAGCCACAGAGAGCACAGGATTAGGTTCTGGTTTTAGGAGTCAAATGCCGGTACTATGAAACAGGATTTAGAGTTGGCAAGGTAACACTTCTATGGAAACTTGTGGCAACCAATCAATTATCTCAGACAATGGGAGGAAAAGGAAGGCAGAGACAGAGTAAACACCTTGATTTTTTTTTTCTCCTCTACAGGTTCAGCCTTATGAAAGGGTCAGGGTTAAAAGATCACCTCTTTTTATTTCTACCAGATCTTAAAATTATGCAAATAAAAAATAAGATCATTGTGACAAAATCTGCACAGATTTATATAAAGAATTGATTGAAATACAAATTAGACCTTGATTCATTGTAAAATTTAGTATTTTAATAGATGAGGATTTTTTTTGTACATCAAGTAGTTTATCCAGACTTTTAGTTTAGTATAGATCCTGTTCCCTCCATAGCAGTTAGGTTGGAGTCTGAACTTTGACTTACAACAACAGCATCTTGCAACACCTTATTTCTTCAGTTTTCAGGCAGTTTAGTAAATATTTGGGTGCGTAATCACTTCTGTTCGGCTTATAAATTTCTATTTTATTTACACTTCTTTTATTTAATTTTATATATTTTTCTTTCACTGTTAAATTTAGGGCTGCACAATATGAAGAAATGTTGTGATGTGCAATATTATTTATCAATGGGATGACGATATAACTCGCGATGCATGAACAAATATCAAAAACAACATAATTTTAATCTCACTGCAACAGTTTTATTTAAATAAAAGTCGATAGAAATTATGCAGCAAGTTATCTCAGTAGGACATCAGTAAGAACTTAAATATCGGAGAAACACACAAAAAAATTATCTCTCTTTCTGGTTGGACTGCCCTAAACTAATATATACATCAGTTAAGGACACTGTAGATGGTGTGCACTTTGGGTTTATAAAAGCATAATGGTTTGTCTGTGCATGTGTGTAGACATTTTAGCTAATCTTTTATCGTGGTTTACTCCGTCTTTTGTGAAACGCATAATGATATCATGATGTCAATACATCTTCGGTTTATATTTATTATTAAACCGTGACAGGAAATAAATATTTAAATCTAAATAACCTGCTAATGAGCTTTCAGATTTGACAAAAATAGTAATTTCATTTATATTGTGATATCTATCATTATAGCATGATAGGAATAAAACTATATTGTGACATAAAAAAATAAATATTGCCCAGCCTTATCGTTCTTCTATTGTCTTTACTGTTTTTTTTGATTTTTTATAATATATGCTGCTGATCTCTTGGATAGAATACCCTTGAAAAAGAAGTGCTGATTTCAGTGGGTCTTCATCCGGTTAAATAAAATAAACAGATAAATAAATGAATCTATTGATCAGGAAGGATTGCACTTTTGAAGTAGTGATGTAGAGGAGAACTTTGAACAAACTCTCATCCATAATAGTTCTGAGCACTCTCTCCACCCTGTACCGGATATAGTCCTATGGAGGGAGATCTCCTGTAGAGAGTCTGTGTCCGGCCTGAGACTGGAAGGTCGTGAGTTCAAATCCAGGCTGAGTCATACCAAAGACTCTGAAAATGGGACCCGGTGCCTCCCTGCTCGACACACAACTTTAAGAGGTTGGATTGGGGGATTAAACCACCAAATGGTGTCCCAAGTGCGGCTGTGTCTGCAGCTCACCGCTCCCCCAGGGGATGGGTCAAATGCGGAGAACAAATTTCACACACCTACATGTGTGACAACTAATGAGGCTTTAACTTAACTTGACCTTTAATGAACAAATATTGACATTTGGCTTAGTCTGATTTGATTAAATTTCTGTTTTTCATACTGTTTGTATCTGTTAAACTAAAGCCTGTACCCTGCTGGTGCAACCATCAAATTTCCCAGTGTCTTTATCTTATCTTATTGCTTGACCCACTTTTGGTCAAGCTTCAACTGTCTGTGTTAACTCCCTGTAGAATGAAAGAGAATCAGGTCTGTGACAACAAAAGTTGTTTATTACCAAAATACTTCCACTGCTTTGTTGTTGATTAGGCCATTTGGGACATTTTCACAGACATATACAGACACACGTACGTTTTATTAGTTAACACCCCGAAAGCTTTAGAAAAAGCTCTCTTCATCACCTGGATTGATCTTGGAAAAAACATTCAAGCAGAATTTCAGAATGTTTAATGTGGGCGATTGGCATTTAGATTTCCTGTCATTCAGTTTCATCAGTTGCCTGCAGCTGCCTTTAAAGTTTTTTACAGTTTCTATGAAATGGTTGTGTTGATACCTCCGATTCAGGAAAGACAGCAGCAATGCAGGCCCTTCATCCTTTATGCCAAGCTGAATTTGTGCTGCTCTCTAACGTCTGATTTTTCTTTCATTTGTCTTTCCTTGTTATTGTGATATGTACTACAGCTGATTTACATTTTCTCTAATTATAAATAGAATGGACATATATTTTTAAGTTTACAGTATTCAGTTTTGCTCAAGCATTTCTGGATTATTGTGGATTTTTTTAGGGTCACACTTTTCCATCCAAATGTCTTTTTCTGTATTCATAAACACTTTAGAGATGATGGAATTTTTTCTTTATGCTAATATTGTAAACATTTTTCCCATGTATCTGCATAAATAATCCCTTAAATTAGTAATCTATAAATCCTCAATGTTTGATCTTAAGTTTTTCTTTAAAAAAAGCTATTTTAAATTACCAGTTTTCATGCTGCTAAACCCAACTTCAGTCATTTTACAATAGATGGTAGAAAACAAAAGCATGTGTGGCAAGTTCTACTGTTTTTTGTTTCGACAAACTATACTGGACCCATTCACGATGCAAAATATATAAAAATAAATAAGTGGAACTGTCGTGTTTTGTTAAAATGTTCTTTTTCTCTAATTTCTGCACCACATCGATTGTTTTGTTGCACAAAAAAAATCCTTTATCTCCAGCTTTTGTTTTTGTGAATCGATTTTTGGAATGTCCACGCTCTTCCAGACCACACAGGCTTTGTGGTGAATTGATCTCTGGGTTGAGACTTTGTACCTCCACTGATCTGTAAACAGAAAGTGTCCTTTATTTGTTGCCTTTTTGGATGGGGAATCCCTTTGCTTTGCTTTAAGGCGACATCTCGCCGTGAGCGGTGTTACACATGGTCAGCCCTTCTGCATGTGTCATTTTTATAATTTAACATTCGGACATGTAAACAATACAAGTGTGTTTGCTTTTGTAGAATTGGCAGAGCATGTTGGGAAGACTTTACAATACTAAAGCTGTGATTTGGTATTTTTGGATATATACTGAAAGAAAAAAATGTTTTTTTAGTTTACAAAGTCATTTTTTAGCTAAGTAATGCCACCTATGAGTGTTCTACATTTGTCAGACCTCTATAACAATTTGTCTTTGTTGGAGCCAAGCATAATTACTCAGTGTTGATTTTTTTTGTTGATGTTGGCTTCTTTTTAAGCCTGTTTCCCATGGCATGTGAAGGCTGTCACTTGATAAAAGCTCGTTAGATTACTTGCCTCCAAGGCTAGCAAAAGCTTGTGACCATCATAACGTGACAGAATGACACTAGCCATTATGCTATTCAGAAAGCAAAAACAGCAGAGTTTATAAACCATCCTTTAAAGGTGAGCTTATATAAACCATGAAGCATTATTTTGTTAATACTTTGATTTTACAATCAGAGGAAAGCCCTTTATTTTGGAAGGATGTAAACAGAACTATTTGCCTGTCCAGCTTCCTCAAGCAGGTTTTCCCATTGTTTTAAGCACAGGAAGTGAAATTTCACAGGAGAACCGTGTAACCAATCCAGGATGTTTCTTAAATATAACTCAACATTTGAGACTATAAATCCCTTCATTTTTTAAATGTGAAGACACTTATAAGACTACAAAACTGCACTTTTATGCTATGTGTTTAGGCTGAAGTCATTCCTAAATCTAGATGTGTTCTCCTTTGGAACAATTGTTGGTTTGATGTTGCTGGTTTATTATCATGTCGGTATTCAAACACGGCAAAGGAATTTCTCTCTTTCTAAAATTCCTGTAGAGGAAAAAAAGCAATTTAAGTGATGTAATGACCTATTCTTAACAATATTTGGACAGACTGTCTAAAATAAGACATTCTTTACATTGAGAACAAAGAATCATCAAACATTTCTTTTAAAAATACACCGTACGTTCTGATTCTAATGGAGTACAGTCTGCTAACTCCTGATTAATCCATGACTGGTTTTGTGCCTCGTCTGTTCCTAAAGGTGCCTGACTTACACACTTCACTGACTTTGTTTTTCAAAGTGCAAGGGATGTTGTAAATGTGCTGACAAATGTTGTGCCTCTCTGCCACCATCATAGGCTTTTATTAATCTAAGCAGAGCTTAATCAGCGTGCATGTGGGAGGGAAAGCATTGTTGCTGTTTCCAAAGGGAGAATCTAATAAACCAAGCCTCTAAATAAATTACAGGTCATATTTTTTTACTGAAGGGAACATGAGTTAAAAGACTGATGAGCCCATAGATTTTTATGTGAAATTTCCAACAGTCATGAGCTTACATGATGTCACTTGCAGTCAGACAGATAATGTGTAACAGACCTCGGTGATCTGCACGGTGAATGACCATGCACACAAATGATTCACAAGTTATTTGGAATAGATTTTGTCCACCACCTCTGGGAACAGCCTGGCAGACACTCCAGCCACAGCAGTTCCAGCTGTTGAAGGGAGTTTGCAGCTTAAATGAGGTCAACGCAATTCTATTTCACTGAACACTCTATAAAGTATGTTGTTACATAGGCTGAATGAACCAAAACGGGGTTTATAGTTGTGTTGTTTTGAGCTCTGGATATGTCAAATGACAAGTACTGTAAGCACCAGCTCTCTGATTCTTGGTGTTTAACTAGTTTTGCTGTGACGCTAGACTGTAATGTTGTTCATAAAAACATCCGTTTCCCTCACACCAACAGCCTGCTGCCATGTTCCGTTTAACCTTGTGAGTGTAATGAACTAACGGTGTGTTTGGGTCTGGACAGTCCAGTGTTTCCTGTTAACAGTAAATACATGCATTGATGGACTTTTTCTTTTAAAGTCTATTCTGATGAAAACCATGTTTTTAACACGTTCTTGTGACATTTTTCTGATGATGGAAGTCATATATAAATAAAATTAAGCTTAAAAATTTCTTTCTGAGTATTTTTCAAATTGTTGTGAAACAGGAGCAGATAAAAAAATAAAAAATTAAAAATAACTTGGTAAACATGTATAACATAGTAAATATGTTGGGCGGGCCACAGGCTCCCTGCTCCCCTCCATTCGGATGCATCCACTTGCAGACAAATTAATCCATGTACGTCTTTGTTTTCCTCGTCCGAGCTGGCATCTGCTTCAAAACTTTTTAGTTTCAAGGCAGTTTAGAGGCAAATTTCTAATGAACTACAGGCAAGTTTATTTTATTTTGTCAAAAATTTGGCAATGACCAACATGCAGCCATTTTAAAGCCCCATTTATAGAGCTCAACATCCAAAAATAGTTGATTTAGGGTTTGGTTACCCTTTAGTGTGATGCTGAGGTGACCCCTTATTTTTTCCTTTTTTTCTCTAAAATGTTTTAGTTATCTCAACGTTTGAAATATGATTCTTTGCTATATAAAATTATGTTTTTTTGCTTAGCTTGTAAGCATCAGGAAATCCTGTCTTTTATAGTTTTCATTTTTATGTGTAATTAAACTTTCTTTATGGCACTAACCCACTTGACAGAAATTTTAATTAAATTCCTCAGCAGCTGGCTTTTATTGCGGTCAAAAGGTCACAGCTTAAAACATTTCTTTCAATGTTTTTTGATGTCTTCTTTCAGGTGGATGGAAGCCTGTTTAGATGAAGAATTGCCCCCTACCACAGAACTGGAGAATAGACTGAGGAATGGCGTCTACCTTGCCAAACTTGCCAATTTTTTTGCCCCTAAAATGGTGTCTGAGAAAAGGATCTATGACAGAGATCAGTGCCGCTATAAGGTAAACCTGCTGTGATGTTCCCCCTTTGAGTATTTGGACCACATATTTGCAGATTGCATCACATGTGAGGAACTCCGTTTCCAGGCATTTCCTGACTGCTGTAAAACGGTTTTATACAGGAAAGGAGGTAAAGGTGGCAGGCCAGCTTTCCTTCATGTGCAGCTGTTGTGTTTGTAAAGAGGAAGGACTTAAAAATCGCATGGGGAAATGATCATTCATCTGCTTTACAATTCCGCCATCTATAAATGATCAAATCAGTACTTAGTTTATTATTTTTTCTCTTTTTGTGCAAATGTAATTTGACCATCTCTTTTCACCTCTTCTAATTATGAAGCTGCATTGCACTGTTTTTCAGAATAAAGGCTTACACTTCAGACATACTGATAACACAGTGCAGTGGCTCAGAGCCATGGAGTTGGTGGGCCTCCCTAAGGTAAGACACTTCAGTAGATACTTGTTCCTGTTTCTAATATATGGTCTTTACAAGACAGGAAGTGTGTAGTCTCACATTAGAATGCTTTCATACGCATTC